>NC_059327.1:198747383-199049727 GCF_018350155.1 Leopardus geoffroyi
TCCCACTCATCTAGCTTCCAAGGAAAAAAAAAACAGAAACCCACTATGTTTGCAAAACCCGAACGGGCGCCGACTCAGCCTCAGCAGGAAGGCTAGCGGCTCGGGAACGCCCGCTACGCAAACACAAGCACGGAGAGGGCTTCCGAGGCTCCCCGCATACAGCACGCTCGGCCCCCGCAGAACTCCAGCGGGGAGCCGCCCGAACAGCCCGCCCTCCCTTCCCCAGAAGAACTCCGCAACCCTCCACCAACCGCGGCCAGGACCACTCTGATGGAGTGGGCGCTCCCGCGCCGCCCTTTTACAGGACCGTGTGTAACGTCACTTCCGGGGGCGGGGCGGCCGGGGCGGGCCCCGCGCGGGGCGGGGGGAAGGGCGGCCCCGTCCGCGCAGGCTCACGCGGGCTGCAGCCGCCGAGCCGAGCGCTTGACTATATATGGTCAAAGCTGGGGGCGAGCCGCGCGCGGGGCCGCGCTTCCGGGTTCGGCGCGTCCGCAGCGGCAGCGCGCAGGGCAGGGCGCGAGCCGGCCTCGGAACCCCGGCCTCGGACCGCCCCCTCCGCGCCCGGCACGCCCGGCGCCGCCTTTCGGCCCCCGTCCCCGGCCCGGCCTCCGCCAGTCTGCTTCGCGGCGCGGGCGGCCTCGGAGGCTCTCGGCGAGCGCGGCGCGGTAACAAGTGGGCAGGATGCCGTACGAGATCAGTAAGTACCGCGGCCCCGTGCCCCCGGGGTGGGCGCCTATGTCCCCCGTCCCCTCGGCCATCGGTGGGGCGCGGGCGGCCCGGCGGGGTCCCGGGCCGCGGGGGAGGGGTGAGGGCGCAGGCCGGCGAGCGCCCCGCCGCCCTCGGGGCGCCCGGCGGCGATCCCCGGCCCGGGAGGGGGTGCCCCAAAGTTGGCGCTGCGGGCTGGGCCCGTGGGAGCCCCCGCGTCCCTGAAGGGCCTGGTCGGGAGCGCAGACCAGGAAGTCGCGCCGTCCCTTGCGCTCCTTCAAAGTGGCTGCCGCCCCTCCTGGTGGTGGCAACAGGTGACCGGCTGAGACCGGTCCAGGGCCCGTCTCTAGTCCGCTCCCACCCCTCCGTCCTCAGCCCGGCCTGGGGGATGAGGCGGGGGCTGCCCCTAACGTGCTCTGCTTGATTTGTGTCTCCGCAGAGAAGGTGTTCGCCAGCCTCCCCCAGGTGGAGAGGGGCGTCTCTAAAATCATCGGCGGCGACCCCAAGGGCAACAATTTTCTTTACACCAATGGGAAGTGCGTCATTTTAAGAAACATCGACGTGAGTACCTCCTCCCCGTATCCCCCCGCCCACGCGGGGGTTCCTGTCTTGGGCGCGACTCTCAGGTTAATTCCTCTTCCCCTCTACGGCTTCTTCTCCCGCTCTCGGCAGCCTGAGGAGGGTGAGGACGCCACGCCCCCTCAGCCTTGGGACCACACCTCGCAAGCCTAGCAGACTAGCAGATGGTTTCAAGGTGGCCAGGCCCACTTCTCACTCTTTTCATGGGGAAACTGAGGCTCAGATTAGTTCAGATCATAAGTATAAGCGCTCTGGATTAGGGGGATCGGACACACCCGGCCAGCTGCTGCTTGACCTTGGGGTAGCTGGCGACTTGGGCCTGGGAATCCCAGTGCCCTCATCTGTAAAATGGAGGTGATGACACCAGGCTCCCCGCCCCCCCCCCCCCCACTTCCCCTGACCGCCTGTGCCCGCTGAATGAGATGATGCGTCCCTCCCACCGGCTCGCCTGGCACACACCCAGTGCTTGGTAAATGGCCCTTGTGTATAATCATTACCAACACCCAGGGGCTCTCAGTGTGAGCGGCCAGGACTCACACTCAGGCCTCTCTGCACACCACCCGGATCTGAGCCCCGGCGCAAAATCAGGAATGGTTTGTTCCCATGAAGCATTGAGAGAGACATTCTGTACTCAGGCCAAGAATGCTTGTCGAGCCAATGTCGTGGGGAATCCTGTTACTCCTCTGTTATTACCCAAACGACCCAGTCTGCTTGTTGGTCTCCCCACCGCCGAGATTGTACACTGAAATCTTTCTTCACCCTTCCCCAGCCTGAGTGACAGGATGGAAGGGGAAAGTCCCAGCACAACCGGGGGGGGGGGGGGGCGGAATGTTCTCCTGAACTGTGCTTGGGGTCGGGCCTCGTGCACAGTATGTAGGTAGATGATTTTGATTGGCCGTGCTCCCAAGGGATGTCAGCTTAGATTCACATCTGTTGTGAGTGATTACCCCTAGTGGGTTGGGATTGTTGCTGATCGGGTGCACTTGCCCTCAGGAACCTCACAACTGGCTGAGGGAGCGAAGGAGCTGTGTGGGCCTCTGCTTTCTTGCCTGTAAAAGGAGAGGCCTCTACCTGGTCTGAGGTGCTTCTGGCTCTGCCCTCATCTCTGGGTAAGCCAGCCTGTCACCGTTGCCCCTCTGCTCAAGGACTGAGCCCCGTGTGACAGTTTCAGCCCTGCCCCGGCTTGCTGGGCACCTCAAATGAAGGGGGTGGGTGGGTGTGAACGTTCTCTGAAAGTGCTAACAGCTATTGTGCTAGTCACACGGATTCCTAGAAAGCTGATCTGGCCTCGCTCAGAACTGGGGGAAACCTTGCCAAGGACTTAGATGGTAATGATCTGGAGGTCTCCAGGGTGAGGTCCCGAGATTTCGAGTAAATAAAAGTTTAGACGACCCAGAGTAGATACTCACTGGCAGTTTGGCAAACAAAGTGGACTAAAGCGTTCTCAGGGATCCAGCGCATTGGAACACCAGGCCTGCCCCTAGCAGTCATGCTCATGTCCCTGCAGTCTGCGTGTACTTCCAGACGGGAGGCCTCCCGTGAGGTGCCCACTGTGTGTCTGGTACCAGGGAGGGTTCTTCAACTGCAGCATCTCTCTCAGCACCACCCCCACCCCCCGCCACTGGGCCCATTGCTCCGAAGAGAGGTGAGGCCAGTGATCAGAGTTGTTTCCACCGGAGTTGTTCACAGTCGCACACGAGCACCCCCTTCGCCAACATTCCCCGCCTCGTGCAACTCATTCTGCTCGTTCTTCGGAAGTCTTTCTTTTTACCAGTACCCCAGACTTCACCGTTCTCTGTTGAGGGTGCCTCTGCTCTTCTTTTCCACCTATTTGTAAGTTTCTGCAGGGCCCAGGACAGCACGGTGCTGCTAATGCGTCCCTTCCTGATCTGGATGTACATCAGGCACCCCAGGCTCTTGTTGGATTGAGGGACCGTTGGTACTCAATTAAGGATGGGCACCGTTTTTATTAGGGTACAACATTCCTGGGAAAAAAGACGTGAGCCCTCGTGAACATTCAGGGAACAGGAAGGAAGATGGTCTGGTTAAATTACAGGCTCAAGAAGGAGAAGAGATCCGAAGGAAAGGGGGAGACCCGGTTGTGGAATGTCCAACAGATGTCTGATTGGCTTCTACTTGACGTGTCCTAAGCACAGTAGGGTTTCCTGTGTGTCCTGTCCCCCAGACAGCAACGCTACCGCTCCGGCTGTTCAGGCCCCAAACCTCGAACTTCTGCTTGATTTCCCTCTTTTTCTTCCACGCCATGTTTAATCCTCCAGTGAATCCTAGTGACTCCTCTCAAACTAACTTCAGAATCCGGCATTTTTTCTGCCTGCTGTTTCCACCTCCTCCAAGCTTCCATCCTCTCTGGGTTGCAAGACAGAAAACCCAAACTGGTCTCCCTGATTCCATGCTGGCTCTCCTCCAGTCTGTTCTCAGAGCACATCTGGACGGAGTTTGGTAAAATAAGAAGTGGCATTCATTGTCCTCTTTGCCCTCCCTTACTATGGCTGATGCGGCCTCACCATCGAGCCTGGTACCTCGGTCTCACCCCCAAAACCCCACCCCACCCTTCTCACTCATCTCCAGGCACCCTTGCCTCCGTGATCTTTCTGAAACATGCCACACATCTGTCAGGACATGGGAACTAATAGCACTCCCATCCTGGCCTTCTCTACCCCGCAGCGCTAACATGGCGGGAGCCGGTGGGCAGGCCGCCACATCCTATGACCAGATATGCCCATCTGCCTGTCTTCAGTAACCAGACTGGAAGCTTCTTGAAAGTAGGACTTTGTTCTTCTGTTTCTTTCACCTCTGTGTCTTCCCCCAGGAGAGTACCTGGCACATAACAGGTGCTCAGTAAGTATTTGTCACAACGCCTTGAAAGCCAGGCTGTGCCATGGAGATAACAGGCAGCCATTGAAGGTTTTACTGCCTAGAAATAAGAAAAGCTCCGCCTGCATAAGGTTGCTGGATCTTTATTTTGTGGCGTCTCCCTTTCATACCAAACAGGTATCCATACCCTTGTGACTTCCCATTTGGAAGTTCCCATTCGTTGTGTGGACTTAAAAGTTGTTTTGTGGGGGTGCCTGGGTGGCGCAGTCGGTTAAGCGTCCGACTTCAGCCAGGTCACGATCTCACGGTCTGTGAGTTCGAGCCCCGCGTCGGGCTCTGGGCTGATGGCTCAGAGCCTGGAGCCTGTTTCCGATTCTGTGTCTCCCTCTCTCTCTGCCCCTCCCCCGTTCATGCTCTGTCTCTCTCTGTCCCAAAAATAAATAAACGTTGAAAAAAAAAAATTGTTTTGTGAACCCAGCACACTGGCACTTCATAAGCTTGAGGAAAGAGTATTTATGTATTTCCTATCAGCACATCCGTGGCCACACCTGCAGAATTAAAAGTTGGCAGTGATGTGGCCATCTGGAATAGAAGAATCCAGGGGCGGCCTGGGTGGCTCAGTCCGCTACGCATCTGACTCTTGATTTTGACTCAGGTCATGATCCCAGGGTCGCGGGATGGAGCCCCGTGTTGAGCTCTGTGCTGAGAATGGAGCCTGCTTAAGATTCTCTTCGTGCCCCCTTGTGCTCTCTCTAAAATAAAAATCAGAAAAAAGAAAACTCCAGAAGGGGAGAGCCTGGTATATTCTTACTTTGAGGCCAGCATCGCCATTGCCTCTGCCTATTCTGCAGAAACAGGGAAGAGCTTTCTCCCAGTGGCAGTGAAGAAGCTTCTCCATGATTCTGAACTGCCCAGTGTCAGAAGCCCCTTGAAAGCTGCCACAAGCAGTCAGCAGATTTGCTACAAGGGCGAGTTTGGGGCTTGCTTTTAAAGGACCCGGTCCCTAGATTCCAGAACTGAAATCTGTATATTTGAAAAAATTAGGTGCATGAAATCAAATTCTAGGAAGTGAAATGTTTGTTGCAGTTCAACACTCTCTGCTTCCAAGTGCAGTATGAAGTTCAGGGTTGTTGAACCTGAGTGCTGAGCTTCTCATGGTGCGGTCTGTAGCCAGTCATGTGTAGAAGGACCACCTGTGCATCCCCCCCCATGGGGGAGGGGGTATGTAAAAGGACAGATGGCTTGAGAAGGGCTGACGTTGTCCCTTCTGTCTGTCTGCACATGCCTCCTGAGTCCCTGCTGTGTGTGCTGGGAGCGCAGATCCAGGGGAGGCCCCCTCCTGCACGGAGCTCGTGGCCTCGCTGGGAGTGAAACAAGCCAGCAGGTGACCGAAGGGAGCAGTGTGCTGGGTTAGCACCTGTGCAGAAAATGAGCAGGGTAGCACATGCGTGAGCTTAACCCGGGAGAGACCTGGGGGAGGGTCTGATCTTTAAGAGGAGTCAGGCCCAGACAAGGCCACGGAGCTGTGTTGGACCAGTAACGTGATCAGATCTTAGTAGAGCTTGTTCTGTGCCTCAGGTTGGAGGTTCAAGACAAACGTACTCCACAAGTGCTGATTAGCTGCTAGAACCAGCCCTTGCTTCCTGTTTTCCCCCACACGTTCACCAAGCTTGTCTTGCGGAGCCCTGCCCATGGCCACTGTGTCCAAGATTTAAATCAGTAGCTGGGAGGAGGTTTTGCCCCCAGCCCCACCCCCTAAGAGCTATCTGGCAATGTCTGGAGACATTTTTTTGTGCTACTGGTATCTCTCTAGTGGGCAGAAGCCAGGGATGTTGCCAGGATCCCACGATGCTCAGGACTGTCCTGTAAGTTATGTGGCCCAAAATCTCGGTAGCGTTGAGAACCTTGGTGAGTAACATTCTAATGCTCTGGTTAGGCGCTTTAAAAGAATCTTCTGAGTGATTTGGGGGCACCTGGGTGGCTCAGTCGGTTAAGCGCTGACCCTGATTTCGGCTCAGGTCATGACCTCATGGTTTGCGAGTTCGAGCCCTGCCTCGGGCTCCGTGCTGTGCTTGGGATTCTCTCCCTTTCTTCTGCCCCTCCCCCGCTCGTGCTCTCTCTTTCTCTCAAAAATAAATAAACTGGAAAAAAAAAAGAATGTCCTGAATGATTTGGAAACAAGAGGGAAGAACCAGTTGCACCACAGAGCAACAAGGAAGTTTCCTGGAGAAGGGACACCTCTGAGTTGCATTTTGGAGGATGAGTAAGAGTTCTCCGGGAAGAGGAGCGAGACAGAGACATAGCAGAGATGGGGGAGAATCTAGACCGGGAACCAAATGTGCACGGAGGTTGGAGGAAGTTTGACACGGGCTCTGGGCGGTGGCTTCAGTACATTCCTTAACCCTGTCTGTGGGGGCGTAGAGCGGGCTCTCAGAGCCTTGGAGCTTAAAGAAGTCAAGGTTGCCGCCTCATGTCTGAGGCCAGCGGAGAGGTGGTCCTGGTTCCCGTTGGGTTGTGGCAGTCGGCCGTGCCCCGGGACGGTTGGAGGTGCCCATTTGGATCCCGGTGCCACACCCAGCCATCATCCCCCACGGGGCCTTGTTGCAGATGACGTGTAGGCTGTGCACTGGAAAGGGCCGTTTGTTGCTTCTTTGCTTCTCCTCCAGAGTCTCGGTAGAACCTGCCCGGCTTTGGTGGTGGTGGACCCCCTAGAAAGACCTGGATCCCAGGCTCCGCTCAGCTTGCTAGTAGCTTCTACCCACCAGTTTTATCTCTGCTCCCTGGAACCTTACCCAGAAAATGGCAGTTTCTCCACCGCAGGCCATCCCAGCCTGGGCGTCCCCACCCCCAGCCCCAGCCCCGCCCGTGTTCAGCCCTGCTCTGCAGGGACCACAGGCTTCTGCTGGTCCAGCGCGCTGCCCTGAGCACCGCCTCTGGTAAAGGAGCTCATCTTTGTTGAGCACTTGGGATGCTGGGCAGTGGCCGAGCACTTCACGTACGTACTTCATCCAGTTTGGTTTTCTTATCTGTAAGAACAGGGAGAACGGGTAACAGGGTCACCGTGGGATGTCACAGAGTCCTTTCACAAGTATTCCTGGAGGGTTGCCTGGGCTGTGACGGTACACGGTGCCTTCGTCTTCACATCCGCCCTGGTGGCTCAGTACTCTTTTTCCAGAGGTGCCAGACTGAAGCCCCAGGGGTCCCTCCATGACTGCTCAGTGAGGCCCTGCGCAGGCAGAGGGAGAGGAGGGACAGGAAGGGAGGTGGCGGTGGCCTTGTCTGTGCTGGGGTCCCTGCTCTAAGGCTTGGTTTGCTCCGTTGGGAAGGGGTTGAGCTGGGAGGCAGGAGGGAAAGTCACTCCGGGAGGGGTGGGCCCTGTAGGACCGCTGAATGACCTGGCCCCACACCGTTCAGAAACCTGTGGGCTAGACAGAAGTGCTACTCTGAGTTAAAAGAATCAGGCTAACGATGGTTCCAACCATAAGTGAGAGGCCAAAACTCAGGAATGAAGGCTCTTACCTGACTTCAGGTCCCCACCTCCACCGCTTACCAGCGGTTAGCCTTGGGCACGTCATTCGTTCTGGGCCCACGTCTCTTGGCCTGTGAAGTGGGTTGTGAGGTTACCTTCCTGTGAGGTTTCAGAGGACTCGGCAGAAGGGTCCACTGGCCAAGAGTGAACCCTCCATACACAGCGATTTTGCAAACGGCCCTCAGGGTCCAGCGAGCCCTGGTCTCCTGGGGCATTTGGAGGCTGCCATGTGGGATCAGATACAGGCCCTGCCCTCTGTGGAGTCTGTTTAGCGTGAAGCCTTGCGGATGTCAGAATGGCCCGTGGTACATGGCGGAGAGTAGTAAGGGTGGTGGGGTGGGAGGTTGGATGGGAATAGGCATTGGGGGTTGGGGGAGACTGTCTCCAGTTGGGAGCATCGGGGAAGGATTCTCGGAGGTGGCTTTCACCTGGGTGTTAGAAGGTAACAGGAGACATCATCAAAGATCAGGAAGGAGCGAAGGCGTTCCAGGCCGAGGCAGATAAAGGGAAGAAAGTCACAGCGATTTCATGGAGGAAGGAGCAGGGCATCATGGAAAGTGGACCTTGGATTGCTGGGGGAGGGTGCGTTTCCTGCAGGCGAGAGGGAGCCTCCAAGGTCGAGCAGGGCGGTGCTCGTTGGGTGCAGCTTGGGTGGCGGGTTTTATTTCTGCAAAGCGTTCGCTCACCACTGGATCCCCAGGGCCAGCCCAGATTCTTGGAAGGAGTAAATGAGCCATCCGTCCGTGTTCTGTGTGTCTTTCGAGGCTGTGCGGAGGGGCTCGGCTGCTGGGTTCAGCCTTGCCAGTCGGGAAGTACAGATGTCTTGTAGCTGCTTCGGAGCCGGGTTACCGTGCAGTAATTTGAGTTTGTCCTTGGTCATCAGTGAACAGAGGCTCTTGCAGATCGTGTCTGATACACGGGTCCAGCTACCGGTTACTGCTTTTAGGAACTAGAAGAATTTAGAAAGCTCTGAAATGCAATCCTCCTGGAAGGTCGCGCTCACTTTGCCTGGTCCAAGTTTGGAGGAGCCTAGGGCTTTCTCTGGAGGCTCCAGCCTGGAGGCCCCTCGCGCAGAGCCCTGTCCGACAGCTTCAGCCCTGGTGGGCCGGGGAGGCCTTTCCAACCTCCTGATGAGTCCGCCGCGCTCACTGTGGCTCAGGAGCTGAGGTGAAAGCTGCCACTCCCTGTGACCTGGGCCAGTCACCAACCCCACTATACATGGTGTGATGGCCTCTGACCCCTCCTTGGCACTAGATAGAGCCTGAGCAGACATGGGGACGTGGAGGAGCTTTGGGGAAGCCGGTGGCCCATATGCTGCCCAAACAAAGTGACTTTCGGGGAACCCCCCCCCCGCCTTTCGTTGGTGTAGCTAATCTCCCGGATGGGGCGGGGCCTGGGAAGGTATGGGGGTTAGTCTCCTGGCAGAAGGTCTGGCCCTGGGGAGGGGTCTTGGCGCAGGTGGGAGGCCAGGGGGTGTCTGGTCCGCACGGAGAATGGGCCTCCTGAGGTTCGGTTGAGAGGTCTGCTTTCATCTGGCCCCGCTGGGCCCCAATCTGGCACTCTGTCAGCAGCCCAAACACCCGCACCTTGCCGCCCCCGCAGACCTTTGGGTCTGCAGGTGCGTGATGGCCGGCCATGGCCCGTGTCTTCTGTGAGGCTCCCTGACCTCCCAGGCGCGGGGGCTGCATTCTGGGACTGACCCCGGGGTCTCACCAGCCCCGAGCTCTGTGTGTCACTCAGTGATGTTGCTGAGTGCCCACTGCCAGACCCTGAGCTGGGGGTGGGTGGCTCCTGTTCTAGTCCCCACGTGGGCCTGGGGAGGGAAGGGGCCCTGGCCAGGTAAGGCCCAGGGAGCAGCTCTTCAGCCCGGGAGGGCCTGAGTGGGGCTGGAGTGGGGGGTCCTGTGTGTGCTGGGGGGTCCGGAAAGAGTGCGGTTAGTGGGGTCGGGTTCTGCCGCTCCCGAGGGAAGGATATCAAGCAGGGGAACCAGGTGATGAGACATGGGACTTAGAGACGGGGGATGAGGGGTGTAGCGGTCCACGGAAGGTAGAGAGCAGTCCAGAAGGTACTGTCGTGGTCCCCAGGAGGGACCTGGACGGAATCTGGCAGGGGCGGAAAGAGGAGGTGGGTTTGGGAACTGTTGAAGAAGACTGGCGGGGGTGTGGAGGGCCAGGAGCAGGCCTGGGGTCGGGGGCGAGTAGATGGAAAGTTGCGGCCAGCCAGCCATCAGCCAGCCAGCCCACATCCCCTCGGCACCCGGGTCTCGCCCTGGTCTGTGTCTCAGGTCTCCTGTACCCTGGTGGCAAGCACCCGCACTGCCAGCAGAAGTGCAGGAAGGCCTGGGGGAGGGGCGTCCCAGCCTCAGCACCCTTTGGGGGATGACCCCAAGGCCTGGCCTGAAGCATCTCCCAAGGCCCCGAGGGAGGCGGAGCTCCTGCCGCCACAGGGTTATTCCTTGGTGCACCCAGAATTGGCCTCTTTCCTTCCCGTGCCTCATTTCCTCTCTTCCCTAGCCCTGCTCCAAATAAACTACTCACCCAAGTGTATTCTTCACCGAGGCAGCAGGAGAGGGACAAGTGAGGGGGATCTGCCACCCCTTGTGAGGCAGAGGAGTGGGTGTTGGGTCCCAGTCCTGGGGCCTTACAGACTCCAGATTCCGCTGATCTGGAATGAGCTTGAGCTGGCAGGACACAGTGGGGACAGGGGACCCGTTATTTCTGCCTCTAGTAGCCAGCCTCCCTGTGTGTGCCGAGCAGAGCTGGGGAGGTTGGCACACACTCAGCTGAAATCATCGTGTTCAGTTGGAGAATCTGGCCCCTCGCTCGCTGGCTCAGTTGCATTTGCAAGGCACACAAGAGCCATGTCTCATGCAGCCTGGGATTCTGGTGCCGAGCCTGCTGGGGACGACCTCGGGCGCTTCACAGCCCCTGCAACTGGCAACCCTGACCGTTTAGGGGCAGAACTTCTGCCCAGAACCTCTACCTACTCATCTGGTATCCCTGCCCTGGGTCCTCGGAACCCCCAGTGGGCCTGAGTGCCAACATATTGGCAAGTTGTCCTTGGGATGGGTTTCTCATCTGTAAAGTGGGCTGGTGGTGCCCCTCAGTCAGCCTTGAAACAGACATCTGGAGAAGGATCTTGGTAGTGGTGGCCTGTCTGAGCACCTCTTTTGGCCAGTTTCTGGGCAAGGGGTCTTGTCCATAGTCAGGTTTTGAAATTTTCTTTTTAACGTTTATTTATTATCAAGAGTCAGACAGGCATGAGCATGGGAGGGGCAGAGAGAGGGGGAGACACAGAGTCCAAAGCAGGCTCCAGTCTCTGAGCTGTCAGCACAGACCCCGACGTGGGGCTCAGACTCACGAACCGTGAGATCATGGCCTGAGCCAAAGTCGGACGCTTAACCGACTGAACCACCCAGGCGTCCCATGGTTGGGTTATAGAACATGAAGCACTAATTTGGGCCAGGAGTGGGTTGGATACCAGACATCTTAATTTTATTGAGGCATAATTTAGATATAGGAAGATCAGGAAGATTCCTCTGCTGCACAGCTTGACAAATGTGCACGGCCTGTAACCACCACTGTAATCTGGACACAGAACCTCCCGTCATTTCCAGAAGCGCTCCCCTAACCCGTCGCGGCCAGTGGGCTCCCTTCACCCCAGCACCCAGCAAGGACCAATCTGTTTTCTGTCCCTTTAAGTTTGCCTTCTCTGGAACAACCTGGAGAAGGAGCCACGCACCCAGGGTGGTCTTTTGTGTCCTTTTCACTTAGCATAATGCCTGTAAGGTTCACTGGAGTTGCTGAGTTGGTAGTCGTCGTTTGTTCCCCCTTATCGCAGGGTTGTATCCACTGTATGGATCCCGCGCGGTGTTTCTTCATTCGCCTGTTGGTGGACCTTTGGGTTGTTCCCAGTTTGGGGCTATTAATGCATAAAGCAGCTATGAACCCTCACGCATGTGTCTTTTTGTGGACGTGTGCTTTTATTTCCTGGGTACGTACCTAGGAGTGGGATTGCAGGGTTTTGTGTGGGGAGCGTCTGCCTAACTTCGTGCAAAACCAGCCAGACTATTTTCCATCCGCGTCTTCTTGCGTTCCTGCCAGCAACACGTGAACATCCCAGCGCCCCGCACCCGTGTCCTTGCCAGCATTTGGTGATATCGTTCTTTTGGTCTTGCTGATTCCAGCGGGCATGTAGCGGTATCTTATTGTAGTTTTGATTTGCTTTTCCCAAAAGGCTGATGACATCGAGCACCTTTTCCTGTGCCTGTTTGCCATTCATGACATCCCATTTGAATATGTCGTACCTTTCTAATTTCACTAGCAAATGATTATTCTCAGATGGATTAATCTGCGAAGAATGTGTATCAACTGCCTGCTACGTCACTTAATGCTAAGCGTTAAGTCTCGGGGGTAAAAGGGACTCCGTCCACTTTTCTTTCTCCACAAAACTGTTTATTGAGCACCTGCTACTCGTTAACTGCCGTCATGGCTGAAAAGATAAATGCCCTGGAAGCAGGTTGCAGAAAAACAGATGAGAAGAGATGACAAGAAGGTTCAGGACTACAGCTCTCCCCACAGTCCAAAAACACAGTGTTCTAGGAAACGTTTTGTGAGCCAAAATGGCCTAAAGCAAAGAAAGAGTTATCGTTACTTTGTAATGAAAAAATTTTTGAGTGGTCCTAGGCCCACCCCCAATTCACCTTTCTCAGGCTTTTCTGAGACCTTAGGACACATCTTGCTAACAGATGCACGAAATAAATTGAGATAAAGCGCAGATGCTCTCAGACACAGCTCGGAGCTCTGGCAGCTTGACGCTGAGGTGATGAGTGTGGTTCCCAGGGAAGGAGCTGGGGGGCGCCGCTCGCTGCTCCGGGGCGGGGGGGCACAACCGCCCCAGACCGGCTCATCTCACTGTGGCACCGATGCCGAATGCTATCTTGGCCTTTTACCTTTCGTCATGAAAGTGAAAAATGCTGTTCAGATTTCTTTCAGTCAGTGGAAACAGGTACTTAATGTACGTCTTTTGGAAAAGCAGAGCGGCACAGCGCAAGTGTTGGAGGCACCGAAGAGAGAGGAGGCCGTCCCGGGAGGTTTCGTGCAGGAGACAGGTCTTTGGTTAGGCCTCATAAGTAGGTGTCAGCAGGCAGGAGGGCTGCTCCTGGCCAGGGGAACAATGTTTGCAGAGACACAGGACTAAGAGGAGAGCCAGAAGGCGGCTGGTGGTGGGCGGGGCTAGAATTCAGGGTGTACCCCTCTGGACTCAGTCTTGAGGGATGGGGATCCCATAGCCAGAGGGCGGAGAAGAGTGCCGGCCTCTGATCTTGTGGTCAGGTCGGGGAGAGGTGGGGGCCGTTGGGGATCAGGTTAGATGTACCTGCAGCAGCCGCCTCTGGAACGCTGGGCATCCCACACTGGGACCTGCCATGGCCTCAGTCTCCAGCCTGTGGAAGCTGCCTCTTTCAAGAGCCCTCGGTTTAGAGAAAGTGGACAGCGGGAATCAGGAGTAGATGACCGCGTCTTTATTCCCCCCTGAAAGAAAGCCCGGCTGCCGAGACGAATTGAGAGCATCTCAGTATGCGTGTGTCGGGTTCACTGAGGCCTCTCGGCTGTGTGTGCGAGTGGGGGACGCCGTGCTCTACTTTTAGTAAATTCTACGTGAAAACCTTGTTGCTGAGTAGTAGAGGTACTCCTGCTCCCAGATGCCGGCCCCGTTCTTGGTGCCAGTCCAGCCAACCCTCCATCTGTGCTGCGAAGCGAGCGGGAAGCCCACGTTTCCCGGCGAAGGTTGTAACAAAGAGAGGCTCCCACCCGCACGCCCCACTGTGCTCCTGGAGCTCGAAGCAGGGCCCCGTGACAGGCCGTCCAGTGGCAGCCGGGGTAGAGATGCTTGTGAACAGGGGGACCACAGGTGCCTCAAGAACGCAGCTGCCGATGGCAGCCTCCCGCCAAGGGAAGTAGGACAGTCGGCTTTCAGTGCAACTTCTGTCTCGTGTGTGTGTTTCACAAGTACGTACTGGTACTGTGGCAAGTGCGGGAAAGCAAAAGACAGACCATCCTCTCAAGTTCTACAGCTGTAGGCTAAAGAGAAAGAGACGAAACTACCTGGATTCTGTCGCCCGAAGATGTGCGGGCAGGTAGAGGTGCTGCTGCGATTTCTCTTTATGGAGGTTTTGACTTTGGTGCTTGTGTGTGTGTTATCCCACTCCCCACGCCCCAACATCCACTAGGCGGGAGAGTGGGAAGCATTCCTGGTGTTCCTTCTGTCTCCTCCTTGCAGAACCCAGCCGTTGCTGACATCTACACGGAGCATGCCCATCAGGTGGTGGTGGCCAAGTACGCGCCCAGCGGGTTCTACATCGCCTCTGGAGGTACCTGTGTGCATGGGTGGCTCACGGATGCATGTGGTGGGGTCCGGGAGGCCCCCAGGCCAAACTGGGCTTCGGGCTTGGGAGGGTAGGGTGGGGGGGGGGAAGGGGGGGCAGCAGGTGGAACCAGTGTGATTAGTTCCACTTGGGGCTGACAAGGGATGTAGAAGCCTCCAAAAAGCCCCATGGCAGGACTTTGTAGTTGGCAGTGTTCCAGCTGGTTCCGGCTCCGAGGTCAGCAGAAATGCTCACTTGAGGCTGGCCAGAGGCCTTTGTGGGCAGCTGTATCATGATGTTTTGGAGCTCATTTTGTGTGTGTGTGTGCTTTCTGAATTGCAGCTTTGTCTCGTGTCACCTTTATTCATGAGCTGCTCCTTTCCCAGTCCCTCTCAATGCTGGCCTCAGGCAAGCGCTCTGGTCTGTGCCTTTGCTCTCTCTAACCAGGCTTTTGTGTGGCTCTGTGGGAGGCTGGCTAAGCGGAGGGACAGAAAGATCTTTGCCACGTAGGATGCTTTGTTTACCCCGGGTCTTTGGGGTAGATCTTTGGTGAGAAAGGGAGGCACAGAAGTTAACGTGGCTTACCCGTGTCTCGCATTCATTCACTCACTCATTCGTTCCTATGCTCTACAAGATGCTTATGGCTGCCTTGCCTGTGCCCAGCCCTGTCTCCAGCCCCAGGGAGAGCCAGGCGAGTGAGCTGATGCGGGCCTGGGCCTTGTCAGCCTCCCCAGAGAACAACAGATGAAGGAATGGCTGGAGGAACTAACCAGCCAGGAGAGGAGGCTGGAGTTCATACACTCCGGGAGCCGTTTGGTCTGTACTGGGTCGCTCCCTGTCCCTGGAGGGTGTGCCCCTTACTGACTGCGCAGGCTTCCTTGAGTAACTTACCTTCCTGGGCCTTGAAGTTCTCTCCCAGAAACTGGACAGAGGATCCAGAGTAGCAATGGGTGTGAGAGGCCTACGATGGTCTTGCACTGGTGGCCACCTGACAGCAGGTGACCCAAGTGTCTGCCACTAAAAGTAGGACATGCCAGGGCAACAGGTGTGCTGGCTGATGACAAATGCCGGCGGTCAGGGTTGTGTGTGAAGGGCTCGGCCAGGAGTCTGGCCCATAGTGGGCACTTAATGATGCTTGTGTTTAGCTCTACTCCAAGGCTATCCGTAAACCTTTCATTTATTTGTTTTTATTTTTTCTTATTTTTTTTTTAACGTTTATCTATTTTTGAGAGAGCGAGAGACAGAACGTGAGTGGAGGAGGGGCAGAGAGAGAGGGAGACACAGAACCTGAAGCAGGCTCCAGGCTCTGAGCTGTCAGCACAGAGCCCCACACGGGGCTCAAACTCATGGACCGAGAGACCGTGACCTGAGCCATCCAGGCACCCCTCCTAAACCTTTGATTTATATTCCTTGATTTATTTTCGCCCTGCAGTTCCGCCCCCTGTTCCTGCTTGCCAGCAAAATACCTTTTCCTTGAAAGCCCCAGGATGTGGCCCTGGTGCCGGGAGCCACAGGTCCAGCCACTGAATCACTTGGGAGCCCCGGGCGGGGTGCTGCACCGGCCAGAAATCTGGGCGCTTCAGACCCCAGCGCTGAATTGGTGAGGGAGGCTGGCCCAGAGACCGTGGCAGAGGACAGTCCACAGAAGTAAAAGATCGGTTTGATCTTGACTTTCTTGGAAAAGTGCCCTGACTTGGCAGAGGAACTGAGGGAGGTTTGGGCCGTGTGCAGATCAGGTGTTCCTGGGCGGAGATCACATTTTCGTTTCTAGCCTGCTGCTCCCTTTAATCGAGTGCACACAAGGAAGCCTCCACTGCAGAGATTAGGTCCTGGGCTAAAAATAGTGTGGTCGTGTAGTAGGGTTTGGAGTGTGCAGGAGGGAGGCTGGGAAAGTGTGTGCTCTGGTTAACTGGGTTACCTGGAACCTGGGGTGCCCAGGTTCTGCAGGGGAGGGGCCTAGTACCCCGGGAGGCCTGCAGCTCACTCCCAGATGGGGTTCTAGCTTTCTGCGGGACCTTTAGATTCCTGTAAGTCTGAATGGTCTGTGTCTGCTCAATGATCAAGCCTTCCGGAAGGCCTGAGTAAGGAGCCCATGGCAGGGGCTGGACCCCCAGCCCCAAAAAACACAGTCAGTCTCTGCCCCGGGGTTGATGTAGCCCACGGTGCCATGTTCTCAGTGCAGAGCCATTTCCAGGGCAGGCCCAGTCCCCTCCAGCAGTGTCTTCCTTGTGTAATTTTGATGCTGGCGGTCTGTGCCCCACGCTCAGTCCCTGGGGCACCCCCCGGGCTGTGAATCCCAGGCTGCAGAGTGGCGGGCATCCAGGAGAGGGCCCCATGCCTAGAGGAGAGGAGAGGAGAGTTGCTCAAGTGAGGAACATAGAGGAGAAGCCTTGATGAAAGGCACTGAAGGGCCCTCACACTCCCTGCTCCCTGTCACCGCCCCCCCCCCACCATGTTACTAAGCTGCTGGAGAGAGGGGGCAAGCTCACCCAGACTGCCCCCCTCAGTGCCCCCCTCTTACTGCCTGGAGGGGGAGACGCCTTCCAAGTGGCAGACAGCAGGCACTCTTTCCCCATCGTCTGTGGCCTCCTGCAGGTGTCCTGTATCCCAGGGAAGGTGTCTTTGCTGTGCCCTCAGCACTTAGCATGGGCTTGGGGCTCGTGGGCCCTTGATCAGTATCTCGTGACTGCACAGGTTGCTGCCTGCCCCAGTTGGGCCTGAGCACCTGGCCTTCAAGTCCCACTGTCTTCTTTTCTAGTCCCAGCTGCTTCCAGAAAGGATTAAATGTATGGAAGCAAGCTAAGGGTCTCTCAGTAGATGAACGGATACAGACAACGTGGTGTGTATACGTATGTGTATGTGTATATATACGTATACGCATATATATATATATATATATATGCACGTATGTACATATATACACACACACAGCGGAACATGACGCAGTCATAAAAAGGATGAGACCGCGCCACTTGAGATACCATGGGAGGACCTAGGAGGTATTATGCTAAGCAAAGCAGACTGAGAAGGAGAAATACCATGTGATTCCTCTTAGGAGTGGAATCTTAAAAAAAGGAGGAATTAACAAAAAGCAGAATCAGACCTATAAATACGGAGAACATGCTGGTGGTGGCTAGAGGGGAGGGGGTGCGGGTGGGAAAATGGGTGGAGGGGAGAGGGTCGGTCAAACGGGCTTCCAGGTGTGGAGTAAGGAAGTCACGGGAACGAAAGGCACAGCTCGGGGAATACAGTCGGTGACGCTTCGATAACGACGTATGGGGACAGAAGGTAGCTACTTGTGAGCACAGCGTAATGTGCAAACTTGTCACATCCCTGAGTTGTACCCCTGAAAGTAACGTCACGTCGTCAGTTATACCGGACGAGCAGGGCCCGTGGGAGGCGGCTGGCGGTCTGGTGAGGGAGGCATGGGGCAAGCAGCTGGTGCCGGGCCTGGGAAGGAGCCTGAGCCGCCCAGGAAGCAGAGCCCAGGGAGGCGGGAAGGCTGGGTCCGTCCTGGTCGAGCGGGTGGGACACTGTCAGCCTCTGCTACACTCAAGTGTAGATGCCGATTCTACGTGACTCCGTAGAGCCCCCTGGACCGGCCTGGGCACAGCCGACCACAGCCTGGTGTGTGCATGAGTGTGTGCGCACGTGTGAGCGTGAGTGTCCGTCATGCACGCATAGCCTCTGCTTTTTCCTTTCCTTTCCTGCTGGCTGCCTTGTTAGGGACACCCCTGGCTGCAGGTCCCCTTTGCAGCTCACCTCGGCCAGGCAGCCTTCCCAGACCTCGCCCAGACAGCACCGGGTCCCCAGAGCACCCCCACGTGGTGCTCTCCATGTGGAAGTCAGCTTCTCCCTGTCTGCCGCACAGGACTGTGGGCCCCCGGGGTTTGCTCATGGGTCAGGCTCTCCGGCAGCCTCCTGCGGAGCCTTAGTTCGCTGTGAAGCGATGACTAACTTGGTGATGGGACCCTGGCGGGGAAGGGAAGGATGTGCCGCTTCCCCTTCCAGGACCCTCGTGGGCCTCACACGGGGATCCTGCAGCACCCAAGTCGTCTGGGCTGTGGGGTGTGCCTTAGATGCCAGAGGGCGGCACGGGTGGAGTGGAGGGGAGCCCCGGTGGGGGCCACCGTGCGCGTCACGGCATGCATTAGCTGCACACAGCTGCGCTCCTTGTCTGTGTGAGCACGGCCACTGCACGGGAGAGGTGGCTGTCACTAGTACTGTCACACTTTGGAAATGAAGAACTTCGGTCCCAAGCGTTAAGAAAGCTGCCTGAGACCCATGCGCCTCTTGGATCCCCCTACGAGGAAACCGCAGTCCCAGAACCAGACCGCTTCCTGATGCCTCGGAAGTGTGCCTCCGCGTGTCTCTGGGCGTTCTGATCCACACCCGGGGTGCGTCATCCAGGTGACTGATGGCGCCCCCCAGAGACCCGGTAGTGGCCCTCACAGAGGCCACGGGCTCTGGTTGACCGGTGGCGGGTTTTGCTTACCGGAGACACGTCCCTCCTCCCAGCAGCAGCCTCGGGCAACGCCAGCAAGCCTGGGAACCCTGGGCGGTGCTGTCCGGGCGTGCCTTGTGCCCACACGGCCCTGCCCCAGGGGTAAACTTGGCTCTCGCTACCCCCTTGTGTCCACAGATGTATCTGGGAAGCTGAGGATCTGGGATACCACGCAGAAGGAGCACCTCTTAAAGTATGAGTATCAGCCTTTTGCTGGAAAGATCAAGGACATTGCTTGGACGGAAGACAGTAAGAGGATCGCAGTGGTCGGGGAAGGAAGGGAGAAGTGAGTCTCTGGCCTCGGCCCTCCCTGCCCGTGTCCCTTGGCTTTGCTTGCTTTCCGGGTGCCCCCGGTGGGAGGGGAGCAGTGACACCTGTGCCAGCTTGGACTCGTGTGGAGTCCCCCCAGGGCCCTTGTACCTTCCCTCTGTCTCTGACATCCGTGGCCCCTCACCTCTTGGAGCTCCAGCCGTCATGCCCACGGTCCAGGCTGCAGGAAACGGAAGGTGAAAGAGTTACAGCTCTCAGGAGCGTTACTGGGGTCCCTCCCAGCATGCCACGGCCACACCTGGCTGCAGGGAGCTGTGCACCCCACCTGAGATGGTCACTTAACGAAGGAAGAGGGGGCAGGTGGCCCGCGGCTCTAGTGACCGGTGGGGTCAGTACCCCGACTCAGGTTTCCGACTCCGAGCGAGGTCAGGGTTCCCCCCAGGGCACCACGGCCGCCGTCAAGCACTTGGAATTTGGCAGGCACACGTCTCCCTACTCAGAGGCTATTTTTACTGCGTGTTCTGACAGGTATTCATTCTGCCATAGCTTCTCCAGTCATCCTGTTGGTCTCAGCAATTCCGTTTTCATTCAGTCACACGTAGTAACCCCCGCGGTACGTTTTTATCAGATGCCAGCTGAGCGCAGGACATCCTCGCCTTTCCAGCAGGGGTGGCGGCTGCTAAATATCTTGGTCCCGCCCAGTAAAACTGTTAGGAAACTGGTAAGCCATAGGGCTACTCCCCTGGCAGGTGTTTCTAAGGCACATTCCACATGGGAGGCCTGTCGGCCTCGACCATATAGAGCGAATAGGGATTCCAGTCCCTTCCCTAAGGCACTTGCTCTCGGATTCTCCAGCAAATACTGTGCAGAACTGAAACCATGGGAGGCCTTCAGCGTTGACTCCTTTAACGAGCGTGCGTGAAGTGTGGCCACGAGCACTGCCCACCCCCACCCCGAGCACTGGCCACTCAGCTGCCCACATCTCATTGACTGTCCCCAGGGTTGACTTTTTCCTGTGACTCCTCTCATTGGGTCAAGGTTTGGAGCCGTCTTCCTATGGGACAGTGGCTCTTCCGTGGGCGAGATCACGGGACACAACAAAGTCATCAACAGCGTGGACATCAAGCAGAGCAGACCGTACCGGTTGGCAACGGGCAGTGATGATAACTGTGCCGCGTTCTTTGAGGGGCCACCGTTCAAGTTCAAGTTCACAATCGGGGTAAGTGGACTTTCCCCTGGGGGTGGCTTGCACGCGAAACTAGCAGTCTAGACCTGCAGCTATGGCAGCCAGGTCGCAGGCACGTGCCATTAACGCCGTGACGTGTTGACGCCTGGACGGAAGTGGAGTTTACAGGGGAACTTCACACACGAAGTGCGTGGGGCAGCACTCGAGCCCCCGGCCCGCCTAGTCCTGCACTCAGGCCCGCCTGGATGCTTCCAGCAGGGAGGCGCTCACCCCGGGAGAGGTGTATGTTTCTGGGGTGGCAGGGAGGGTGCATCTCTGATGCCATGTGGCCAGGTGAGCGTTCTGGCTGGAGGAGCCTTGTCAGAAAGGGGTGGCCCAGGCCTGGCTCTGGTGGTGCCAGCTTGGGACCTGCTGAGCCTCCCAAGCGATAGAGGTGGCGAGCTTCCGGGGATACCTGGATTTGTCTCGTCTGGTGAGGTGATGAGGGCAGGGTCCCAGCTGGAACGTGACATGTGATGAAGAGAGTTAGATGCGTCGACTCTCAAAGACTCATGCTCTAAATGCCTTAGCGGAGCATGTCCTAGCCCTGCACGTGCTCCCTGACTGCGACGAGGGTCTGAACCTAAGCCTCCCTTTTCCCGTCTGTAAGGTGGGTATGGAGGCATCGATACCAGAGCATTTTAACCATGAACTTTACTGCACAGCTGCCCGCGGGTCCAGAGCGGTTCCTTGCCCTACCTCATGGAGGATTAAATGAGAGAATGCCCTTAAAGAGACTCACTGGGGCCTGCTCTTAACTCCGGTGACTAACCACAGTGATTCATAGATAGCGGGCAGGGTGTGGCTAGAAAGGATGATGACACTTCCTCAGCAGGTCCCCCACAGGGCAGCACTGGGGCAGTGGGCGGAATTTGCTGTCGGACACTGAAGGGCTCTGCAGGGGTTCCTGCCGGTAGTGAAACAGGCTTCCATCCGTCCCCGGGGCCCTTGAGCAGGGCCTGGCCGGCTGCGTGGGAAGCACAGCAAGGCTTTCTGTGCCCTGCAGAGCGTGCAGCTCAGAGGTCCCTTTGCAGCGGTCCGTGTGGCTGTCTCCTGTGGCTGCTGCCTGGCTCGTAGGTGGTGGCGGCTTTATTGAAGGCTGTGGCTCGAGGTCCGTGCTTCCTACGTGCAGGCAGACGTACCACGGGATACAGGGTGAGCAGTGAGTGCTGAGTCAGATGGAGTCAGATAACTGAGCATCCTGCCTCGCACCCAGGAGAGGAAGGACGGAGACAGGAGGTTTCTGTGGCAACAGGAGGTCGTCCTGGCTTGTCTCAGTGAAGCTGTCCCTGCCCCCAGGTACCCCCCTCCGCCTCCCCCGCTGTTTGATTTCACTTGGCTGTGATCTGGGCTCTGAGCTGGTGGGGCTCCCTTCCCCGCCCCGGGAGGGACGGTTTCCTCTTCGCAGATGGAGAGAAAACCCGGCAGGGAGCAGCTCAGTGGCAAGTAAGCGGAGCCAGGTTTTGAGTCCAGTCAGCTTGAGCCTGTGACTTCACCCCACTGCCAGCCTTCTCCACGCGCTCACTTGGAGCCTTGGCCGGAAGGCCCTTCCTCGTTCCGTTTTCCTTTCTAATCTGAGAACACAGCCCTCGCCCCAAAACCCTGGCCCGGGGTGGGGGTCGGGTGTGGACGTTTGCCCGGCTGGCACCTGTGCCCAGAAAGGGCGCACAGCTCATCCCCACAGTCTGCCTGTGGAACCTGTCACCCGTGGGTCCTGCGTAAGGACCTGGGAGAGGTCAGAAGGGCTGTGGGCCGGGAATGGGGGGCACTAGGTGGCAGCCCAGCACGGCAGCTGGCTGGCTCTGCGACCCTCGGGTGGGCGATTGGTGTTCTGGGTCTCTTCAGGAGACGGATGGTGACGGCCCTCCTCCGCCGGCCCCGCCGAGCTGTGGGCGCACGTGAGCTGCTGGTGAATGTCTCCGTGTCCACGAGGAGTTCCTTGGGCTTCCGTTGGAGAAGGTTCTAACAGGCTCAGTTGGCCTAGAGAGTAAAGGATGGGGAGAGCACTTGCCCCCTGGGCACCCACCCAAAATGCCTTGTAAAGTGTTGACAGCTTTGTAGATGAGTCTGACTTGTGCACGTGTGTCTGCCCTGGAGCCTCAAAACCCCGGAGTAAAGCTGGAGTGGATGGCTGGCTGTCCACCCGTCCAGGCTCCAGCTTCTTGCCGTCTTCCTCTTGAGCACGTTTAAGGCCATGGGATAAGGGGTGGGCACGTCAGGAGCACAGAGGAGCTGAGTTCCAGTTGCCCTGAGAAAGAGGAAGTTGTGCTCTCAGTGTCAGCACGCACTGAAATAAGCCGACGGTGCTCATACCCAAGGGGAAGTGCAGGGGTTTCTGAGACAAACCAGAGCGACCATACTCACTCGGGTCAGACCACCTGTCCGTCCTGCTGGCCTGAGGAGGGGAATCAAATTGCTTTCCTTTTTTGTTCTTGCGTTTATTGGTTTAAACCAGCCGCTCATGTCGTACGGAGGGAGTATAGACTCCTGGTTCCTCCAGGCCTGAGTCCTGGATCGGCGTCAGCCACCCTCTGCTGAGCCCTCAGACTCTGGGTTCAGCGTTAGTGTTCCTTCACCTAAAACCGCAGCGAGCCCAGGAGGCTGTAGAAACACAGGGTGGGGGAACCTTCACCTGAATAGGCCCGGGCCAACCCATATTTCAGAGGCCGTGGGCGCCCCCGGACCCCCAGGACCATAGGAGGCCAGGTGTAGGACAGAGGCTTTGGGCATCGCTGTCTCCGCCTCTGGCCCTGGCGTTCTGTGGGTAAAGGTAGAGGTTCCCTTTGAGGAGCTAAGAAAGAAGGGGCGGGTGGGCCCTTGCCCACTCCTCGTCTACCGCAGGCATGTCTTCCCTGCCAAGTGCGTCCCCGCAATGGATGCGTCTGGACGGGTGAGAACCGGCCCAGCTGAGCATCGTCCGCTGGCCTGCCGCGCCCGTGCACCTGCCCGCTGGGGTGCTCTGCGAGTCTCTGGCCCCGCGCTTCCTCCTCTGTCCGGTGAGCAGGTTGGCCGCCCTGGGCCGACCGTGGACGCCTCTTCTGGAGCAGGCCCTTCGGAAGACTGTGTCCACCTCCCGACCGACTTCCAGGTGTTGTGGTCGCTAGGGTAGTTTGTCTACTTCAACGATTGCCGAATCGGCACTCCTGTGCCCCGGGCCTGCTTCCGCAGGCTGTGGCTGGCTGACCTGGAGGTGGAAACTTCCCGCCCGAGTGTGTGAGAGCGGAGGGAGCCCCTGCGGCGGGGGGACACCTGGTCTCCTCTCCTCCCAGGTGCGGGTGCGGTGCGGTTGGCTGCTCTGGGAGCGGCTCTCCCCTGCCGCCTGTGCCGTCTCCCCCTCCACAGGCGGCTCCAGGCGGGGGCGTCCCACGTCCCTCTACACAGCGGGAGGGGACTTGAGCTACAAATCTGTCTTCGCTATTATTAGAACTGCTGCCTTTCCAGACCGTGAAGTAAAATTGGAGCTCTGATATGCAGGATTTTCTGGTGGTGTTTCTCCTGTTTCCTGACTCACAACGGGGCACGAAGCAGCCATATGGCTCCTTCGAAGTGTATCGGGGGCCTGGGCTGGGCCCACAGAATGCCCTGCCTGGTCAGCCCTAGCCTTTCCGCCCTCGTGTGCACTAGTCTTGCTTTTCAGAGAGCTGTGGGTGCGTTTGCGATGGGTGTGCTGGGGGGCAGCAGGGCACGTCCCCTCCCCTGCTTCCTTCCTGGCCTCCCGCACAAGCCGTGGCTGACGGCAGGGTGACTGGCCCAGCCAGGCTCACATGGAGAAGCTTGCTGTCGCCTCCTCTAGTCCTCTTTCTCCGGAGTCTGCGGTAGCTGAACCAGTCTGTCCAGGGTGGCGGGAGAGGCAGGCAGAGGGTAGGGGTCACTTTGGTGCTTCTCAGCCAGGCTGAGGCTGGCGAGGAACTTGGCAAAGGATGCGGGAGACTTCAGAGCGGGAGGCGGGGAGCCGGGTGTGGAGGTGACACAGACCGAAGCAAGGCGAGGCCATGTTTCAGGTCCAGGCAGAAACCCCTTCTCAGAGCACTGGCTGTGGAGGCTGGGCGCGGGGAGGGGGAGGGCACCAGCGTTGGAGCCTGTTCCTCCCTCCACGAGCCCATGACAGGGAACAAGGCAGGTGGGCCTGGGGCACGTCGCTGTGAGTGTCTGTAGCAGTCGTATGTTCAGGGGACAGCTGAGGCCAGCAGAGCCAGGGAGGGCTCCCAGAGGGGACATCTGAGCTGGCCAGCTGGAGTCAGGCCAGGGAGCCCCGTGGTGCTCTGACCCTATCAGTGACGTGGGCTCAGGTACATTACTTATTACCTAATGGCTTCAACGACTCCGTGTTCTCAGTGTCGAGAGGGGGTGATGGGGGGGTCAGGTGATGATAGGGAGATAATGACAGTGGGGCGTTCTGGGGGAGGATCCACTGACAGGGGCTCGGCCAGAGCTCCAGTGAGTGTTCGCCGTGACTGATGGGCGGACAGGATTAGACCGGACCCCAAGGGCCTTCCACATCAGGGGATGGGGGATGGCCTGTGCCGTGACTCCTCTGGGGGGTTGGGGAGGGGCCGGGAGCCCCCGCTCAGTAGGTGGTGGCTGGGTTAGGCAGCCGCAGGAAGCCTTCGGATGTCTGAACCCTCCCTGTGAAGTTTCCCCAGACCCGGTCCTTCTTGCACTCAGGCCTCACCTCCCCGTGGAGCGGGCTATTTTTAGCCCTCACTTTTCTGGTTAACGGGCTGTTACACTGCCGTCTCCCTTTAAGTGGGCTATTTCAGGAGCAGACATCAGTCTCCGGCTCATTTGGGCTCTTGGCTCAAGCTGCAGGAAAAGCTGACGGGGAGGAGTTTCTAAAGCCCGAGGCCTTGGGTTCACACAGCGCATGGGCCTCAGCTTGTCTGCCGTGCCTGGCCCGCACCAGACCGGCCGGGGCTGTCCCACGACCTGCCTTGTTCCCGGGCCTGGGGAGGGGCATGCTGCGTTCCAGCAGGGAGAAGGGCCACAGACCCTGTGTGGTGTCCCCTGTAACATCAGGGGTGCTGAGTGCTCTGAGAGACCCAATCCAGAGAGATGGGGCGGAGGGTCTGGGGAGAGGCCGTGGCAGCACAGTGGGATCGCTCCAGCTGTTGGCTGGACCTGGGCAGGTGCGGGGCGTGGGTGTCCGATGCCCTTCAGGAGGGCGTCCTGACTAAGGCCAGCTGGGGTTGGGATACGGGGACGTTCCCGTTCTCTAAGGGAACCGGCAAAACTGAAGTTTGTTACGAGGCGGAATTAAATGATGGCTGGCCTGCTAATTCATAGTATATTCCTTACGCCCAGTAAAGGGGAATCAGCACCCCACCGTAGCCACCTATTTAGCCCCGGATCTGCTCCATTTGTCGTGCGTGCTTTTGGTATCCCAGTCTGGGGGGCCCTGCTTCCCCGGGCCGGCCGCGGCTGGATGGACAGCACCTGGGTGGCTCCCCGCCGAAGGCCCCAGAGCCAGTGCGGTCAAGTGCAGAGCTCTGGAGTAGAAATGGGAGCCCTGGGTTCTCTCCCAGCCCTGTTGTCTCCTGGGAAGCTCCCTGAAGCCTTCGCGGTGGTTAGGTGGCGGGTGACCGGTGATGGTGGTGGAGGCAGAAGCAGCCAGGAGGGCTCGTAGGATCCTGGTTTGGAAAGCAGTTTGGTTCCGCTGTGGCTCACGTTGCCGGACTGCTCCTGCTGCTGCTCTCGGAGCACAGACCCGGGAGCAGGGAAGGCCAGCCTTAACACAGATGAGCACACACAGCAGACTCAGGTCCCTGTCACCCCGGTGGAAGCTGGGCCCCGGGAGGCGGGTGAGTGGCCTGTTCGTAATAGGGACCGCCTCCCAGCGGTCGCACAACCAAAGCCAAGTGCGGGCTGAAGCCGTGAGCCCGTCGTGCCTCCGTCAGGGGCACCGGTGATGGTGCCCCAGAGGACAAGCTCTTTGGTGAGAGCCAAGTCCCAGCCCTACGACGGTGCTCACTGGAAGGAGGCAGGAAGGAAAGCAGGCTGTGTAAACCAGCAACCAGCATCGCCCCCCTCGGTGCTCAGGCTTTCTTGTCCCAGCTGGTCCCTCGAGGGTGACCTGGCCTCCCCACCCCTGTAGGGGGTCCCTCCCGGTGAGATGCGGCTTTGGCTGCTTCTGGCCTACAGCTGAGGGAAGGGGAGGAAGTGCTGAATAGGAGGTGCCGGGCCTGCTTTGGGCTCCAGCTCAGGACGGGGACCGCATCTCGTGGGGCCTGACGCCTGGCCTGGAGCCAGATCGCAGTCATGTGGTGCTGTGGAGCGAGGGCTGCCTCCACCAGGGAAACCCGGCCTCCCCCTCCCAGCTGGACTTTGCAGACACAGGGATTCCTTTGATCCCGGCTCTGGGGCTCCACTGCCCGGGCACCCGGCCCCGACTTCTTCCTGGCCTGGGTTTCTTCATGAGGACAGTGGTCACAGTGTCCGCGAAGGGTTGTGACCACAGGAGCGTTTCGGATGACGCGTTCCACGTGCCCTAATGAAGTTCGGCAACCCGCGGCATGATCGCCAGGCGTTTGTTCTCGTTTCTGGAAGCCAGAGCCTGAGATCCAGGTGTCCCCAGCTTGTGCCCCCACCCCCCGACTCCTTCCCGATTCTGTTACCTCTGGGGTTCTTTGGCTCAAGGGAGCCTAACCCCAGTCCGCCTCCATCTGGGCTTGTTCTGCCCCCCTTCCCCCCCCCCCCACCCGTCTGGGTCATTGCATTAGGACCGTCCTAATGACCTCATCTTGATTGCTTCTGGAAAGACCCTCTTTCCAAGTGAGGTTTCCATTCAGATAGCACCAATTCAGCTTGCGTCTTTGGGACATAATTCAACCCATAACATGACAGACACACGTGCGGACCCCTCGCATGTAGCTCCTGATTAAGTTGAGTCAGTGCTTGGCTTTGGAGGGCACTGTGGGGCAGGTGATGAGTGGGGTTTTTTCCTGAAGGTTAGCTGTTTATACCCACAGAAGCAGTTAACCCTTCCTACCCTTGGGAGAGCTAATAGTGCTTACCAGGGTGGGGAGGGGCAGGGGGTGTTTAGAGGACGTTTTCTTACACGAACCCTCGATTTGGGAAAGAATGAGTCGTTCCTCTAGGAAAGGGACTCACCCCGGAGGGTCACCTGGAGTCTCACTCCCAGGAAGTACATGACCATCGTTGAATTTCTGGTTGGTAGCTCCAACCCAAGGTGCTGCACCCTGGAGACTTCAGCCAAGAGGCCTCCAGGTTCTGGACTGGAGTTCTCACTGGGCCCCTGAGGGAGGAGGGCGGGTTGTGTCTGCCAGAGGGGAAGGAATGCACCCTGAGTGTGGGAATGGGGAGGCCTGGCCCTCCCAGTGAGTCAGGGGCTGCTTCAGACTTGTTTATTTAAGCCCTGAGGTCGTGCTGTCGCCTGGCAGTTCACATCGGCAGCCAGAGTGGATGTGTGAAGCAGACTGCATATTTCATAAAGAACTTTCCAGAACCTCCCATTGTCAGGTGGATAACTGTACACTTTCCCACAGGACCACAGCCGCTTTGTCAACTGTGTGCGATTCTCTCCTGACGGGAACAGGTTTGCCACAGCCAGCGCGGATGGCCAGGTGAGGGCTGGGGGCGGGGGCTCATCGATGGCCTCCCAGCAGTTCAGGGCAGGCAGACCCTCCAAAGCCCGTCTTCCCATGAGGAACTAGAACTCCCCTCCCTCCCACTCCTGGAAGGCGCTCGGGTTACTGGGTTGGTGGACCCCTTTTCACCTCTCGTTTTGTTTTCTATTTTTGGAGAGAGTGTTGAGCGGGGTGAGGGCAGAGGGGGAGAGAGAGAGAATCCCAGGCAGATTCTGCGCTCAGTACAGAGCCTGATGTGGGGGTCGATCCCACAACCCTGAGATCACGACGTGAGCCAAAATCAAGAGTCAGGTACACAACTGACTGAGCCACACAGGCGCCCTACCTTTCTCCTTTTTAATAGAGCTGGAAATCCTGTTAGCACTCGTTTTAGGTTGCTTTTTTTTAGGAGTCATGGTAGCAAACTCTTGACGGTAGAGCCGTGGCAGGAGGGGCTGGTTTCACACACAGCTGGCGAGAGCATCCTCACACCTGTGACCCGTGTGTGTGTGTGTGTTTATTCCTCGAAAGATCTACATCTATGACGGAAAGACGGGAGAGAAAGTGTGTGCCCTGGGAGGAAACAAGGCTCATGATGGAGGCATTTACGCCGTGAGTACAGATTTGTCTGCGGCTGTGGTCGGGCGGCGTCCGTGTTTGCCGTCATCAGTGAAGAGTTGGAGGCAGGGGTGGCGGTAGCGGGCTTCAGGGTCCCGTGGAAAGGGTGTCGTGGCCCCAGCGGGTCCCGCCCGGGCTTGGCTTCTCCCTGCTCAGAGCTGAGGGCTGTGGACAGGCTGCTTCCTGAGGCCCCTTCCCACTCTGTTCTCTGACACGTGGCCCACTGTTCCGTTTGACAGATCAGTTGGAGTCCTGACGGCACCCACTTGCTTTCTGCCTCCGGAGACAAAACCTCTAAGATTTGGGACGTCAACGTGAACTCTGTCGTCAGCACGTTTACGATGGGCTCCACCGTCCTGGACCAGCAGCTGGGCTGCTTGTGGCAGAAGGACCACCTGCTCAGCGTCTCCCTGTCCGGGTACATCAATTACCTGGACAGAAACAACCCCAGCAAGCCCCTGCGGGTCATCAAGGTGAGGCTGAGTTAGGGGCCGGCCCTGGGGGCTTGGCAAGTGGGACGTGCGTTCAGCAGAAGTGAGAGTCCGGATGTCGAGCTCCCCTTGAGTTTCTAGAAGCGCCAGGACTCAGGGCCTGGGGTGTTGGACGGTGGCCCTCACCCTGCGGTCGGGAGCCCCTCTGGCCTCCCTGGGGCAGCCTCCCTCACTTCGGAGCTTCAGGTGTAACACACGGAGCCCAAGGGCATCGCTACAGACACGGAGGGCCCGCAGAGAGCCTCGAGGAGGACCAGGAGGCCTTGGCGCTGGACCTTGGCGTTTAGTTTAGGTGGCATTTGAACGTGGGAAGGAGAGACTTTGGGTTTTGGGTGTTCGAGCAGGGAAGGCCCGTGGCAGGGAATGAGCTTGGAAGAAGCAGGTGGACCTTAGGGTACAGAGGCCTTGAATGCCCAGCTGGGAGTTTGTGCAGCAGCAAGCCACGGGAGGTGGTAGGACCCTGTCCCCGGCTCCCGTCCTGTCACCTGCAGGCTTCCTTGGGCCAGGTGATGCCCAGGGTCTGTCCCCAGTGCCCCTCCTTTGACAGGGATGGGTGCGTCTTCTCCCGCCTCAGCCCTTGTGATCTCGCTATCTCTGGAAATCAGCAGCCAGGCAAGAGCCAGGAGCTCCCTGAGGACAGGGCGGGCTCTGCTGCTATCCCTGCAGGCCTTGCTTCTGCCCAGGAGTCAAGGGAGGCATGGTCCAGGGTGGGAACCACTGTGTCCCATTCAGGTGCGGATGCTGCGTGGAGGGAGGACTGACCCACTGCAACGGCCGCATCTGTCCTCACTGCTGGCCTCGTGCCATCTGCTCTCATGAAGCTTCACCCACCTTGGCCCTGAGGACAAGGCGTGGGGACCCCTCCTTGAGTTAGGCCCCAGCCTGGCGTGATGGATGTGCCGCGAAGGTGTATCCGGCCTGACGCTGAGTGTGGGGGAGCTGGGGGTGGGCCCCACCCCAGGACACAGTCACTTTGCTGGGCCTCCAGATGTGATGGGGAGAAATTGCTTGAGACATTCAGGCATCGCCGTCAGCCCACCTGTGCCCAGGAGCGCGGTTTCCCGTAGGCCACCAGAAGCACAGGGGCCACAAGTTAGGCTTCCGTTCTCCCAGGCCAGCTCAGGGAATCTTGTGGGCTTTTACAGTTCTCAGAAGAGACTCCTGGCCCCGTGCCTGCCAGTGTGTAGGTGTGTGAATCCCAACGTATCTGGTGCCGATCCTGGGCTGCAGGGGTTTCTGAGCCACGTGTGGGAGCCCAGGAAAAGACTGGAGTCAGAAGAGCAGTTCTCAGCCTTGGTTGCATGTTCAGATTTAAAAAGGGCTGGTGCCTGGCTTGCCCCAGAGGGACTGGGTCATCCCTGTAGGGATGGGCCTAGGTGCTGGTACTTGTAAACACACCCAGGGGATTCTCCTGTGTAGCCGGAGCACCGATTCTCAAGGGAGAAGGTCCATCAGGCTCATCCGAGAGGGCCAGCTTGTTAAAACACGGCAGCTGGGTTCGTCCATGGACATCTGTGGGGCACGCGAGAGCCCGGGGTTCTCACAAGTTCCCAGGTGAGGCGGCGGCCCCAGGCAGGGATTGTGCACAGAGCCCCAGGGCATCTTACCGAGTGCAGGTCCCAAGTCCCCAGGACACAGGTGGACGCCCAGTGGGTCAGACTCTGGTCTGAGGACCACACTTAAAGTGTCAGGGCTGGCAGGGCCCTGTCCTAGAAGGAGACAGGAGGTGGGAGCAGCCCAGTATGTCCCCTGAGAACTGTGCGCCGTTCCTCTGAAGACACTTGCCGCATCGTGGCAACAAGTGGAACCCCACAGAAAGCTTGGAAGTTCCTGGGTCGGGGCCTGTGCAAAACTGTGCCAACCGTCAGCAGAGCATTACTGGCAAAGGCCCTCCTCCGGCCCCTGGTGAAGGGGGATCAGTGATGAGGCCCCCCACCCCCCTTAGCAGTTACAGAGGGGTTACGTGTCCCCTTTGCAGCAGAGGTCCGGCTGTAGAGCCCTCTGTGCCTGCCACGTTGCCAGGCAGGGAGGTTGGGGGTGGTCAGAGCCCTCGAACAGCTTGTGAGTTACAGGTCTGGGAAGAGAACAGGCTGTCAGCAGCACCCCAGGACTGCCTGGGTCTCTCTGGGTGGCCCGGACGCCTCTCCACCCGCCTCTGAGCGCCAGACCCTCCCGAGACCCGTCTGTTAGCTTCTGCAGCTCCACAGGTGTGAGCAGCATTTCCCCCTTTCGGGGGCGCTGCTGAGACGAGGCTCTTGGCTCCTGGGCTCCCTTAGATCCTGTCCTTGGCCCGGGTTGAGCTGAGGTACTAGGAGGGAAGAGGCTGCACGATACGATTTTGTCACCTGCTCAGTCAGCTGGGGATAAAGCCGACCGGGGCTCCGGGGAGGTGTTTGCAGGCAGCGGGGGGCCGCCGGGTGTTGCCACTGACGTCAGCGGCAGTGTCGAGGGTCTTCCGCCTCTTTGTCACCCAGGGACACATGTCAGTCTGTAGAGGGTGGCTGGCAAGTTGCAGCGGTAGGACGCTGTGCTCTGCGCTCACCCTGCCCCGTCCGTGTCCCCCACAGGGTCACAGCAAGTCGATCCAGTGTCTGACGGTGCACAAAAACGGAGGCAAGTCCTACATCTACTCCGGGAGCCACGATGGACACATTAATATCCTTTGACTCACAGAGCTGGCTGTGGGGCCGCTGGCAGGAGACGTGGGAGGTTTCTGTCCTCGCGGAGCCAGAGGCAAGGACAGCCAGGTGGCAGCAGCAGGGCGCAGCCAGCCCTGGCTGCTCAGACGGGCCGTGTCCACACTGGGGACAAGGCTGCAGCCCAGACCTGGCGGGTCACTTTTTCCTGGGCGGCTGGGAGTGGCTCTGGATGGAACTCTGGTCCAAGCTGCCTCTCTTCCGCGTGGGCCCCTCGAGCGGCCCGATCCCTCTCATAAGCAGTGAGTCAGGAGTCTCAGAATTCAGTAGAAGCTAGAACCTTTCAGGACGGTCCCCTTGTTTTAAAAATGGAAGACCGAAGCTCGGAACGCTCCAGGGCCTTCCGCAGACTCACACTGCTTGTGGGCAGCAAGGGACTGGAGCCTGTTTCTCCCTCTGGTGAGGTTCCTGACGGTCCCTGGAGACTTTCTCTGGAGGCACGTGAAGCCGCCCTCACAGCCGAGCTGTTTGTGGCCTGGGGCCGGTAGTCTCTCCTCCTCCCAGGACTGCGGTCCATAGGGTGCTGGGTGGGGCCCGGGCAGGTCATCCAGCTGCTGGCGCCGTGTGAAAGGCCTGCCCCTGTGTGGACTGTTTCCTAGTCTGCGTGCTTCTTAGCTCCTGGAAGGGGCTGTCCCGGAACCGCGTGCTCCTTCCTCACCCCTGCAGAGCCAGCTCATCCCTCCAAGGCTCTGCGGTTTTCAGAGGAGAGATCCAGCTAGGGAGGTCTCCCCACACCCCAGGGGAGGGGGCACATAGGTCACTCTCTACCCGGTCAAATGTAAGGAGGGTGGCATACGGTGGGAGCTGCATTAGAATCAGAGGCAGAGAAGGCTCTAGAACCTGTCTCTCCTGGAGCAGCGTCCATCTTCAGCTGCCCTGGCGTGGCCCCCCTCCCCTTCCAGGTCTGCCCCGGCATGGGAGCACGCCGACATGAACCCCCGAGGCTCCCAGGTACTAATGTTCCCTCGGGTATGGAGGGCTGGGGTCTCCATCACAAGAGCATGTCAACAGTGGAACACAACTATAGCTTTCTAATGGAGGCGACGATCTTTGTTTAAAGTGAGATTTGCAATTGTTCGTATGAAAGAGAAGTCCCATAGCTTAAAACACACTTTCTACCGGAACGCCCCAAACCCACGGTCTATAAACCCGCCCTGCCAGGTGGGTCAGCCCCGGGCTGTTACGTGGTGGTCCTAGCTGGCCATCGGCTTGCGTGGGGCTGGATGGCTCGCCGCAGAAAGCAGGCTGCAGCATGGGCTCAGCCGCACAGCGTCCCATCCCGGTGACAGGTTACTGGCCAGCCTCCACTCTGGCAGGGCCCCGTCCCCTCGCTGCAGGAGCCCGTCACGGGGGGGCTGTGACCCATGCACACCGTCAGCTGGCGGGGACTGGTGCGGTCCCACGATCGGCTCCCGTGGCCTCAGGTTGCACTGTTTGTAACTCAGCGTGTCCTCAGTGGCCCGCTCACTGCGGGCTCGCTGCGACACCAGAACGCCTGTCCTGGAATTGAGACGTAAACTCGCCCTGGGCTTCCCCTCGGGCCCCGTGCCCACGGTCCTGTCCCGAATATGCCGCCCCGAACGACGGATGGCCAGGCCTCCCCAGTGGGGCCTGCACCATGTCCTACAGGTGGCCTTTCCTTAACCCCCCGCCCCACATTACTGGGATTCAGAGACAGGGGAGAACGACTCCTTCGCCGGCAAGGGCCACACGAACCAGGTGTCCAGGATGACCGTGGACGAGTCTGGGCAGCTGGTGAGCTGCAGCATGGACGATACAGTGCGGTACACCAACCTCACGCTGAGAGACTACAGGTGAGGGGGCCGCGGCCGGAGCGCGCGCCCTGCAACAGGAGGCCCTTTGCCTGCAGCGCTTAGTGCTGCCGATGACACGTGGCTCTTCTCAGCGCTGTCCCCAAAGGCTCCCGGGCCCAGGCCTTCAGCCACAGGCCGGGTTTGAGTCCAGCTGGCCCACGTAGACCATGACAGGTGTAGACTCTGCCTGGGAAGTAGGCAGAACATCTCAGCCCGAGCGCCTTCCTCATTCTGTTCCTCAACAGCGAAGGAAGGCAACAGAGGAGGCGAGGCTGCCTTGCGGGCTGTTGGGAAGGCCCTCGAAGGCCCCTGGCACGTGGCAGGTGGCTCCAGAGGACAGACAGGCACCCAGGTGATCTGAGTAAGAGGCGGTGGTGTTTCATCTGGCTCTGGGGTCTTGAACTGGCCGGCCCCAGAGCTGGGATAGCAGCTGTTAGCAAATAGCCTGTAGCTTCCCGTGCACAGTGGGGAGGAAGGAGAGCAAGGTCTGGCTCGTAGAAGCACCGATGGGGCACCTGTCTCCCCCTGCCCCCTGCCTCCCCACTGTGCTCCGTGCGCGGACCCCCGTCCCTCCAGATTCCTGGAGACGTGCTGGTGACCCTCACTTGGATGCGGTGTGTCCCCCACGCCTGGCAGGACCAGGCCTGGAGTCAGCCGAGCCTCACGGTGAAGGGCAGAAGCTGGCCCAGAACCCGGCGTCCAGGCCCCAGCCGCCCTCCGTGCTGCCCCACAGTGACCCCGCATCAGCACAGCCCCCGTGAAAGCCTTCCCGGGAGCTGCACGCGGTACGGCGCCCTGAGCCTCATCGGAGGGAGACCCTGAGCCACGTGGACCCTGCATTTGGCCTGGTCACAGGGGTCTGTGTGTGCAAGTTCCCCTAGGGCGTGGTTCAGGGCGTCCGCCAAAAGCAAACACAGGATTTTCACCCATGAACGTGCCAGCTTCTTCGGAAGGGTCACCGTGCTGAGCAGAGTGGCTGCGTGGCTGCTGGTGTGAGGGGTGGGCTCAGTTCGATCTGTGCCCTGGTCACGCCAGGGACGAGGGCCAACAGCTCGTCAGGGGCCCCCTTCCTTACTTCCTCTTGCCTGCCACCAGCCCCTGTGTGATCTCTGGTCTCTGTCCCAGAAAGGGTCCTTCCTCTGTGGTCCCAGGTCTCCGCTCGTGGCTCCTGTGGCACGGACGGAGTAGAGCTTCCACTTCCTACCCCGAGTTGCTCGGGTGTGCAGTGAGTGTGTGGTGTGCTTAACACGCACACTGAGCCCCCGTGAGGCGGGTGTAATGCGTTTTCCCTCGTCTCCAACAGCGGGCAGGGGGTTGTGAAGCTGGACGTCCAACCCAAGTGCGTGGCTGTGGGCCCCGGAGGCTACACCGTGGTCGTGTGCATCGGGCAGGTAGGTCCGCGTCGGTCTGGCCGGAGGGAGCGGCGGAGCGCCACGTCTGAGGTCCGAGCTGTGCTGCTCTCCCGTTTGACAGGAGCTCTGACACCTGTCTGTACCGAGCACTGCACGTGTGTTCGCTCAGTCGGTCCTCAGCAGTCCTGTCCTCTAGGACAGCATCATCCCCGTTTTATAGATGAGGAAACAGAGGCACAAGGAGGGTAAGCTGCTTGCCCACGGTCTGCGGCGGACAGAGGGCGGAGCTGCGATTCGTACCTGGGCAGCTGTCGGGCATCAGGCACCCTGTTGCGACCGGCGCAACAAACACCGAGATCAGGGTCCTGAGGGTAGGGGAATGTAAGAAAAAAAAAGAAGAGAAGCCAGTTTGGGAACAGGAGGGTCCCCTGGGCTGATGGCCCAAGTGACGGCTTTATTGTTGCTGTACACAATCTTTTATATCAAGACTCTTATGGATCAGGTCATTCTGAGAATAAACAGGTTTCACATGATCGCTGCCAGCCAAAACATTTAGTTCTGTGTACCTTGTGAACTTTCTAAACGGGTCACAACAAGACCTTGTTGATAGATTGCTAGCAAAACACAGTTCCCATATTTGTTTCTCTTTGACCCGGGGTAGAAAAGGGGGTAACGTTACTGCCAACACCCACAGACCACAGGCTTCAGGAATTAGATTTCTCAGCCTTGACAAGGCTTTCGTATGCCTTTGCAAGTGGGGGAATGGGAGGGGGAACCACCGGGTTGGCTGAGTCAACAGGGAGCCGTTGCTCGACCCGGTCTCAGCCTGGCACCGGGGTCCGGCCTCCCACAGCACCCCCCGTGTCCATCGGCCCACACGGCCTGCTGGAGGCACAGCAGGGGCGGCGTCCTCCTCACGACAGGAGTTCACCTCCCAGCCCCGAGCCCTGGAGCTGTGTGACTCCGTGCACGTTCCTCTCCCTCTCTGGGCTCTGCTTTTCTCCTCCCTCCCCAACAGCTCACGGGGAGGATTTCGAGGACGTGTGGGTCCGGCCCCTCATGCCCGTGTAAGTTCGTTCGTAAACGAGGCCCAGGCAGACAGTAGTCTGCTTTCTTCCCCGAGGCTGCGTGATGGCTGGGGCGCCTGGGCCATTCCAGCTGTGCAGCCTGGGTTCCTGTTCAAGACGGGCCACCTACACACCTGATCTTTCAGCACGTCAGCATCTCTGGTCTCTTGACTGAGACCCCAGCCTGACCTGCTCCATACCACGTCCTGCTCCGCAGTAGGCGGCGCGGGTCCGCAGACCCCGGCGTCGCGGTGTGTAGATCAGGGAGGGCAGGAGTGACCGAGCCCCCGATGGCAGGAGCGACAGCCCTGCTAGAGAAGGCTGGCCGCTCCGAGTAGCCGCCCCCGCCCCGCGCCGCACCAGCAGACTTCCGCGTCCCAGATAACAGGAACTTCGGCCGGGTGATTACCAGGCAGCCTGGGTGGTCAGTGGGAGAACTGCTGGAGTGAACCGCGTGGAACGCTGTGGGCGGGGGAGGGGGCACAGAGAGGCAGCCTTCCAGAAGGATGGGCGGGGCTGGGCTCTGTGGCAGGGCCTCAGGCGGCAGTTTCCTGCCTGTGGAGGGCCGTCCTGACAGGCCCTCCTCCAAGGCTCACGGCGAGGCATGTGCAAGCAGGTCGGGGGGCCACGGAGCACAGCGTTGTTCTGTGCCATGCCGCTGCTGCCCTGGCCCTGCCCCTCCCCCGCTCTGGGTAGGAAGCTTCTCTTGAACTCCCCAGTGCAGGCCGTAGGGTCAGCGGAACATGCTAGAAGGGGGCTGTGATTCTAGGTCAGGAAACAGCCAGGGTCCAGCCTCGTCTCAGATGCTCATGCTCCTAAGGCCTCCCCTGTCGGGTAAACCCAGTGCCCGCACCTGCTGGGCGGGTGACAGGGGCAGGTTGTTCAGGTGCATTTTGATGTCTCAGTGAGGGTACCGGCACCCACCCACCTGCTCCTCTTCCCCTGGCCCCCACCCCATAGGACACCAGAAGCGGAAGCCACTGGAGGGGAGTGGTGGGGGGCGGGGGGGGGACAGCTGGCAGCTCGGGCCGGGGTGCGGTGGGGTGAAGACAAAGCTGTCCCAGATCAGGGCCATGCTGTCTGGGAACAGGCCAGTGAGCTGGTGGCAAGAGGGGAGGCAAGGAGCGAGTGGGGGTGCAGGGCGGCAGAGGGTCCCCACCAGATGGCAGGAGGTACGCTGTGCTAGCCGGGGACGCTGAGGTCTTGTGGGCCCGGATGTGCATCCCAGCTTGGTTTTTTGTTTTCTGGGTTTATTTTGTTTTTTTTTCCTGTTTTTTATTTAAAAAAATTTTTTAATGTTTATTTTTTGAGAAAGAGCGTGTGAGTGGGGGAGGGGCAGAAAGAGGGAGACCCAGAATCCAAAGCAGCCTCCAGGCTCTGAGCTGTCAGCACAGAGCCCGACACGGGTCTCAAACTCACAAACTGCGAGATCATGACCTGAGCCGAAATCATGGTGGCTTAACTGACTGAGCCACCCAGGCGCCCCACAGCTTGGTTTTGCGAGTTGTGAGGCCTCGGACCTGTGGCTCTGGGTGTACCCCAGTTTCTCCTCCGCACGGTGGGTGGGGTGATGGTGCCCTCTCCAGGGTGGGGGCGGGGCCCACAGCGCGTGCAGCACCATTGGCAAGGCTGTGGCACACGCTGCGTGAACTTCAGCGGCTATTTCGCTTCTGGCGGGGACTATATTTGATAATGTTGAGGCACCTCCAGCGTCTTTTAGCCTGGGAGGCTGAGTAAGTCTGTGTGCGGAGCCCCTCAGTGGGGCTGGGACGCCCAGGCGCTCAGCCCTGGCTGAGGACTCCGTCCTGCCCCCGACGGAGTCTGAGGGAAGCAGGGACGTGCTGCCAGGGGGCGCAGTGGGGTGCCTCCAGCCGCCTCTCTGTGTGCCACCCGCGCTGTCCTTCCCGCTCCCTGGGACCAGGCGCGCTCTGGAGGAGGCCTGTTGGGGGGAAAGAGCCTCCGTGGACCTGGGCCTGGCTCTGCTCTCTGCCCACTGGTGCCCACACCTGGGGCCCGGTTTTCTGTCTGCAAGATGGGTACCAACGCCATCTCCCCAGCCACGGGGGACGCCCATCTGACACGTTGGAGGTTTCACATGCTGCAGATCGGAGCTGGCTTCTTTGGACCTGGGAAACCAGAACTGAGAATCGTCATGTGTCCCGTTCGTTCCCAGTGTTGCCTTAGAGCCAAACGTTTGTGTCTCTTGAACCTCGTGAGAACACTGTTCGGCAAGGCTCGTTTACTGTGTAACGAGAGGAAGGGAGTTCAGATGGCAGATGGCTTCCCGAGGAGTGGGTGCTCGTAGTGGCAATGGCAGTAACGTGGCGATGGTGACAGCAGCTGGTATTGTGATACCGTGACTAGGAACTGTCACTGTCCCCGACGGCTAGCAAGGGAGGGCGCACGGAACCAGGGTCCCAGGGCCCCCGCCCCCAGCGAGTTTCAGGACAGAGCTCAGAGCAGGGCCGAGCAATCTGACCCTGGCCACTGCACCTTGACCGGTGGACTGTGCTTTTCAGATCGTCCTGCTCAAAGATCAGAAGACATGCTTCAGCATCGACGACCCTGGCTACGAGCCCGAAGTCGTGGCGGTGCACCCCAGCGGTGAGACGGTGGCTGTCGGGGGCGCGGTAAGGCTCCCGTCCCTCACGTCCTCTGCCCTGGCTCATCTGGGTGGTTTGGGGGTGACACGAGCCGTATGAGTGCGGGGCTGACCCGAGGCAGGACGGGAGGGGAGTGGTGGGGGCCCCCAGGCAGTGAGCTCGGGCGGGGCGGTACTGGGCCGGAGGGCCTGCGGCAGGAGCCATCGGCCACGTGAGTACTTGGGGCACACGTGACTTGGCATGTTGAGAGGACCGGCATGGATGAGCTGGGCTTGCAGGTTGCAGAAGGGAGCGTGACGAGAAGATGCTCAGCGCCTCAGAAGCAGCGCTGACCGATAGGTTCAGGGTTTTCCTTCAGTGCTGGCCCCGTCGTGCGCCGTGTGGCGCTCCCGCTCTCTAAACCTAGAGCCGCGGGCCCGGTCTTTGCCCGCCAGGCCGAGGCAAACCGGTTCCCTTCTTCCCGTCTGGTCCTGGGGGGCCCCTGGCGGAGGAGGTCCGGCAGACCTTCGTGCCTCCAGGGAAGGAAGCGGGCGTCAGGCAGCACCTGCCGTGTCAGAGACCGGCCGGGGGCCGCCTGCTCCCCAGCCGCTTGAGGACCCGGGGATCAGCTGCCCACCGAGAGGCTCACGGCCGTCCTCATGGATCCGGCGTGAGGGTCGAGAGGCTGGCCTGAGGGCGTGGCTTGCACCTGGCGCGTGGGGTGCATCAGCTCCACGCTGGCCACTCCACTTGTCCTTGCTGCCTGTCCGTGCAGCAGCAGATGTGTCCCTGTGAGTGTGGCTGCCCCTCCACAGGGCGCACCGCATCTCCTCCCACCAGGCAGCCCGAGGCCGGGACTGGGCCACAGCCCCGGCGGTTCCCCCAGGGCTCCCCCCGGCCCAGACACTGTCCCCGTCGGCCTGCGCACCTGCAGTCCCAGTGGTCTTTCCTGGGCCCGTCCCCCATTCCTTTCCAGATGCTGTCCTCTGGCAGGTTCTGAGAAACAGGTTTCACCTTTTTAGGGAGGAGCTCGTAGCCATGGTCCCGGGATAGGAGGTCAAGGTCAGATGTGGGGTTTGAACCTGGTGTTCCCCCTGCAAGGCTATACCACTGTGCCCTGCTTATCACACCTTCACTGTTTCTCTTGAAAAGAAAGATGGCTAGTTTGTCGTCCCCTCAGCTGGTACCCCGAGGCCTCGGCAGCTTCTATCTTTCCTGGTTGTCTACCACTCCTGGCCTATGAATCGCCATGATGACACAGGACATACGTATGTCTATACCGAGTTTCCCCATGTCTCACACACACTAGCCGTCTTGGTTTATTTTGATGACCTTGCAGCAGGTGGCTGTCCCATCACGTACTTGGCCCAGTAGTGGACGTCGGTGTGGGCCTCCCAGGATGTGCTTCATGTGCCATCTGTGAACATAGGCTTTTCCTTCGTTGGAATGTGTTCCTCGTGGGCAGTGTGCTCACGAGACGTGGAGCCCAGACCCCCGCTGCATTAGGCATTGGATGGGCTTGTCGCGTGAGCTCCAGGACTCCCGTGCTCAGGAACCCTGCGGGGGCTGGACGTGGCTGTCCCTCCCATGTTAGAGGCAGAGAGGAGTGCGTCGTGGACATAGCTAGGAGACCTGAGATTGTCTGTGCCACACTGACAGCTCAGCTGCCCCGAGGGGGCAGGCTGGCCCTCCATCTGCCTCCCAGGGCAGCCACAGGGACATCCTAGGCAACAGCAGGCTGGACAGAGCAGGGGCCTGGTCGGAGCGAGTTGGTACCTGAAGGAAGCAGGGCAGGGACAGAGCACAGGGGACAGGCAGTGTGGCCAGAGGGGACAGAGCCAGACCAAGGGCCCTCACTGGAGTGCTGTCGTGTATAGGTCATTGTCAGAGCTTGGCCTGTGGTCACCTGTGTTAGAACTTACTGGAACATTTATGAAAAAAGGCAGAATCCTGAGCACCCAAACACAGAATCAGAATTGGGGGTGCCTAGCATTCTGCATTTCAATTACCTTCCCGAGTAATTCTTCCCACTGTGCTGAGCGAGCCCTGGGAGCTGCTGAGAGGTTTTAGGAGGGTGTCAGGAGCGTGTGTGTGTGTGTGTGTGTGTGCGCACACGCCTGTGTGCACTCGTGTGCACACAACGGGAAGTGACCTGCCGCTCTTCTGTCCTGCAGGATGGGAATGTCCGCCTGTACTCCATCCTGGGCACCACACTGAAGGACGAGGGCAAGCTCCTGGAGGCCAAGGGCCCTGTGACCGATGTGGCATACTCCCACGATGGCGCCTTCCTCGCCGTGTGCGACGCCAGCAAAGTGGTCACGGTCTTCAGCGTCGCTGATGGTTACTCGGTGAGTGGGCGGGCCACGCGGCTCTGTCCCCGTGCCGGGCGGTGCAGATGGCGAGCGGGGAGCCACGGATGCCCAAGACCACGTGGCACCCATGCTCTCAGAGCTGAGTGACGTAGGGCAGGGAGATATATCCTGTCGTCCAGGAGCTTGTGGCTGGTTAACGAGGCAGAACGGTTGCCAGGAAGGGCCCCGGGCACCAGCGAGGCGTGCTGGGAAGACAGACCGATCGGTCACCCGGATTGCCTGGCTAAGTGACTTCCTGGTCTCAGGGACCTTCTTTTTCGCCAAGGTCAAAGGGCTGAGACTAGATTTTCCTCTGGAGTCTCACTGCCATTTAAAGTCTTGGGAAGGTGGACACTGATCGTCCCAGCACTGTTTGTGTGGGGGCAGGGTGGGGGGGGGGGGGGGGGGGTAGGAAGCTGGGCAGCGGCTCGGCGAGGGTAGAGGTGCCTGGGCCTGGGAGGACAGCCAAGGAACTTCACAGCCAAGGGGCAGGAGCGTTCATCGTGGGGAGAACTGGGGCCCAGAGCTGTTCGCCCCGGTTCACAGACAGGGGACTGAGCTCAGCTAGGGATTCTGTCGCTTGCTGTCTGTGGCCACAGCAGGGGGCACTGGCTGGGGGGTTCCGGGTCCCTGGGCCCTTCAGTGTGCCAGCCCCCGCGCTTAGGATGGGTTGGAACATGGCAGAGGCTGAAGAATTTACCATCTAGATTCCGCCATTAATGTCTCACTGTGTCCCCTCATCCATCCGGTCATTTTCATCTTCATTTTGGGTGCTTTTAAAGTAAACTACAGACATCCGTATGTTTCCCCGTAAATACTTAGGCTTATGTATCGTTAACTAGAGGGGAGTCTCCTTTTAGTTTATGTCTTTCCCGTAACGTCACTTCTGACGGCAGGTGTGAGCAAATGCAGGTATATGCTGGAGTCGGGCACACGCCTGGAACCCGGACCTCCACGGACATAACACCCCGCCTCCCAGATTTCCTTCGGCCCCCTTACCACGTTCCTCAGACTCTATGTAAATGATGTCGTCTGTATACCGCCCAGGTCTGGTTCACGGCCTGCTAAGTAAGCGGTCCTCGGGAGCGCGACCAGCAGTGCACGGACCAGGCACACTTGGGAAAGAAAATCACCACCAGGTCGACCCTTTCTAGGGAATAAGAAAACGGAATGCTCTGAAGGAAAAGCATTCCTAAAGCATCAAGGGAAGCATTAGGCCTCGTCCAGCTCACAGCCTCTGTCCGGGCCCCTGCCCCCAGCCTGGGCTCCAGGGTAGAGGGCAGGTATGTGAGGGGAGAGGCAGGCCGGCCTCCATCTGCCCCGAGCATTCACTTCACTGAGTGCTGCCTGCACGGAGCGGGACCCCCTTGAGCCTGGGGGGCTGTTTCTCAGCAGGTGTTCGTGTCCCCTCGCTGGGCCAAGGGCTCAGTGTGGACCGCGCACACGTCTAGCGCTTCAGGATAAGTGCTGTGATGCAGGGGGCCCAGGGGACACAGTGGCTGCTGCTTGATGTTGGGGCGCTCCTTCCTGGGCCTCAGTTTCCTCCTCTCACAGAGCAGCGGTCACCGTGGGTTCTTCTGAGGCTTCCGTGAGACGTGCATGGTGCCTGGCAGAGAAAGCGCCTCTGAAGTCGACCCTCATTGTCACCGCGAGGGCCGGGCAAGGTGACACACGCCACTCTGGCCTGAACCCTGACTACCACCTTTCTGTTCTCCCCCCGCGACTAGGAGAACAACGTCTTTTACGGACACCATGCAAAGATCGTCTGCCTGGCCTGGTCCCCAGACAACGAACACTTTGCGTCCGGCGGCATGGACATGATGGTGTACGTCTGGACCCTGAGTGATCCCGAGACCAGGGTCAAGATCCAAGGTGACTCTCGCTCCCGCCTCGGCTCCCCGGGCCTGAGTGTCCTGTCTGTTTCCGGGGAGTTGGCCGGGAGGCACGGTTCCGTCTGCTGCGTTCTGCCGGCCCCTGCGGGACACGAGCGACAGAGCACGCTCGTGTTCCCAGCGTGAGAGCAGGTGGGCTCCGTCCACAGGGCACGGGGGTCACTCTTGACCTCTCCTCCTGTCTTAGTCGTTGGGCCTCTGTGCCAAAGCATCACAGGCTGGGCGGCTCAAACCACAGAGCGACTGCTCACAGCTCCGGAGACGAGGTCGGTGTGGCTGGAGGGGTGGGGGGGGCTCTTCGAGGTCAGACACTTCTCGTCGGGCCTCACGCTGGGGGGAAGGAGCAGTGCTCCCGCTCGTGACCCCAGCTCTTCTAAGGTCCTACCTCCTAATGCCGTTGCCTTGGGCGCTAGGTTTTCAGCGTGCGGTTTTGGGGAGCAGACGCCAACACTCAGACCACGGCACTTCCCTTCCCCCTCCTCACCCCCTTGCACCAAACTGCTGAGCAGGGTAGATTCTCCGCCCATGGCGGGCAGTGTAGTGGAGCCTCACGTGGCCTTCACGCTTTCCTAGCATTGCCCCCCCACCCTTTTTAAAAACAGGTGAAACTATTCTCCATAAGTTTTATTTAATGCAACATATTTTTTCTGTCTGTGGCTCCGTAGTCACACGTGGCTCAGAGCCCTAGGAGGGACCACGCCTGTCCGAGGTGGATCTGAAATTCTGCCTGGTGACCCCCGCCCTCGCCCCCCGCCTCTCCCTCCTGAACTGCTCCTTGGTGGCCTCCTTGTGCCATCTGGTCCCCCTCGCCCTTTTCTGCACAGCGGGTAGCCTTTCATGTTAAAACAAATGGGAGGCTTTTCTATTTAATAGTATCTCTGAGTCCACCTCGAGGCCTGTTGCGGGTGCCGTAGGCAGAGGGAGGGCACAGCAGGCTGCAGGGGCTGCGGGCTGCACAGGACATTCCCACGCGCCCTCCTGTCTGTGTAGTAAGACCCAGCAAGTTCCCGGTGCAGGTGTCCGTTGGGCGAGGGCAGGAGACTGGGGAGGAATCGGGTCATGCCTGGTGCACCTGTTACAGAGAGGGGTGGGGTGAGGAGACCCGCCCGTCCAGTGCTTCTCAGCCTTTTTCATTGCCACCGCATTTTATTACCGCAGACAGCCCAGGAAGCCGTTTGTGTACTGTGTGTCTTGTTTTATGCACAAAAAGAAAGATTTTTCGGGGAAGGAGCAGTTTTGTCTCCCAGGGGAGGTATCCGGTTGTCAGGACGGTACCCGTGTCTGGGAGGTCCAGCAAGGACGCTGCTGAGCCCAAGCGTCAGTCATGCGGGGGGCCGGGGCGGGGGGGGGGTCGAGAATGCCTGCGTCCACCTTCCTTCCCCCCCCCCCCCATGCTTCTCCTGCGAAGAGGGGCGGGGTCCGATGAATAGCCGTCCAACTGGGTTTCTCCAGGCCTGTTGTTGGTGCCGGCGCAGCGGGTCTCCTGCCCCAGGCCGAAGGGGTGGTGGGACTGGGGACTCCGGGCCCTCGTTCAGAGCGCCTTCTTTCTTCCCAGATGCGCACCGGCTCCACCACGTCAGCAGCCTGGCCTGGCTGGACGAGCGCACGCTGGTCACCACCTCCCACGACGCCTCTGTCAAAGAGTGGACAATCACCTACTGAGGAGCCCCCTCCCGTGGACGGACCGAATCAGGGACTAGCGCCTAACCGCAGCAGAACACGTCATTTCTCTAAATCTCTCTGTCGTGCGCCCCCCGCCCCCGCCCCGCTCCAGAGGGAGGGGCCTTAGCTCACGAGCACCCGCGTCTTGTCTCTGCAGGGTGTTCTTGTCTGTACACGTCTTTCTGAAAGCTTTAGACAGTGACCGTTTGCACATGAAAAATAAAGCAAGCACTTAAACAGCGTGTGGAGCCTAACTAAAACCCACCACCCAGCCCAGCCCAGCCCGAGTGCAGAACATTCCAGAGGCAGAGCCTCGAAAGCACACAGACCCGCTCGCCCACCCCCTTCCGGCCTCGCCCCCGCGGCTCTTGCTCTCTGTCCGCCACTTGCAGAGCGCCCCCTGCGGGCGAGGAGAGGGCGCGCCCCGGGCAGCTCAGCGAAGCCGGCCTTGTGTGTAGAGCAGGTGCCGCTCGGAGCCGGGGGCGCGCTGTGTGGTGGCCTCCGCAGCGGACCTTGTGTTCACTGTCCGTTTTTGTGCTTGATTTTAAGAACGGAATTGCGGGATTTTTTTTTTTTTTTTAAGTGTATCTTAACTGTTGCCTGTCCGTGTTTACGGGCTAGCGCGCTGAGGGCGCCGCCTCCGGGTTTCAGAGCCCTTGTTAGCCGGACCCAGGTGTCTCGGCCCCCGTTTGCTCTCCCGCTCTGATGTGTTCCTGTCTTTCTTTCCCCCTTCTGCCCTCAAGAGCAAAGGTTAATTTAAAGGCAGAGGTGAAGTCACTGTAAACTAACCTGTTATGGTTTTCACCTTTTTTTTTTTTTCAGTGCAGAAATTAAAAGTAAGTATAAAGCACGGTGATCTGTAGTTCTTTTGCGTGTGTCGGAAATTGCTGGTAAATGTCGGCCGAGAGCAGTCGCTCCCTTTGCACTTGTGAAAACACTTTGAGCGCTTTAAGAGATAAGACCAAGAAGTGATTAAATGGCTTTCTCTTCACTGTGGATTGCTGACTCTGTGTGGTGGGGGGCCCGTGGGGGTGGGGACGGGGAGAGCTGTGCAGGACCTTCTGGTTTCGCCCTGGCCTGCACCCTCAGAGGGAGACAGTTCCGGAACCCGGATGGTTGGATCTACCCAGTGGTGGGAGAGAAGCCCCAGGGAAGGGGCCTTCTGGATCCTCATCCCAGCTGCCAAATTGCTGTGTGACCTGGGCCACCTCCTCTCCCTTCTCTGGGCCTAAATGGATTATCTGTAAACTGAAAACAGCAGACCAGATGATCCCCAGATCTCACTGATTCTCAAGTGCTGGGGCAGTCTGTGACCTTTCTGGGGTTGCTTTCAAAAGTAAGGAATAGCGTGCGTTTAGATGTCGGAAAAAAACAAAATTCCCAAACACTCCTTTTAATTGTGAAAGGTTATCTTCTTGGCTAGAAAGACAGCATCGTAAAGATGTCTAAATTTGTAGTTCTTCTTCTGGTCTCATCATACTGCTTCCATAGTTCATGTATAAAAAGGACCTGTGAAAGGAAGAGAGAATTAAATGTTAAGTCTGTAATATCTAAAGCTGGGGCCACCACAAATCACAAAGTCCAGGAGTGTGGTTCATTCCTGTGTGGACTGGGGACGGGCTACTTTTCACTTCACATCAATGGGGAAATGGCGAATTATTCACTAAACAATGAAGATTAAGTTTGGTAACGATCTGAAAGAAATAAGATTGTGTACCTTGTTCTTACACCAGGCTAAATCAAAAGCAGATCCAAGTTTTTTATTTTAAACAACGGAGTTTCAATAATACTAGAAGAAATCCGGGGACTTTGTGTCCACACAGATATGAGTATTGCTAAGAATGAGAAAAACTATAAAGGATAAAAGAATGATACATTTGGCTGTAATTTTTTAAAGTGCACTGAAGCAGAAAAAACACAGTAAACATTTAAAAATACAGCAAATGCCACGCTTTATGCACTAGGCCCAAGGATGTGTACATTTTTATGCTTGGTATAATTTTCCTTGAGCACACAGGATTTTTTTTTTTTAATGGAAATTATATGTGCATACATGAGACCGTTTTAAAAATTTTTGATAGAAAACTGATAGAATAATGCATATAAAGTGACTACATTTATGGAAAAAGACCACAGGCTTGGATCTTGAAACCAAGGCTTTCTGGTCGAGAAGACACAAAGCTGGGAGGCAGGAGGGCCGTTCACCAGACAGCGCAGGGAGTCACCCGCCTCAATTCCTCACTGGAGGCTTTGTGTTTAAAAAAAAATTTTTTTTTTTAATTTTTTTTTTCAACGTTTATTTATTTTTGGGACAGAGAGAGACACAGCATGAACAGGGGAAGGGCAGAGAGAGGGAGACACAGAATTGGAAACAGGCTCCAGGCTCTGAGCCATCAGCCCAGAGCCCGACGCGGGGCTTGAACTCACGGACCGCGAGATCGTGACCTGGCTGAAGTCGGACGCTTAACCGACTGCGCCACCCAGGCGCCCCTAAAAAAAATTTTTTTAATGTTTATTTTTGAGAGAGCATGAGCAGGGGAGGGGCAGAGAGAGAAGGAGACACAGAATCCAAAGTGGGATCCAGACTCTGAGCTGTCAGCACAGAGCCCGATGTAGGGCTCGAACCCACAAACTGTGAGATCGTGACCAGGGCTGAAGTCAGACGCTTGACTGACTGAGCCACCCAGGCACCCCTCACTAGAGGCTTTCTAAAGCCTCTACTTGAGTTGACCCAAGATCCCTACTCCTTTCGAGGAGGGACGCCTTCATACTGCACCCTGTAAGGGCTAGTGGGGGGCACTTTCAGGCAGAGGTGGGTAAGGGCTGTGTGTTCATCTCTGCTCCCACCCTGACTGCGGTGCAAGCAGCAAATAAACCCTTATTCCATCAATCCACTGATTTTGTGGTTACCACAGCAGAGCCTAGCCCAAGCTGACTTAACACAGAAACAAAGAAAGACCTGCGTATCGGGGCTGTTGGTGTCTGCATCAGTTTCTACATCTGTAAATTGGGGGTAATAATGGTACACACCTCACGGTTGTGCAGGGATTATGTGAGATACCCCAGGTAAAGCCTACATCAGTGTCTGGCCCACAGTTAATGGCATAAATGTGAGACATTGTAGATGTAGAAGGAATTAGGAAATTGATTTGCAAGTAACACACATACGGTAGTTAGCACTGTGAATGCGGGGCACCAAATGAGTACCCACCTAGTGATAACATACAACAAATAGTGACCTGTGCCCCAGGAGGAGCCCACGTGAAGTCCAGGGGGAACTCTGAGGAAGGAAATCAGGGCAGGCTTCCTGGAGCAGGTGGTCTCTCGAGGCTGGGAAGAGGCTTTCAGAAAGCTAAACAGGAAATCCGGCCGTGACTTTCCTGAAAAATACCCAAGACAGGGTTTAATATCATCCGGTGTTCTTGCTTGGATTTACTCATTTGTCCCTTTTACGGAGATAAACAATTATAAACCTCGCATTTAATACAAAAACCTCGATTTTTTTTCCCCCATGTTCTTGCATTAAGTCCTAGATTTCTGGGAGTCTGCTGTTTTCGGATTTACTCCTGGCTATCATAATCCTGTCTAAAATCAGTAATTAGCAACTACTAGGGAACAGAAACTGAGGGAAAGGGAGGTTGTTTTCATAGGCTTACTGTAAGCCAGGATTCTGAGGGCCACGGGGCATAGAGAATCTCCTTAGAGGATGAGGGAATTGAGTACTGACAACATACAGGGTGGCCCGGCTAATCTGAAAGCAGTTTGCCTGTGAAACTTTCTGAGCCAAAATGGCCAAAAGCAAAGAAGTAGTTACCATGTATTTCTACAGAAAACTTTTTTAGCGTCCCCAGACCCCCAAATGAAACTTCTCTAAGGCTTTTCCGATACTTTCGGGCACACCTTGCTCACAGACGCACACGACAAGTCGGGATGCCGCCCGGAGGCTCACAGACAAAGGTGCCAAGCTGGCGGCTTGACAATCAAGGGCTGAGTGTGGTTCCCGGGGAAGGCGCGGGGGGGGGGGGGGCGCTGCCTCTGCCCCGGCTCCCCTCGCTGCAAAACCAACTCAGACCGCTCCTTTTGCTTTTCGCCATTTTTCGCAAAAGTGCAAATCCTCTTTGGACTTCTTCCAGCTAGTGAAAACGGGTACCAATGTAGGTCTTTCGTAAAAGCGTCGTAGGAGCTTTCGTAGGAGCGTCACGCAAAGTTTGGAAAAGCGAGGGATACCTACCTGTATGTGCGTTCCACTTGAGGTGTAACTTTGGGGCCACCCAGGTGCCTTCCTGCTCAAGGTAAAGAACTCGTCACCACAGAAGTGCCCTTTCTAAGTGACTCGTCATTTATGAGTTTATCATTTCTTTCTTTTTTTTTTGGTTAATGTGTATGTATTTTTGCAAGACAGAGAGGCAGAGCATGAGCAGGGGAGGGGCAGAGAGGGAGGGAGACACAGAATCCAGAGCAGGTGCCAGGCTCTGAGCCGTCAGCACAGAGCCTGACAAGGAGCTCGAACTCACAAACTGCAAGATCATGGCCTGAGCCAGTGGCACGCTTAATTGACCGAGCCACCCAGGTGCCCCATCATTTAGTTATTTCTTGGTTTATCATCATAGTAATAATTAAAATCAATACTTTGGTTAATTATTGACTATTAATATAAATTAATATAGTGAATGCAATTAATTCTTAATAACGGACTAATTTTGGGTTTTTAGTAGATTTCTTTTTTTTTAAGTTTTTTTTTGAGAGAGAGAGAGAGAGAGTGAGCAAGGGAGGGGCAGAGAGAGAGGGAGAGGGAGAATCCCCAGCAGGCTCTGAGCTGTCAGCGGGCTCGAACCCATGAACTGTGAGATCATGACCAAGAATAGAATGCTTAACCGACTGAGCCACCCAGGTGCCCCAATAACTGACTAATTTTGAAAGGAAAAAAGAATCTTGGAAACAACCGACCCAGTAGGTCCCGGGATGTTAGAAATCCCTTGTGAAGAAGGGAAGCATATAAAAAAACATTTTTGTGCCTGAGCCAGACTAGCTCCAGTGACCCTAAATCGAGCCTTTTGATTTGGATACCGCTGCACTTCGTGATTGCATTTATCTGTTCTGGTACCTTCTATGCCATAATTAAAAAAAAAAAAAAAAATGAGGAAGATGAACACTGTCTTGCCCATCAGACTCGTGTCTCACAGGTAAGTGGCAACCACGATGCCTGGGGGGGAGCCGCTCAATCATTCACATCACAAAACGGACGATCTCCCCAGCCTGGTGGGGGAGTTCACGCTCCGTCCCATTTTCAGCCGTGCGGACTAGATCTGGGGGGCAGTTGGTTTGCAGGATACAGGACACAGAGTGACCGAGCTGGCTGCCAGACAGGCCTCGGGCCCCGCTGGACGCCCCAGAGGGCAGGTCCCCCTGCTGCTGTGGAGCAGGTCAGATGGCAGGGGCCACCGTGAGCGGGAAGGGGAGAGACCTCGTGACTTGCCTGGGGGCGCAGCAGAGCAAAGGAGGCGCCGTTGGACCAATTAGGCTCGAAGCAAGCAGACCAGAGACGCAGGAGTGCATTTCCAGGACCCACGTCCAACATCAGACGCTGATTAGAAGAGCCGTTAGCCCTCGATCTGCCGCCCACCTCCTGAGGGGTCTGGGACAGGCTAAGTGTCCACGCTGAGCCTCCGGGTATAGGGTGGGCGTGGGGGACGCAGGGAAGCCAGATTTGGGGGGGATTTGTATTAATAGGGCTATTGAGGGAAGAATGCAAGGAACTATTATTAAGAACTTAATCCAGGACTTGTGTTCTTGTATAATAAACAAATTAGCTTAAACTATTCGAGCCTTCACCGAAGGTCATGTTGTGTATCCCCTTGTTTCCCACCCCCACAAAAGACTGTAAGAAATGCCGGCTGGAACCATCAGCGTGGCCACCTGGGGAGCAGCATCATTTCACAGGTGGACACAGACGCCATCTTACTGGCAACTGAATTATGACCGTCAACTTGCTCTCTAATGATCTGGGCATAAGTTAGACTTCCCGGCATCCCGAGGATGGTAAGTCTGAGACGTGTTATTTTTTTTAGCAGACTAGGGAGTGGGGAGGTCACACTTCTGACTGCTTCAGGAGAGCCACAAGCGGCCTTGTCTTCTGCCTTTGTGCTCACCTGGGTGTCCTCTGTGCTGCATGAATGCAGGTCAAGCCTGTGCCCGGAATAACTTCTTTCTTTGATTATTAACACCTTCTTTAATTCACTCCTTCTTCCTCCCTCCCTTTCCTTCCTTCCTTCCTTCCCTCCTTTCCTCTCTCCCTCCCTTCTTCCTTCCTTCCTTCCCTCTCTCCCTTTCCTTCCTCCCTTTCCCTCCTTTCTCCTTTCCTTCCTTCCTTCTTTCCTTCCTTCCTTCCCTCCCTCTCTTCCTCCCTCCCTCCCCTCTCTCCCTTTCCTTCCTCCCTTTCCCTCCTTTCTCCTTCCCTTCCTTCCTTCTTTCCTTCCTTCCTTCCATCCCTCTCTTCCTCCCTCCCTCCCCTCTCTCCCTTTCCTTCCTCCCTTTCCCTCCTTCCTCCTCTCTTTCCTTCCTTCCTTTCTTCCTTCCTTCCTTCCTTCCTTCCTTCCATCCCTCTCTTCCTCCCTCCCTCCCCTCTCTCCCTTCTTCCTGCCTTCTTTCCTTTCCATTATAGCATCCAACTCATTGCATATGGGAAGAACACTGATTATAGATGAAGGTTGCAAAATACTGTTTGTCTAGATGAAGCTAGTATTCCGGGTCTGGCCAAATTAAAAAGCCAAAACCCACAATCTTCGGTCTGGGAAGCGCCTTTATCAGTGTGTTACCTTAGCTACAAGACGCAAACACGCTTCTGGGTTTAGCCGGGATGTCCTATAGAAACAGCACGCATTCACTTGCTGACACACAGATGTACCAAATCTTTGGCTTCTGCTGATAACGCTCGTAAAATCTCTGAGCGGTCGTTATCGGTTTCAGTTTTCCAGTCTTGCTTTTGACTGGAGCAAGTTTCTCCCCGGCAGATTTAGATTTGCTGCCTCCACTTGGTACCCACAAGGTCAACACCAGCCGGCCAGCAGACCGAGCGCTCACATCACGCCCTCTCGGCCTCGGCATTATTCACAGTTTGCCCGGGACACCGCTGTGTTGGGCTGGACCAGCCTGTCCATCTGGGGAGGTTTGGTGATGTTTGTGGCCTCTACACCCTAGATCCCGGTAGCTTCCTACTTCAGTTGTGATGATCCCAAGTATCTCCGGTCACTGCCAGTTCCGACAAGAGCTAGGGATTTCATTTTGAAAGAGCCAGGGATCTGTTGTTGTTGTTGTTGTGGGCAGAAGAGCTTTATAACTCCGTGATCCTAGTGGCTTAATTCTCTTAAAGAGAGCGCGAACGAGATATTGGACTTCTTCCTTTTCGTTCAAAGCCCGCTCAATTATTTATCCGTTCATGTATTCAACTAAATATTCATCAATCATTACGTACCAGGCAACACATCCAGCTTTGGGGACATACTCAGCTTTGAGGGAAGCCAGACACGGTTTGTCCTGTTTCACTGGGTTTCTAGAGAAGTGGGAGAGAGTGTGAGGGAGGAGTCCTCCAGTAGACGACACACAGGGAGCTGTGGGGCCCGAGGGAGGGACGTGAGGCCCGGCCCGGCGGGTGGGGTGGGTGGGGGTTACCACCCACCTTGCGTGGACAGAGCCCCGGCTCTTTTGGTAAACCCACGTCTCCGTCCCCCCACCTGCCTCCAAGTGGAAGCCATTCTCCCATTTCTGGAGAAGACCTGCTCATGTCTCCGGTCTCTGCGGCCCCTGATTGCAGTGCTCCGCTGAAAACAGCAGAGAGCAGCTTGAGATCACACCTGGGCCACGGCTGAGCCAGCCTGCTGAGGTCATCGGAATCCGGGAGGGTGACCAGCTCCTGGCTGAGAGACCGGGGAAGCAGGGCATTGGCCAGCAGGACAGGCAGGCCCTCCTTCCCACACCCCTGCCAGTGTGCCAACACGAAGCCCTGCCTCCTGGCCTTCTGACCTCAGACAAGCTGGCTGAGTCTGTGCTGAAACGGCCAGAGTTGGCTAAAAGAGCCAGTTTTCCTATAACCGGCCTTTATTGTCAGACCTGCTGGGCACAGCAGGAGGAAGGCCATCTGTCTCACCTCCTGCAAGCCACCTCCTTTGTCACGAGCATGGGGAAATGGCTTTGCAATTAGCTTAAGGTGAGTGGAAGGGACAGTTGTTCCTTGTAGGGACAACCCAAGGTCCCAAGCATATCCCTTTTTATCAGCAATTAAGTGGACATTACTCTGGCTCGTGGTCGGGGTGAGCTAGGGCTTGGTTGATGGGGCACAGTGGCCTGGCTTCTCACCTTCCTACCCCCCCCCCCCCCCCATCAAAGCTTTGCTGCTCTCAGCTTCTCGTTCTGGGGCACAAGCGGTAAATTGCAAACATTTGTTCCAAATAGGTGCTAAGGGATGGTAGAAATTTAATTTTGCATTTCTCCCCCCTTCCCCAAATCACTTAGCTGGCATCTCAGTGTTAACAAGCTCGTCCCCACTTGCACCCCAAGAAAGGGTCAACTCAAAGGAATGTGTTTGCTCGCGTAATGGGGCTTGTGGCTAAGTAGGGTTTCTCAAAGTGTGGTCCAAGACCACCTGCGTCAAAACTCCTTATACAAACATGGATTTCTACTGTGTGGTAATGTCTACTGGCATTAGACGCATCTTGCCTTGGCAGCCCATCGATCCCACGCCCAAGTATGAACAAGAGGATGGGAGTCTACGTCCCGCAAAAGACACGGGGAAGAACACTGGAGAAGCACTCTTCCAAAGAGCCTCAAGCCTTGGGTGCCACCCACAGAAGAATGGAGGGACTCATTGTGGTTTGTCCACCCTCGGCGATGAAAGTGAACCGACTACCTTTCCGGGGAACAACCTAGAATCCATCTTGTAAACATACCGTGGAGCAGGAGAAACGAGGAGCAAAGGAGTGAATATGAGATGGTTTCCTTTATATGAAATTTAAGAACAAACTAAGCTCGGGGCGCCTGGGTGGCTCAGTCGGTTGGTTAAGTGTCCGACTTCGGCTCAGGTCATGATCTCGCGGTCCGTGAGTTCGAGCCCTGCGTCGGTCTCTGTGCTGACAGCTCAGAGCCTGGAGCTGCTTCGGATTCTGTGTCTCCCTCTCTCTGTGCCCCTCCCCTGTTCATGCTCTGTCTCTCTCTGTCTCAAAAATAAATAAACATTTAAAAAAAAATTTTTTTAAAAAGAAGAATGGACTAAGCTCATCTATGTTGACAGTAATAATGGTTACCCAGCATGAGGGTAGGGATTATTGAAGGGAGGAGGCGTATGGGATTTTGGAACTGTTCTATATCTGGATATGAATGGTGGTTAGACACATATGTACACATGTGAAAAAACGTATACATGCAGGTATATACGCTGGTGTATTATCTGTACGTAGTATACCATATGTATACCACAGTACATATATAGCACATATGCACATATACCCTACGTGCACAGGTGTATACATGTGCATTGAGCTCATGCTTACGAGTGACAAACTTTAATATGTTTCACACACACACACACACACACACACACACACACGCATGCATGCACGCACTTCTCAGCCTCGTTCCAGACCTACCAAATCTGAATCGCTCGGTGCGGAGCCTGGGAATTTGCATTTTGTGTGTTTGCTGGTGTTGATGCACAGCGAAAGTTGATGACCAGCATGGCAGGCTGGTCACACACCAGACCCCATTTCCCATCTGGGTTAGAGCATTACAAGATTTTTTTCAGAGGTCGAGTGTTAGGGAATAAGACTGGTATGAGATTTCTCACCTGAAAATCGGGTGCTGGGGTCCTGTGAACCCTAGACTGTCACAGGCTCCACCCAGGACAGAAGCCCCACTCTCCTGGAAATGCAGACGGGCAACTCTTTTCCACTTTTCCTTAAAAATGGAACACTGACACCAACTGTTTCCACCCTTCTCTTAGTGGAGAAAGATGTATTTTAAACTTATAATCAGTCTATACGTGATTTGGTATCCTTTCCTCTCCCCTCTGCCTGCCACATAAACCCCATGTTCTGGGTTATTAACAAGAGGCAGCAGGTAACATTTCTCAAGGACCTAGAATACGCAGGGCTATCTTGTTTATGTGATCTCATTGGATCCTTAAAGCAATGCTCTGAGCAGATCTGAGGCTCCAAAGGATGAAGCAACTTTGCAAAGGTACACAGCAAATTGGTAGTGTCGCTGGGATCTGACCCCGATGTGTCCAACCCCACCAAACACCTGCCATCTCTTTGGCGGGAAGAGTCTATCACGAGGATTCCAGTGCTGTTTTTGTTTAACGTACAGCCATAAGAATTCATCTTTGTCATTAAAGGCTGTAAGTAAACACTCCTTAATATCTGCATCGTATCGGACAAGCGGATGGCTATACCATAATTTGTTTCGTGATTCCCCTGATATTCACTCTGTTTCCATCTTTGCCAGTGCAGATGTCCTGATGAACGTGTTTTAACATCAGTCATCGCATTTGTGATTCTCGCTTGGGACAAATGGTCACAAATGGGATAACTATAACAAAGACTACGCACATTTTTCAAGATACAGGAACGATTTGTCCACACTGCTCCCCAGAAACATTCTTTTCATTTGCATCGCTCCCAACAGTGAGGGGACGCCTGTCTCCCTCCACCCCTCACCAACTTTGGGAACCATCACTCCAATTTTGCCAATATGGCACTGCAATTCCATTTGCACTCGTGACGTTGACCATTTCTGATAGACTCATTATTTTTGCTTTTCCTTATATGAATCTCTAGCCTTTGGAGCGTCAGTGTGAGCTCCTGACATATCTCAAGAAGTTGATACTGTTTCATGTTCATGGGTTATTTTTTGTCTTCCAACTTCATTTAGGTTGCTTTCTGGTAAAAAGAGTTCAATCTTTATGCAGTCAAATTTATCAGTAAATGTCATGATTTTTTATTGCTTCTAAGCTAAAATAATCTTGGGAAATTTATTCTCAAATCAGAGGAATATTTACCTTTAGGTTCTTCTGTGTTGTATTTCACTTTTTTTTTAATGTTTATTTAATTTTGAGAGAGAGAGAGAGAGAGAGAGAGAGAGAGAGACAGAGCAGGAGTTGGGGAGGGGCAGAGAGAGAAAGGGAGACACAGAACTCGAAGCAGGCTCCATGCTCCGAGCTGTCAGCACAGAGCCCGATGCGGGGCTCGAACCCACAAACTGCGAGATCATGACCTGAGCCAAAGTCGGACACTCAACCAACTGAGCCACCCAGGTGCCCCCAAACATATCCTATTTACTGATACTTACATAGATGGTAAATCTACAAAGGAAGGCAAAGGAATGATCAACAGAAAAATTAGGATAGTGCTTTCTTCTTGGGAGGAGGGAAGTAAGGTGTTAGGAGAGGCACATGGGGCCTCTAAAGCATTGGAAATATTCTGTTGCTTCACTTGTGTGGTAGCACATTAGCTCTCTATTGGTAATAACAATATTTTCCCGAATTTAGCAGCTTAAAAACATATATGCCTGTTATCTCATGATTCTGTAGGCCTGGAGTCTGGGCAAAGCTTAGCTGTGTCCTCTGCGGGGCTACAATCATGGTGTCGATTGGGGCTGTGGTCTCATCTGAGGCTCTACTGGAGAAGGGTCTCCTCCCTTGCTCATGTGATTGTTGACAACCCTCAGATTCCTGAAAGCTGCTGGGCTGAGGGCCTCGGCGTCTCTCTGGGTATGCGCTGGAGGCTGTCCCCAGTTCCCGGCCTTGTGGCCAGCTCACAACACATCATTCTATGGAGGTTACCATCTTATGTAACATAATCACACACATGCAATCCCATACACCCCCTCACTCTTGCTATATTCTCTACGTCCAGAACCAGGTCGTAGGTTCTACCCATGCTCAGGGGTAGGGATCACACAAGCACATGAAAGCCGGATCATGGGGCCCCCTTAAGAGTCTGTCGGCCCCAAATGGTACACAGGTAGACATTTAACTATTTGTTAAAGTGTGGGTGTGTGGATAATATTTGTAACCCTATAATATGTTTCGCAATTTAAGATTTTAAAAACTGTAAAGCCATTTTTTTTGATAAATCAGTTTGGATCTGAGTGTGCCCAGGGATAGCCAAGCAAAAAGAATCTCATGGCCTTAGGTAACTGAATCTAAAAGGAAGTCTGGAAGTGATTCAAGAGCTCAGGAGGGCTGACTTTTCCTTTTGAGATACTAGAAGTTGCTGGGAACTCAGAAGGCACTCTGTATTAGACCTGAGAATTTTTGAATTGCTTCAAAATTATGTCAATGCCTAATTTTTATTTGAAAACAAGAAAACTGTTTTAACCTCTGACTAATTTGAAGAGAAGTGGCATTTTTACAGTACCTACCATGGGCACAGACCATCTCTCCGAAGGTCGAATCTTCTCTAATATCCCTTAATAAAATTTGGTAGCTGTGTTCATTAACCTACCTCACCCCTCGTGCTAAATGTATTCTCAGGTATTTCATGGTTTTGTTGCTGTTATGAATGGGATCTTCGTTTTTAAATATGATTTCTGCTTCCTGTTTTAAATATGATTTCTGTCCCTGCTATTCACCAGGAACATGACTGAATTTTGGACATGCACCAACATTTTTGTCAAGTGACTTTGTTTTTAAACAAAAGCCTTTGTGAAATGGCTAATGACTATGCTCTCATATTCATTTCAATTTCTATTTTCTTAGGTTCTCTAGGTACACGATGATGACATCCAGGAATCCTGGCATTTTTGCCTCCTCTTTTCCAGTGGCTGTAATCCTGATCTAAGTCTCTTGGAAGCAAAGTTCCTAAAAACCCTTAACCTTCAGGGGTGCCTGGGTGGCTTGGTGGGGTAAGCATCTGACTCTTGGTTTCGGCTCAGGGCATGACCTCATGGTTCGTGAGTTTGAGCCCTGTATCAGGCTCTCTGCTGTCAGCACAGAGCCCGCTTTGGATCCTCTGTCCCCCTCTCTCTGCCCCTCCCCCACTTACACCCTCTCAGCGTCTCTCTCAAAATAAATACATAAACTTAAAAAAAATGTTAACCTTCAGAGTCAGATGAACTCAAGACTGTCAGCAACTTTCTTGGGCAAGTCACTTACCTCTCTGTGCCTTGGTTTCTTCATTTATAGCCTGGAGCCATCATACACTCTACCTCATTGGGTAATTGTGAGGATAAGATAATATCTTTTTATTATTATTATTATTTTGTTGTATTTAAAAAAATTTTTTTGTTAATGTTTATTTATTTCTGAGACAGAGAGAGACAGAGCATGAGTGAGGGAGGGGCAGAGAGAGAGGGAGACACAGAAAACCCGGGCAGGCTCCAGGCTCTGAGCTGTCAGCACAGAGCCCGTTATGGGGCCCGAACTCACGAACTGCAAGATCATGACAGGAGTGGAAGTCGGATGCTTAACTGACTGAGCCCCCCAGGCGCCCCTGACATCTGCATCCTTTCAAGGCTGCCTAGGTGATTGTAACGGCCAGGGTTGAGAATCGCTGATGGCCCCGGTGTGGCACTGACATTTCAGACAATAATCATGGAAGTCCACATTCCAGATGAGTTCAAGTACATCCTCCCTTTCTTTGCCATACATTAATTCATCCTTGCTGACTATGCTGATTAATTTTATGTGCCAACTTCGCTGAGCCACCGTGCCAAGATATGTAGTCAAACATTGTCCTGGATGTTTCTAGGAAGGGGTTTTCTGAAGGAGATTAACATCTCAATCAGAGTAGACCTTGCATAAAGCTGATTGCCCTCCATAATGCTGGGGACCATCTAATCAATTGAAGGCTTTCAGAGGGAAAAGACTGACCTCCTTTGAGCACGAAGGAACTCTGCAGCAGACAGTCTTTGGACTTGGACTTCAACTCTTCTCTGGGTCTACAGCGTGCTGGGCTGCCCTGCAGATTTTGGATATGTGTCTCCATCAATCATATGAGCCAATTCCTTAAAATAATCTCTCTCTCTCTCTGGTTGACCTCCGGTTGAACACAATCATAAATAAAGCACCCCACTTTCGTTTTCTTTGGAAATGCACAACTAGAGAATGGATGATGCAGAGGCATGGGGAGAGGAATACGGATCACCGGATCCAGTTGAAATGGCGGCATAAAGACAGAAATAACCCTGGGAGACATCTGGCAAATGTCTGGAGACTTTTTTGTTGTCTCAAGGGGGTGGAGGATGAGGGGCTGGGCCTGGGGCTGGGGGTGTAAGAGCGATACTGGGCATCAAGTGGGCAGAGGGGCCGGGATGCTACTAAACATCCTGAAATGCATGGAATTATCGTTAAAATGTAACAGTGCCATTGTTTGCGAAACCCGGACTGGAGTGGGGCAATAGTGAGTCATTAAGGAAATTAACATCTCACCCCTTGAAAGGAGGAGGATTGTGGTCAGATCGGGAAGGAGCTCTGAAGAGGCAACAGGAATCCAGTCAGCAGATTGGACAAACAGCCTGGGGGCAGCTAGTACTGAAAAAGCCACGGGACTTCACGGAAACTCTTGAGAGACCAGCCCTACCGCGGAGGTAGGACTGGCTGTCCAGCCAGCAGGAATCTCAAGGCCATCATGTGGCTCCAATTAGTTCCTAAGTGGCCGTGAGCTCAGAAGCTCTCCCCAAGGTCTGAGCCCAAGACCGGAGGTGGTGAGTAGCCTTCTGGCTGCAGCTCATGTTGTTGTTTTAAATATCGGGGTGGGGGGGGGGGGCGGGGGCCCAGTGGGCAGAGCGGGGGGCCAGAGTTCTGGGCTTCTCTCTCTACGGTGCGGACTGAAGTGTGCACACGGCGTCCCATCCTGAATTCTCAGGAACTGGGGTACGTGGCGGGGGGAGCGGCTGGGTGGCATGTCCCGAACACAAGGCTGAATGTAGACAGCCCTCGAGGAGGGTTTATTAAAGCGTTCACGAAGACGTGGAAAGGGTGAATTGGTGATAAATTAATGACACTTCAGTTCTCTCATCTGTAAAAGGGGGAAAGTAAGAAGGCGAAGGTGGTCGCGTGAGGCCAGTGGAGTGATACAGTAACATGGTTGAGAAAGTCAAGCGTCCTTTAGAAAACCCCCCGTGTGGGGCACCCGGGTGGCTCGGTCGGTTAAGCGTCAGGCTCTTGATTTCAGGTCAGGTCATGATCTCACAGTTGGTGGGTTTGAGCCCCGCATCGGGCTCCGCACCTAACAGTGTAGAACCTGGGTGGGATTCTCTCTCCCTCTGTCTCTGTTGCAACCCCCACTTGTGCTCTCGCTCTCTCTCAAAATAAATAAATAAAAATAAATAGCACCCCCCCCACACACAGATGCTACTCTCCTGTGGGTTTTACACCCCAGAGCATGTTTCCAGGACAGCATTAAAAACAAACAAAACAAAAAGTCACAGCAAAGCAGGGCCACACCGAGATGGAAGGCAACCAGCACACGTGACCGAGGGCAGCAGAAGCGGGTGGGACACACACGTGGGTGGTCGGCCACAGGGCACTTTAAGGGAAGGGGCCAGTGAACCGGGAGAAGAGGTCCTTTGGGTCAGGAGTACACGTGCACCCTCTTCAAACGTGTGAGTGTCTGTCCCGGGGAGCAGAGGTAGCCTTGATCCTCGCTGCCCTTAGATGCCAAACACAAAGCCCAGCGAGGGACAGACAGAGAAGCAGATTTCAGCGCACCTAGACATCCTGGGAGGGAGTTGGGGTGAGCTGCGGGGTCCGTGGAAAGAGCACGCAGCCTTGACTCTGTTTTCTTTGGCAGGGTGGTGGGGACAAGTTATTTCAACTCTTTGAGACTCCATTTCAATATCCCTTAAACAGGAGCATTGTAATTCTTCCATAATACTAGCAATCATGGCAAAAACATTCGTACTGTATCTTCTCTGTGCCCCGGGCCCTGTTCTCACCTCTTTCTGTGGAGTAACACACTTGCGACTCACGGCAGCTTGCGATACAGGTGCCACTATCATTGCTGTAGTCAACAGAGAGGAGGCTCAGAGAAGGGGAGTGGCCAGGGTCACACGGCAAGTACGGGGTACAGTCGTCGTACAGGGTACGATCTCTGTAGGACACGGGGTCTCTGCAGGACACAGCATGGAATGTGGCTCTCCTGAATCTCCCTCCACCTATCAGATGTCACCCAAACCGCAGCGTGTGTGATTATCAGCGTGCCGTGATGGCACCGTGCCGTGCAGTTTCTGGATCAGAATTGAACAACCTCAGCAGTCTGAAGGTGCGGACAGAAGCCAGCGAGTTGGCGTAAAACGGAGATCGGCGGCAACGCCATTCTGCACTTACTCAGATTCAGTCACCCAGACTCTCACTGCACTGCTCGGACCGCTTCTGGAATGTTCCGGTCCATGCTGGGGGCTCCTCTGTTGAGAGGCATCCCAACAAGCCGATATCTACTCGGTGAACTGACGAGGGAGGTCACCAGGGACAAATTCATAGATGACAGATTGCAACAGAGTATTTGTAATATCTGAAACTGACGTGACCACGTGCACCTTTGGGGAGCAAACCCCTCTACACAGTCGAAAATCTACACTGTATGATTTTTGACTCCCTCCCCCCAGTTTAACTACTGATAGGCTACTGTTGACGGGAAGACCGATGGATTCATAAATAGCCCATATTTTACATGTTATATGTGTTTTATGCTATATTCTTACAATAAAGTAAGCTAGAGAAATGTTACTAAGAAATTCACAAGGAAGAGAAAATACCCAGCGCCATAGAAGTCCACTCGCACAGTTCAAACCTGTGTTGTTTAAGGGCCAGCTGTATACCCACAATGCACAAGGGACTTCTCTGGAAATTACCAAGAAAGACAGGAACGACTATGGAAGTGGACTATGGAAACGGCTATGGAAACGGAACGACTATGGCAAAGGATCTTGATGGGCAAATCACAGACGTGGAAAACAGGAAGCCTGACCAATGCTTTGAGGAGATGCCGCTGGGGCTGATTCCCAGAGGCTTGCCTGTGAAATCAGTGCACCCGTTAGACGGGTCGTGCTGGGAGCGTGGGGTTGACTCACTGCTGAGTCGAGGCCCTCTTGTGTGAGGCACAGGAAGGTCTAGCCGCTTGGGGCGATGCTTTCTTAGTGGGCGATGCTCAGTGTCGGTGGGGATGTGGGCTTGGGAACCCACCTCCCTGGAGGTGGGGAGGTGGCCGGGGCAAACTTTCTCTGGTTAAATGTACCGGGTGGCTCAGTCAGTTAAGCATCCAACTTCAGCTCAGCTCATGATCTCAAGGTTTGTGGGTTCGAGCCCCGCATCGGGCTCTGTGCTGTCAGCTCAGAACCTGGAGCCTGCTTCAGATTCTGTGTCTCCCTCTCTCTCTTATTTATTTATTGAGAAAGGGAGATAATGTGAGCAGGGAGGGGCAGAGAGAGAGATTGAGAGAGAGAGAATACCAAGCAGGCTCCACACTGTCAGTGCAGAGACCAACGCAGGGCTCGATCTCACAAACCATGAGATTATGACCTAAGCTGACACCAAGAGCCGGACGCTTAAGCGACTGAGCCACCCAGGCGCCCCTGACTTTCTAGCATTCCGACTTCAGTTAAGATTCTTACCCAACCGTCCATGACGTTTTGCGGAATACAAATTCCTAGAAGAAAAATAACCAGTGGCATATATTAAGCCCAGTTGCCAAGCACGACGCTAAGGATGTTACGTCTGTGTCAGGTAACCCTACAGCAACCCCACGAAGCAGGTAGGATGTTTATCATCTCCGCTTTACCGATGAAGGAACAGAAACCAGAGAGGTTGGGTAACTTTCCCAAGGTCACACAGCTGGACTATAAACCCAGGCTGTCTGAGTCCAGGCTCCACACTTCCGGGAAGCTGGACTTAGTGTGGGAGGCCGTGCAGAACCCCTAGCCTGGCGTGGCCCCTGCTCTTCTCATGGCTAACTTCATTCTGGATGGATCAGTGAACCACCCTGGGCCTTGGCTTTCTTGGTGTCTGCGGTGGATTGAGACGGTGTTCCCTCCTGTGGTTGTTATGAGGTTTAACATCTGCAAGGTAGTCAACAAATGACTGTCGTTAATGTGTCATTGTTTTTGCACGGCTCACGTGTTCCCTCGAGGGGTCAGGGCCCAAGGTCCTAGAATGAGCGTGGGATGCTGTGTTCCACGCGTGGACCCATTGGGGTGGCTAGAGGATCCCCAAGGAGCGAATGTTGGAGGGAGGGTGGTGGCTGCATTTAAGAGGGAAGAAAAGGCTGGGGCGCCTGGGTGGGTCAGTCAGTGAAGCATCCGACTTCGGCTCAGGCCCTGATCTCACGGTTCGTGGGTTCGAGCCCCGCGTCGGGCTCTGGGCTGACAGCTCGGAGCCTGGAGCCTGCCTCGGATTCTGTGTCTCCCCCTCTCTCTGACCCTCCCCTGCTTGTGCTCTATTTCTCTCTCAAAAATAAATAAATAAGCATTAAAAAAAACAAAACAAAACTAAGAGGGAAGAAAAGGAGGGCTGAGACGCTGGGCCCTGGCAAGGAGACCGGGTGAGTTCAGCTGATTGACGTGGGCCCAGAAAGTCCAGCCAGGGCCCTCACCAGCCAGCCGAGCACAGGTGAGGCTCTGGATGCTTGAACAGGGGAGGGAAAGACATCGGGGAGAGGCAGCCCCCAGGCTTTGGCACCGACAGATCTGACTTAGAGTCTCACCTCATCTCCGCCCGCGTCTGACCTCGACACCGTCCTCAGGCTTTCCTTGCTCAGACACGGGCTCTGGATGGTGCCCTTGCAGAGCGCTTGGGGACTGGATGACATGAGTTCAGGCATACAGGGTGCCTGGCAGGTGGCCGTCACCACCCCGCCTTCCCTGCACGTCGAGGGCCAGGGACGCAGGGGCCTGAGCACAGCTGGCCTTGGACCCGGGCTTCCCTCGTGACCACAGACAAAGGGTCCAATTCGCCTTCTTGGGTTTCCTGCTTTCTTCTTTACAAAAACAGGAAGGAACACTGCTGCTGTCCCTTATCAAATCCCCCACATGGGTTTCAGTCAATGCAGCCATTTCTTACAGGAAACATGTAGTTTGTTTTTGTTTTTTTTTTTTAATCTTGACTCTTAGAAGATCAAAATGGCTTTTTTAATGAAATATTAAAAGTCAGAACTGGGAGAAAATAGCACCAGACAAAAGAGGGGAAGCCTCTAAAATTTGATTTGTTTCCCTGTGTTCCCGTCTTGCTCTCCCACCAAAACCCAGCGGAAGAATGGACCCACGTTATGACTGACCTTACAAATGGGGTCCCGGCTCTCTTGGGAGCCCTTGCAGCCTCCCGGGTCTCTCGGGAGCCCTTGACAGCCTGTCCCCAGGAAGTAGCTCGTCTTTGATTTTTATGCACGTGCATTTCAATACGGGGAAACAGGAGAGGGAAAAGGGGTAATCATGAAGCATTGTGGGAGGTAAGCATTGGGACCGGAGAGGTTGTCAGACATTAATCGGACGGGCTGATGGGCTGGGTTCCTCTGCATCCTTCCCGGGCTTCCGAGGGGACAATTTTCACGGGAGGAATCAGGATATAATTTCCTGGCTGAGGACCTCGGCTCTGCTCTCGGTGCCGCTCCAACCTCCGGATGAAATTGCCCTGCCGGGGATTTCCAGGCAGCGGATGGGAGCAGACCCTGGCAAGAAGGTCATCTCAATGTGGGGTCCTCGCCTGGCAGATTGCCTGTCCTTCCTCTGCCCTCTGGCGCCGCACTTATCACGACTGTGTTTGACTTCACGAACTGGTGTTTTGGAAACGTGGGTGTAAGTGCTTGATTCTCACGGTGTGGACTGGTGCTGTCCGTACCTAAGTGCTGCGCACGAACGCACTCCAGTCATAATAGTCCAGCTGGCCGTTAATGCGCCTTTAGCGCTAAGTCAATGAGCTTTTGTTGGGCCCTTTCTATGAGTCAGCCACCATGCTGACTGTTGGGGGTACGCTGACAGGGACAGACACACAGTCCCCGCTTGGGGGAGATAGCAAACATCGGCGACAGACAGAATGATCGTAAAGGGTGACAGACACCCGGAAGGACGCAAACCAGGGGCTGGACGGAGAGAAAGACGGCATGGAGGCAGCGAAGGGGGTCCTCCCAGTGCGGGGGGAAGCCGGCAGTGACCCCACAGGAGAGGTAGCTGAGAACGGTGGCAGCCAGGGGAGAGGAGAGGTGGAGGTGAGAGACAGGTTGGATCTAGAACCGGTGCGTGTTGCTGATGCACGGTGAGGTCGAAAGGAAAGCAAGGAAGAACCAGGATGCCACCAAGGTTTCTAGCTACCCAAGGGAGCTGGAAGAACTGCATCCTGAGACGGGGCCACGGGGGGCCCAGAATGGGGGAACGTTTAGGAGAGAAACTCAAGAGTCTGTGAGTCACCCAGGTGACGATGTCCAGTGCGTAGCTGGACGTGTGGGTCTGAAGCTGTCAGCCTACAGGGTCCTCGACCTTCGAGGTACATGTGATCTGGTGGGGATCAGTGTTTGTAATGAACTGTCGCATGCATGACAAAGCCAAGACTTCCATTAGGCAGAAAACAGGGACATTAGGCAAACAGAGGGACACCCACCAACCCTGTAGGGGAGGTGGGTAGTGTAAGGAAAGGACACTTGGACGGAGTCATGAAGGAGGAGTACATGGAGAAGGCATTTAGGTGGAGGGACAGCCTGGGAAAAGACTCATAATATCTAGAGAACAGTGAGGAAGTGCCTGGTGCCGCGTGGGTGGGCAGCCAGGAAACAGGACGCTGGAGAGTAACGCAAGGGCCACCTGCCAGACAGCCTCTTAAGCCATGCCGTGTGCCCCGGCCTTGGGCCACAAAGTAGATGACCAGACGCACCACCTGAAGTCCTGGCAATGGACGCTGTCCTCCAGTCATTATCTTTCCGGCCCCCTCGGAGTGGCTGCAGGTCAGCTGTAGACCATTTGGGCTTGCCCCCGGGCCAAGCTGATGCACCTGCGAGCCAAGCTCAGATTACTCTCTCGCTCTATCAGCTGGCGCCATGGGCTGAATGCTCGTGTCCCCCTGTTGAAGTCCTGCCCCCGCTGCAACGGTATCTGGAGACAAAGTCTTCAGGAGAGTAATTGTGGTTAAATAAGCTCATAAGGGGTGGGGAGGGGCTCTGATCTGATAGGACCAGTGTCCTTAAAGCAGAGACACTATGGAAGTGGTCCTTTCTCTCTCTCTCTCTCTCTCTGTGCTTCTGTGCTACGTGAGGACACTATAAGAAGGTGGCCATCTGCCAGCCAGGAGGAGAGCTCTCACAAGAACCCGACCCTGCTGGAACCTTGATCTTGGACTCTCCAGCCTCCAGAGCTGTGAGAAGGCAAATTCCTGTGGTTTGTGTCACTCATTCATGGTATCGTTGGCCAAAGGTGTCTGCTGCAGGAGAAGCATCAGCTGAGGGAGAAGCATCAGCTGAGGGAGAAGCATCAGCTGAGGGAGAAACACAGCTGAGGGAGAAGCATCAGTGCCATAGAGGCAGATGACCTGGGGCCTGGGGCACCTGTTCATGCAGTTTGCAGGGCTCTCTGGACCTTCAGCCCCCTCTGTTCCACTTCCCAGGGCCTATCCGATCCTAGCAAATGTCAAGGTCATGAGTGGCCACATGCTCAGATGGCGTGGCATCCTCAGATACAGTTTCTCCTAAGGCCCAGCAGCATGCCGGGAGCTGTTTTCAAACAGTGCCCAGTCCTCTGCTGTGGATGGCACAGTCTTGCTCTAGACTCTTGGCGGTCTGCACCGTGCCTCTCCCGGTGGGGCCTGCAGGGTCTCCATCTGATATCTTTCCCCACAGATGCCTGTGGTTCTGCGGGATCTACTGGGCTGGACAGCACAGGGGCAAGGCTGCTTACGCCTCTTCCCGGACCCGTACACGGGCTTTGCCTACCTTGGGGTCCCACGCGAACCTTCCACATCTGACACATAGGTGGAAATCATATCCCCAGTTGTGCAACGTGTGCCTCTCAAACCTGGAGAGGTTGAATGTCTTTCCCAAGGGTAGGAGATAGACGTGCAAGACTCTGTCCTTTACCCGAGAGAGGATGTTCCAGCATGGTCTCCACCAGTGGACCCCAAAGAGCTTCATTGATGTGACCCTTGGCCCTTTGGGCTCTAGGCCTTTGGGATCTTGTCTGGTTTACCTCCCTCCCACCTTCCAGAATGAATATGCTTTGCCAAAGCACACAGAATTAGTACTTCATGCTTTTCAAGGGCACTTAACACAATGCCATCGACATGGCGAACCATTGCCACGTCCCGTAGGATGTCCAGATGGTCTAGGTCCCTTTGCGCTGCCGTCACAACAACAGAAGAATGAGTAGAGCCCTAGAGGAAGGCCATACGTGGGTACCATCTTGTCCCATGTGGATGTAAACTGCTTCTGATCGTTCTCTCTCATCAGTGTAGAAAAAGATCTAGTTGCCCATGAATAGCTGCATTCAGCATACTCAAAAGCATCCACACTAGAAAACTCACGATATCAGTCAGTAACTACAGCTGGGCATCTACTACTGGGTTAAGTTCCCAAAGTTCCAGGGTCTTTTGCTCTGACCTGTAGAGTTCTTGTGGGGTCAGCCTGGTGAATCACGTGGGGATATCACAGGGACCACTACTCCTGGATGCCTCAATACTCTGAGGGTGGTGCTGACCTCTGCAAATAATAATCTAACACATTTTGTAAACAATGTAATATTGTTTCTCATTTACTATCTCGGCACGGGATGGAAGTTCTCGGGCTTTCTTAGGCAATATCTCTCACTCTGCAGGTCAAGGAACCGATGTGAGAGTTCTTCCAGGGTCTTAGCATGTCTTTCCTAAACACATTCAGGACCCAGGGAAACGACTGCAGGGTGGGTTTGGTGACTCAGTGTACCCACTATATGACATACCTGGGCCAGAACGATACTGACTACTTGATTCCTGTATAGCTGATTCTAATGGGGGGCTGTGACCACTAGAATAGCAGTGCCAGCCCAGAGCCTGTATCCAATGCCCGATGGCTCATTTGCCCCAGTGTATGGTTACTTGAGTACATGGCCACAGAGTCTGGGGGATTAAATGGGGGAATTCCTACCATATCCACCTGCCGTCCCACCTGAATTCAAGGGAACCTGCTCTTTGTACCCTTGTATCAGATAGTCGTTGGCTGAGTCTGGGGGCCACCACAACCATCTGCTGAGAGCAAGGGGCGGACGGGGAGGTTACGGGACCAAGGAAAGTAAAGGAGGCTTGACAAACACTATGGAGAGTGAGGTGCTGGGAGCACCACCCCTGTTTGAGCATGGCGCCCTGCCCTAGGGACTGAATCCACAGGCCGGCTAGCCCATCCGTGGGGCAGAAGACGAAGTGGAGACTTAGCCACCCGGGCTTGGGGTTCTGCCAGAAAACGGTGAAGGCAGACAGGGAGAAGTATTGTTTAGGACACTGGTATGGGACGTTGAGTTCAAATCTCAAGTCTGACTCAGACGAGGACACTATAGAACGGGGAAGGCTGCCGGACCTGGAAGAAGCTGGTGACCACGGACTACGACAGTCAGAAATGGAGCAAGATGAATGCATACTGGATTCACGTCCTGGGGCTGCCACAACTCTCACCATCCTGGGTCCAACCCTCCACCTGTAAGGCTCACCTCCCTTGTCTCCACCCACTCTTGGCCCCACCGGATTCTGCCTTTACTTGAAAGGTTAACACGTCGTCAGCATGGACTTCTTTGGCATTCATGTGGACTTTTAAAAAATGTTGCATTAGATATTTATCTTGATGATTGAGGGTTTTGGTGCCTCCGGAGGTTTTGCTGCCAACACGAATGCCTCACCTACCTCACCCTAGCCCCAGCTCTGAGAGAAGGGGCAGCTAGAGAAGTAGAGGAAACACAAGAACACAGGATCTTGGAAGCCAAGGAAAGAAGGTTTATCAAGAAGCTGATACAACAGGATGAGGGGCAACATCACGTGAAATGAATCAAGCCGGACATAGAAAGTCATGAATTATAGAATCTCATTTCTATGAGCTGTTTGTAATACCAAAAAAGGGAAAACAACATACCTGACCGACTGGCTAAATGACATGTGGTCACCGCAAAACTAGAAGCTAAAACAGCCATTGAAAATGATGCTGGGGACGCCTGGGTGGCTCAGTCGGTTAAGCATCCAACTCTCGGTTTTGGCTCAGGTCATGATCTCACAGTCATGAGATCGAGCCCCGCGTTGGGTTCTGTGCTGAGGGTGGAGCCGGCTTGGGATTCTCTCTCCCTCTCCCTCCGCCCCTCCCTGCAACCCCCCTCAAAAAACAATGATGTTAATGAAGAGAAATCTTCTGGAATGTCAACTGGAGGAAGCAGGATGAGAAAGTATAAACAGAGTAGCAACAACTGTTTAGAATTCTATGCAAAATAGTTACATACACGAAGAAAAGAGGGCATCCTGTGTGATTCCACTTCCATAAAACTCTTAAAAATGCAAACTAATCCGCAGGGACAGAAAGCGAATCAGTGGCCGCGGGATGGAAGGATCACAAAGAGGCACCGGGCAAGCTGATACATATGCCCACTATTTTAATGGGGTGATGGGTTCACAGATGTGTCAACATGTGTCAACGCTAATTAAACAGGTACACTTAAAAATATGGTAACACAGTTAAGTATCACATTCTCCGTTTTACAGATGAAGACATTAGGACTCAGACTTCAGGAACCTTGTACAGAGAGAGAGTCATGCAATTTGAAGAGGAGGAATCCAGACTTTACTCGCCCTCGTGTCTGTGCTCGTATCTGTTATGCTATCTCTTGGGATGATAGCAGTAAACCCGGGGTGCCTGGGTGGCTGTCGGGTGAGCGGCCAACTCTTGATTTTGGTGCAGGTCATGATCTCACGGTTCATCAATCGGAGCCCCACATCGGGCTTGGTGCCGTGCGGAGGCTGCCCAGGATTCTCTCTCTCTGCCCCTCCCGCCCCACTCTCAAAATAAATACATAAATATTTTTTAAAAAAGCAAAACAGTAAATGCCTCTCACCACCGGCTGTAAGGGATGCATAGATCCTTGGCAAGGCTCATTCAGTCTCCTGGGATAACACTATCGATGAACGCTGGCTGTTGCTAGAGCTCATAACCCAATCCTTTCCACTGAAAGCCAGCAAAGAAGACTCGGTCCCTTAGAGATGGAGAAAGGATTTGGCCATTCAGGGCTTCTTGAAGTACATATTTTAGGAATGCTAAACTGCCACGGGTACCTGACCTCTACAGAGCCACGTGTGGGAATATCTGGTCCAGAAGCTTGTCCTAAATGAAATCTCTGCCATTTGCAGAATCGCCCCTTTTCTGCTCTCATCACTGCCTCCCTTGTGATTAAAAGTGCCCATCAGTAAAGGATGAGACTGCCATCACAATTCCCTCCCCGAGTCACTGGGCTCAGTAAGGCCTCGGTGCTGGCAGCGCCCGGTGCAGAGCCCTAGGGCCGGATGCAGGAGTCGTTAATTCCTGAATTGGCCGCGTTGGACCAATCCAGGAAGCAGGTGACACTTGGATCAGGTGGGGGTGACCAGGCAGAGAAGGCAGAGGAAGTGGGCGGGTGCACACAGGCCGGGTGGTGTCACACACTCACCTCACAGAATCGAGTCAGTGGTGAGGGCCAGCAGGTGGCCTCTCATTCAGGAACCCCGATGCCCGAGTCCCGCTGCAAGCCTGTATCTGGGCTCAGCGGGGAAAGGCTGTCGCGTTCATTAACGACGTCTGCCATGGCAGTGGGAGGGGAGAGTGACGGTTCAAAAACCCTGCATTTGCTGCTTCTTGGTCAGTAAAGGCTAGAACTGGATGAGGAGGCCAGGTGGTGGAGGCTTGCACGGTCTGCTGAAGAATTTGGGCTTTTGGTGGATACCAGAGATTTTAAACTTAGCTTCCCCATTTTTATTTATTTTTTATTTGTTCATTAAAAAATTTTTTTAATGTTTGCTTTTGAGAGAGAGAGAAAGAGACAGAGCACGAGCAGGGGAGGGGCAGAGAGAGAGGGAGACACGGAATCCGCAGCAGGCTCCAGGCTCCGAGCTGTCAGCACAGAGCTCGACGCGGGGCTCGAACCCACGAAGCGTGAGATCATGACCTGAGCCGAAGTTGGACGTTTAACCGACTGAGCCACCGAGGCGCCCCTAATATATATTTTTTGAAGTGGATTTTTATTTATTTTGAGAGAGAGAGAGAGAGCGGGAGAGGGGCAGAGAGAGAGAGGGGGACAGAGTTCCAAGCAGGCTCTGCGGTCAGTGCAGAGCCTGACGCGGGGCTTGAACTCACGAACCGTGAGATCATGACCTGAGCCCAAATCAAGAATCGGATGTTGAGCCACCCAGATGCCCCTAGCTTAGCTTCTCTATTCTTAAAACAGAAAGTACCATATCCAGAAGATTTCAGGGTAGATACTGAGGATTTCTTGAAAAAGGCAAGACTCAGGTTGAATTTAGAGAGAGGACTATGGTCCAGAGAAGCAGAGGGTGGAAACAGCATGTTCTGGAGGGACACGGTGTCCGCTGGGACGCGGTCAGAGACGGAAGGAGACTGTCGCGGCCAGGTAGACACGGGGCTCTGGCAAAGCCGGCTTGGTGTGGCGCACTGGGGCTGGCGGACGGGGTGACGGGTTACAACCACACACCTGCCTTACTCACCTCATCGCTGCAAGACAAACAACCTTGGAATTTTCCAGGCATCTCGTGCAACGCAAGAGGCTCCAATCAGGTACAATTAGCCACAAAGGGCAGCAGTTGGCTTTTCACAGAGCATTGGACAAGAGGAGGAGATTGAGTTGGGTGTTCATCTTTGGCACTCGAAGATGATAAAGGAATATGTGTTATCAGGAAGTGGGGGTGGGGTGTGTGGGGGGGTGAGCCTTCCTCACCTGCTCCCCAGTGGCTGCCTATGCATTTTAGTTCACTGCAGTGCTTGTCCTGCTCAGGGAGGTTCGAATTTTTCCTTCCCAAAAAGGGAATCGGGGCTCGGCGTGCTTATGTAACGTGCCCAGCGTCACGGGGCTAAGTCATCAGAATTGGAACCGCACCCCCATGCCCGTGTGTCTGAACACAAAGTCCCTGGGCTGCCCACCCTTCCCAGAGCGTTTGAAGGAGGACAGTGGGGTTGCTTCAGCACAGGCTGAGGGCACGGGCCAAACGGTGACCCAGCGAGGCCTTCCCCGTGCGCCAGGCCACCCTCGGAACCGCCGTGCGAGTGGGTCGCTACTCCTGGCCTCACCCTGGTCTAAACCTCCATCATCCCTCGTGTGGACCAGTCTGGGTCTTCCTGCGGCCACTTCATCGCCGTCCTCCCGCCTCCCCCCAGTGCTGACACCCCAGGCCTGCCTGACCTGCCGACCTCATCGTCCCCCACAACCCCTGCCCAAGTTTGAAGACCTTCAGCCCTTTCCCACTGCTCTTAGGATTCAACCCCACTTGCCTAACGTCGTCTATTAAGGCAGGCCTGGCCCAGCCCCACGGTCGGTCCCTCAAACCCTCTCCCCCACCCCATCCACACATGTCAGACTAACACTCCTCAGCTTAGGTCAGCATCTCCTGCCGTGGCCTCTCCTAGCACCTTACACCACTTTCTAGAATTTTCCATAATCGCACCTGAACATCTATTCAAGCGTGTGCGTGTTTAATGTCTGATTCCCCAGGATGTGTAAGGGCCAGGAAGGCAGGCCCCTTTTCTGCCTGGTTCGGTTCTGGGCCCATAGAGGGGGCCTGACACAGAGCGGAGGCTCACTTACATCAGTCCGTACCATTGAATGAATGAGTGAGTGAATGAATGAGTGAGTGAATAAATGAATGCATGAGTGGGTGACCCTCAAACAGCACAGCTGCACGCCTCCTCTCCAAGACCCTGTTCTACCTCTGTTGAGGTATGCTGGAACATTCTCTGTCTGTGACTGTCCCCCACCCCCATCCACCGTGCATCCTAGGGGATAGGAACGAAGCCTTATTCATCTGAGTATCCACGGCTCTCAGAATGGAGAATGAAGTCGGCCTCAGAGTATGTGGTATTTTCCTCCCCCAGTTCTGGAACCAGCCACGGCGCTCTGAGTCATCTGTGTCTTTATTTCTAAAATGAAGTTCTGTAACATGACTCCCCTGATCCCTTCATTGCTAGGGCTGATATTCTAGGCTTTCAAAACCAGAAGGATTCACTGTTTCCTTTAGACATGAGATCATTTTGGCAGTTCCTGTTAGGGTCCTACTGTGCCCGTCAACAGAGGCTTTGGAACCCCTCTGAGAGTCGACCTCCAAAACGCAGCTGTCTTGGGCAACCCCGGGAGCAGAGAGGCCTCCGCATTTGCTTTGGAAAATCCACAACAGCATCTCGTTGGTCATTGGTCCTTAGCTGATCAGGAAAGCTGAAGCTAATTAGATTAGGCTCAGCAAACAAGGCAGCCTGTTTGCAAACTGCTTTCTTTTTATTTAAAAAAAATTTTTTTTACATCTTATTTATTTTTGAGAGAGAGAGAGAGCGCGCACGAGCACAAGAGGGGGAGAGGCAGAGAGAGAGGGAGACACAGAATCCGAAGCAGGCTCCAGACTCTGAGCTGTCAGCACAGAGCCCGATGCGGGGCTCGAACCCACGAACCCTGAGATCATGACCCAAGCCAAAGTCGGACGCTCAACTGACTGAGCCACCCAGGCGCCCCTTGCAAACTGCTTTCTTGCAATTAGGCTTTGCCAGGAAAGGCAAGGTCATGCGCTGACCTATTAGCCACACAAGTGATTGAATGACGACAGATCTGATCTTTCTAATGCTGATTAAAACTTGACTTCTCAAATAGAGATGGAATTTTATTCCTTCTTTTCTAATCTTAAAAGAAACCATGGGGCGCCTGGGTGGCGCAGTCGGTTAAGCGTCCGACTTCAGCCAGGTCACGATCTCGCGGTCCGGGAGTTCGAGCCCCGCGTCAGGCTCTGGGCTGATGGCTCAGAGCCTGGAGCCTGTTTCCGATTCTGTGTCTCCCTCTCTCTCTGCCCCTCCCCCGTTCATGCTCTGTCTCTCTCTGTCCCAAAAATAAATAAACGCTGAAAAAAAAAAATTAAAAAAAAAAAAAAAAAAAAAAAAAGAAACCAGAAGGAGCTAACGGCAGGGGTGAGCGTGGTGAAGATAGACTGGATGGGGGGTGCTCATGCACACACACTTGACCCTGATGCCCAGCCTTTGGAAAGCCTCTTCCTCAGCTGTTGTCACAAACCAGTGCACATCTAGAGTCCCGACACCCCTCAGTCCAACGTCGCTGGAAGGCAGGTGGCTCACTTCTCTGCCCCAGACACAGCAGAGAAAGTGTGATGTTCTGATCCAGCCACTGAACTAACTTCCCGGCAGTGGAAGAGTCGGGATTTGGGGTCCTGTAAGCCTCAGTTTCCAAATCTGGCAGGATGATAATGGCCTCCCGCAGCGAGTTGCTGTGGAGATCACAAGGTCACTCACATGATGGGGCCCAGGGGAGCCTAGTTCATGCGAGATGCTCAGTGAGAAGAATTCTGTCTTTCTTTGGACGTGGACCCAAAAGACCAGAAGGGCCTTTACATCTAGTCCAGGGTTGCTCAAAGCATGGAACTCAGGGTCCTTCTTGGTTGCCTGCTCGAGCATGCTTTTATTTACGTGTTTATGCCTATATTTTCATGCCTATTAGGTTGCTTGCCTATCATTGCTTCAGGCGGTGGTCCTCAACCATAACCACACCTTCCAATTGCCCGGGGAGCCTTTAAAATGCTCCAGCCCACAGAGGGGCGTGGCTTTGAGATTTTATACAACATCCTGCGAGCACCATTAGTGTGAACAGCCAGGATGGGAACGACTGGCTTAGGGCAAAGCTGGGTAAAAACTAGAAATAACTCAAAAGTAACATAGCATCAAGGCGCCAAGCTAAGGCTGAAGTCTGGGAAACACGAATCAGCCAATGGTTTGTTTGAAGGCCACGTTTTGGGATCATCTGCGGATGGAGGGGTTGGGGGCGGGCAGTGGTGCTTGTGAAGTTTCAGATGCCTTGTCCCCTGCCAGGTCCGTTAAGTCAGAATCGCGAGGTGTGGACCTGGAAAATCTGTGTTCCCGTCAGTCTGCCTGGCCCTGGTTCTCTGGAGGGCATTTGGGAGCTACTCATTTTGTGAAGGTCAAGGCCTCGCTCAGGAGGAAGGGAGGCAGGGCGTGGCCTGCCCGACAGTGGAGAGAAGGGGACGCTGACCAGCCAATGTCAGTTAGTCACACTGCCAACTGTAGGGTTGAGCCTACATTCACTGCAGGCAGCCAGGGGCACCGAGGCTGCGATTCTGGGTGCACTGGGGGGTTCTTTGGGGAAGGAGGGGTGGTGAGGCTTCTGAGTATGTCCAACCAGGTCCCTAGGACTTGAAGGAGACAGAGAGTGGTAGGTCCAGGAGGGTCCGTATGGCAGGAGCGTTTCCTGGGTGGTAACTTGCGGGTAAGCTTCGTGTTCAGACGGGTAGCGGGATGGTGAGTCACTCCCTGTCTAGAACCTCCAATATTTGCTGCCCAGAAGGCACAGGTGGATCATCTGGAGAATTCCATACCTACTCATCCCGCTCTTCCTGCAGCCTGGTCGCAGTACTCGCTGGGAGACTGTGGAGAGACTCAAGAGGAAGGAAACCCCTGCGTGCTGAGCAACACCCCCCCCCCCCGTCCCCCACCGCCAGCAAGGGTCTACACCAAAGGCCACGGCCGAGCCACTTAGCCTCTGAGTCTCAGTGTATGCATCTCGAAAATGGGTTCTCACAGGATGGTCGGGGGGGATGGGATGCAAGAGTGTATCTCGGGCTCCGGCCCAGGATAGGCTCCTGATAATAACACGTGGTTACCTGTCATAGGACAAACCTGGAGCATCCTGATGTCCACCTTTGCTTCTGCACCGAGCTCTGGCTTGGCTGCAGAGCCCAGCTAGCTCATTTCAGGGGCTCTCTCTAATGCCTTTGAAGTGACTCTTTCAGAGGCGCCTGGGTGGCTCAGTCGCTTAAACGTCCAACTTCGGCTCAGGTCACGATCATGGTTTCGAGCCCCGCGTCGGGCTCTGTGCTGACAGCTCGGAGCCTGGAGCCCGCTTCGGATTCTGTGTCTCCCTCTCTCTGCCCCTCCCCTGCTTGCACTCTGTCGCTCTGTGTCTCAAAAATAAATAAATATTTAAAACATTAAAAAAAAAAAAAAGATGTTTTGTAAACAATGACCCTTTCCGTTCAACTCCGTTCAAGATACTCTGACTTGAGAGCTCTCCAGGAAGTGGTAGCCTCTCGTAGCTGGAAGGAAGCCAGCTGGGGGGGGGGGGGGGCGGGGGTGGTTGTTGAAGCCTGTAAGAGGGACAGGGGGGTCCCCTGTTCCTTTGAGCATCCCTGCTCCGAGTCTGGTCCAGTAGGACCCCACTGGGCAGGGATGGTGGCAGCTCTTGACTTTATTCCAGCCTTCCAGCCTGGCGGGGGGACACTTGCCAAAGCTCATTCCCAGGCTCTCGTTGAAAACAGCAGAGACAATGCAAATGAACTAGTAACCAGAATGAATAAAAATGTTATTGAATATAGCCACTTACTTACATACTTGGATGGATGGATGGATGGATGGATGGTTGGATGGATGGGGGAGGATGGACTGAGTGTGACAACTTTGAGAACTGCAGACGGGAAGAGCCATGGGGAGTGTGAATGCCTCATTGTCATGGGAGAAGTAGTGGGGAGAGGCCTGAGCCGAGAACCAGGACGCCCAGTGTCGCTGTGACTCATTTACAGCCCAGTTTCCTCCCTGCCCTTCAGTCTTCTCACCAGTACACCGTGTGGGTCGATCCAGCCCACAAAATTCTGGGCAGGGCTCTCTCTGATGATGAATGTGAAGGTATTCTGTAAACTGCACAACTCTCTAAAACTGTGATTTTTTTCCCCCCAGTTATCACTTAATTTGCATTATATCATCGGTTCCCCACAACAATCTGTGCAACAGGGAGGAGCCTCCCCAAGTCCAGAAGGTCCCGAAGTCACACTCCCACATCGCTATGCGAGCTTTGCTTGATGGGGTCCTTTCTAGGCAGCCCAGCCACATTCCTGTAAAGATACAGGGAAAGTGGGAAAAGCTCCCATGGGAGACAGGAGTCCAGGCACTCGGTGAAATTCAGTTCTCGGTGCCTGCACCCTGCCTCTACCGGAAATGTCTGCTACAACCCTGTCTCCCTCTCCACTTGATGGGTCTTACTCATCACTCATTCATTACTTCTTAGCATATTAGTCCTGTTTTGTCTGTTTTATTTTAATGCCAGCGCCCTCAAATCTTCCCAGAGTCAGACGGGTCATAACAACAAATACGTACGTGGAGGGAACCACCAAGGCTTGGGTGGTGTGGGCAGAACGGCATCTTCCAAAAAGACGTGTTGATGTCCTAGCCACCCCATAGCTCAGAATGTGAACCTATTTGGAAATAGGGTCAATCCAGATCTAATTGGTTAAATAAAGTCATACTGGAGTAGGGTGGGGGCCTAATCCAATATGGTGGATGTCTTTATAAGGAGAGGACGCACAGGGAGAGGGCCGAGGGAAGACGCAGAGAGACCGAGGCTGGAGTTATGGCTGCAAGCCAAGGAATGCCAAGGATGGTCAAGGACACCAGACCCTAAGAGAAAGTCACAGAACAGATTCTCCCCTAGAGCCTTCAAGACGGCATGGTCATGCCAACACCTTGATCTCAGCCTTGTAGCCTCCGGAACTGTGAGGAAGTAGGTTTCTATTGTTTTAAACTCCCCCGTTTGTGGAATTTTGTTATGCGGCCTGAGGAAATGAATGCCCTCGGGAACCGAGGGCTCTGATGCCCAGCCCTGCCTCCACTGCACACACTGGCTGTGCATCCTTGGGCAAGTCCCTGGACAGCACATTTCCCGTCTGCAAAGACAACGAGTTGTGTCGGATCGGTATTTGTCAACTTTGCCATTAGTTAGAATTACTTGGGATGCCTATTAAAATTATAGCTGATTATTTTTTTTAATGTGTATTTATTTTTGAGAGGGGAGCGCAGGGAGGAGACACAGAATCCAAAGCAGGTTCCAGGCTCCTAGCGGTCAGCACAGAGCCTGATGTGGGGCTCAAACCCACGAACCATCCGATCGTGACCTGAGCCGAAGTCAGACGCTTAACAAACTGAGCCCCCCGGGCGCCCCTAAAATCACGGCTTATTAGTCAGACCCTTCCTCCGGATTTTCGGAATCAGCAGGTCTACGTTTCGAAAATCTATGTTTTTGAGAAACTCTCCAGGTGGTAGCAATGCCTGGCGTCTTGCTGTTGCTGCCCTCTGGTGTTCTAGATTTCTCAAGGGTCAAGCTTTGCCCCTTGACCCCACAGGCTCTAGGGTAAGCCTACCGTGGATGGTGCGTGTGGAAACCTGTGTCCGTGTCCGCGTCTCCAGCACATTGCTGGGAAGATGGCCAGTGTGCCTGGCGGGGGCGGGGGGGGGAGTCAGGCACCGATCGAAGGGCAAATCATCTCTCCTGCAAACGTCCTGCTCTGGGAGGTGCCATCAAGGACCCCACTTGCTTCTCTGGGACGATCCGTCATCCTCCTCACCCACTGACTGTCCTTCTTCTGGAAACTCCTCTGCTTCACGCACAGGGAGCTGTCCCTCTGGGCTGCCAGGGAGTGAGTCTCCGGGGCGTGTGTGTGTGGCTATCGTAACACACGTTGTAAGTATTGTAACTCGTCCACATGGCTCCACCCCTCCCTGCCTTCACGTCATTGTTCACATGGGTACCTTCCAGGTGAGGCCTTCCAGAACCATCTTTTTAAAATTTGCAATGTCCCCCCCCACCCACAGCCCTCCATACCCCCTACTTTCTGTTTTTTCCATGGCACCTATCCAAATCCAATAAACTAGACTTGACTTGACTTACATGCGTGGTCTACGATCTGACTCCTTTCCCTCGAACGTAAGCTCACGAGGGCAGGAAGTTTTGTCCGTGCGTTCTCATCACTCCATCCGCCGTGCCTGGAACAGTGTCGGGACCCCGGCACATGCTCCTGTCAGTGCCTGCCGAATGAATGACGGAGCCTTCCCCACTGCTGTGTGTCTGTCTCCCTCCTCCGAGTGTGAACCCCTTACAGGAGGGGCTTTATCTGATTCGTTTCTGTACCTCCAGCAATTAACATAGGACCTGGCTCTTAGTACATCCTGGGGAAGCCTTTGTCGAAGAAATGAACGAGGAAACGAACGAACAAATGAGCGCATGAGCAGGGTTTGCGTGGCCAAATGCAGGGAAAAAGTGTCCATTTGTGGCCTCGCCTGTGGCTGCTTCTCAGGGTGGAATGAGCCCCCGACATAGCCTCTGGCACATTCATAGCCCCAACAGGTCATGCAGGGCTGTAAAGGTTGAACTAAGTGGTCAAGTCCGGCCAGCCTGGGCACAACAGTGACATCAGCGGGGGTGTCAGTCCTGCTCCTGCCCCTTCTCCCTTCGCCAGATGGAGCACGTGACTTCCCCTGATTTTGTGCAAGAAACTGGCCTCTTGGCCCCAGCCCCGCGGAGGGAGAGCCTCTGTTTGCTCAGCTGTCCCCAGCAGCTGCTTCTCAGGGAACAGACAGACAGAAAAGGGCACCAGCTTCAAGTTCACCGTCCACGCCCTGTGTTTCCTGGCCCAGCTGCACGTGGATGTGCCATTTTGTGTTTTTTTCCCCCGGGCCCCTCGCTCTGGCCCAAGCTTTGGCAGACCCAGGAGAGCCACGGTCCGCCTTGGGAGGCTAAGGTGCTTGTGGGTCTCTCTTCCAAATCCACTGCTGTTTCTCCAGCCTTAGAGCTGTCACAAGCCAGGAAAGGACCACCTGCCGGCAGGCTGCAGAGTGAATGGGGGAGTCTGGCCGGCGCTCCTGCTGAGCGGGCGAGGTCCTCTCTTGCTGCAGAAGCCGCTGGGGTCCATTTCCTCTCTGTGGTGCAGGGGCATGGGCCCTGCAGACTTCTCCGGAGCAGGGAAGAGTCTTTGCTGCTTTGGACAGAGGGTGAGCCTGAATGGTCCATGCACGACCCCAGCCCGCGTGCAGCCAGGCCGGGAGAGTGGGGCCGGCAGCTGGGGCTCCAGGGTCAAGGGGATCTCAGAACCCTCATCCATCCGGCTGGGGGGGAAAGGGCCTGTAATCTTACCCTTCAAGGTAAGAGCCAGTGCAGGAGACAGATTCAGAACTCTGCTAAGCACACAATTCAAAGGAACACGTGGCTTCTGTTCATTTTTTTTTTCTGTTTAGGCTTCCTTGGAAGTTAGTTCATTGGCTTAATTCATTCTTTCCTTCACAGAAACAAAGCGGCCTGCTTTATTCATTGATCTGTTCGTTCCTTTAAGTAGCATATTGGTTTCCTCCCATTCATCCTTCTGCTAATTAATTCATTAGTTAATGAATTCATTGGAAGTATTTATCGAGCTCCGTGTTCCCGACTGCATTCTAGGTGCCAGGCACAGCAGTAAACGTGACTGGGTGGCTGGGCTAGGGTTTCAGGAGGAAACAGAACCCACCCCAGACAAGTCTAGGGACTTACAAAGGTGTGGGGAGGGGTAAAGGAACAGATGGACAATGGCCAGGCTCTCCATGATGCTGAGGCTCACTCTGGGCGCAAGGGAAGGAGGTGGTATTGAGAAGGAGGAGGGCCGTCTCCCCTTGGGGAGGGTACAAATGTCGCCAGAGCTGCTGAACTGGGGGGACTGGGCCGCAGGGGAGATGCCCGACCTCCTTGTCTTCCCACCCTTTGACTTCCTGCCCACACCTCCCTTGGGCCGATGGCTTCTTGCAAGGGAGTCAGCCGATGCTGTCCGTTAGGGCCGGCGTCCCAGGGCAAGAGCAGGACAGGGAAGGTGGGAACTGGAGCCACGGGGGCAGGAAGGGTGGCCAGCACATGACCCGATCCCAGCTCTCTGGGCTACACATTCTAGCCGGAGGATCCAGGTCGACGAACAGGTAAACACTCATCGGACGGCGACTGGAGCCCTTCAAAAGTAAACCAGCGCAGGATAGATGGGAGATTATGGGGGTGATTAATCACCAGCTTGCATTTTATATCGGGTAGTCAGGGGGTCCTTTCCAACGGCCCCTGTTGGGGTGCAGACCAGAGCAAAGTGAGCTGTGAGCCCTTTGCAGATCTGGGGGGTTGGGGGTGGGGGGGGGGAATGTTCCAGGCAGAGGAACAGCAGGTACAAAATGTCCTGAGACAAGAGTGTACTAGAGCCAAAGGGATCCAGTTGGCCAGAGTGGAGGGGCAGGGGGAAGAGAGAGGGGGGAACAGCATTAGCGCGAGTCATCAGAGTCAGAGGCTATAGCATTTGCTGAGGCCTGAGGACATAATCCTGAGCTGAGAGGGTCGGGAGCCATGGGGAGGGGCATTTTCTGAGCACAGGAGGGAGGAGATCCAACCTACATTATAAGGAGCTCTTGGCTGCTCTGTGGGGAAGTGGCGGGGGGGGGGCAGGGGCAGGGGCAGGGAGAGCAGGCTGGAGGGGAGGCCGAGGCACTGGCTCCTCCCAGGGCTGGCATGACCGCTCGGACTAGGGCTGAGAAGCAAGAACTGATGGGAGGCGGTCAGATTCTGGATCCAGGAAGAAGGGTGTGGACAGCAGGTCCTCCCGGGAAGGGTGATGCCACTGACCGGCGCGGGAGGACCGTGGAGGAGCTGGTTTGGACAGGGCGGGAGGGAGGGCGGCAGGCTGGGGACCTGGCAAGTCTGAGATAATAATTATTCATGCAGGTGTGGGAGCTCAGCCAGCCCAGGGGGACCGCCCTGGCTCCAGACGCATGACTGTCTCTGAGCACTTGCCGTGCTAGAGACCGACCCGGCCGCTCCACCGGCGTCATTTGGTCACTTAATTCTGAGGTTCCTCTCAGGACCCAAGTGCCCATGTCCTGTGGGCTGGCCAGGAACGCGGCACACCTGGGCTGGGGTAGAACCTGGGCGTCATCAGCAGGCAGGTGGGAGCAGAGCCGCCCAGGCAGCAAATGCAGAGGGAACAAGCACGGGGAAGGGGAGGAGGCCCCGGAGAAGAATGTGGAAGGCGGCCAGAGACGCGGGAGAGAACCAAGCAGTGGCTCAGCGAGCAGCTCCGACGAGCGCTTCCGGGTCTCAGGAAAATCCAAGCAACCGGTGTCTGGTCCACAGCCTGTCCTTTGACATCTAAGCCACATGCTGAGTCTCCCTGGGGAACGCAAACTCACAGAGACCTGCTCCGGGCCGCCGAAGGCTGTGGCTCTCGTGGGTCACCTCTGCTCGAGCTGAACACCAGCCTGGGAGAAACTCTGAATGAACAGCTAAGTATAAATATTTGCTTGGACTCGCTGCATTTCATAAATGATTAACTTGGACGTGTTAAAAATAGGCACAAGTTTCAGGTGTTGAGTGTTATGTCCACATGTTACTGATCTCCACGGAGGGACATGGTGTCCTGGTTTTGATTACGGGTAAGGAAGTTGAGCTCAGAGAGGTTGAGTGAGTAGTTTGAGGTCACACTGCTGGCTGGTGGCAAGCTGGGTCACTGTGTGGGTGCCAGAGCCCTGTTCCTTCAGCTTCAACCAGACCCGTGAGCCAGGACGAGGGTTTGTATCTTAGAACATTCTGCTCCCCACCCCCCCCCCCCCGCTTTTTTTTAAACAGGTCGGTATTTCAGACTTCTTTCATAGTGGTAATTAAAGCATGCATGGGTCTGACCATGCTTTTTTTTTTTAATGTTTATTTCTTTATTTTTAATTTTTTAATGTTTATTGTTTATTTTTGAGAGAGAGAGAGAGAGAGAGAGAGAGCGAGAGCATGCAGGGGAGGGGCAGAGAGAGACAGACAGAATCCGAAGCAGGTTCCAGGCTGTGAGCTGTCAGCACAGAGCCCGACCCTGGGTTCTAATTCACGAACTGTGAGATCATGACCTGAGCTGAAGTCGGACGCTTAACTGACAGAGCCACCCAGACCCCCCTGACCATGCTTCTTCTTAAAGGGCTTGTGAGGTCTTCTTAAAGGGCTTGTAACAGTCCCACGAGGGCTCTGGTAAAACCCAAAGTGATACCAAGCCACCGTGTGATAAGCAGAGATAGCCTCTTTGAGCTTGCTTGCTTGCTTTCTTTCTTTCTTTCTTTCTTTCTTTCTTTCTTTCTTTCTTTTTTAAAGTTCTCTACCCTAATTTCTGACTTTCATAAAAGTAAAGAGCACTCCTGTCAGTTTTCTTCCGGAAGTATTCTCAGTGACAAACGGAACCCCTTGTTTGCCTTTAGTTTTGAGTGTAGAAGTTGTATATTACTTAAAATTAGCTCTAGTCTTCGGTGAAGGCTCAACTCTCCCACTTTTTTATGTATTTAAATTCAAGTGAGTTAGGGGCGCCTGGGTGGCTCAGTCGGTTAAGCGTCCGACTTCAGCCAGGTCACGATCTCGCGGTTCGTGAGTTCGAGCCCCGCGTCGGGCTCTGGGCTGATGGCTCAGAGCCTGGAGCCTGCTTCCCAATCTGTGTCTCCCTCTCTCTCTGCCCCTCCCCCCTTCATGCTCTGTCTCTCTCTGTCTCAAAAATAAATAAACGTTAAAAGAAAAAAATTCAAGTGAGTTAACAGACGGTGGAGTATTGGTCTCAGGAGTAGAACCCAGTGATTCGTCATTTCCATATGACACCCAGGGCTCATCCCAACAAGTCCCCTCCTTCATGCCTATTAGTACCCATCACCCATTTAGCCCATCCCCCGGCCCACCTCCCCTCCAGCAACCCTCAGTTTGTTCTCTGTTGTTAAGAGTCTCTTATGGTTTGCTTCCCTCTCTGTTTTTATCTTATGTTATTTTTCCTCCCCTTCCCCCGTGGTCATCTGTTTTGTTTCTTAAATTCCACATATGAGTGAAATCCTATGGTATTTGTCTCTCTCTGACTTATTTCCCTGACTCAAATTCTGAGAGCGTCTCTGGTGCTGCATTGGAGTTCACTGACTTTTCTCATCAAGAAGGGTTCATTTGGGGGATCAACTGTCCACATCAGGACCAGCCCAGTCCCGGGGGCTTCCTGGTGGGCCTTCCAGATAAGGGAGCCGAGTGTGGGGAGGCCCAGATGCAACCGCTAGAAGGGGCCAAGCGGACAAGGGTGATTGCTGGTCACATACCGGCATGGACGGGGGCAGAAAAGCTGTGTAACAGGTGGCCCCTGGAAGGTTGTGACTGCATCAACGGAGACACCGTGCATCCGGGTTCTGGAAACACACAGACAGCGTGGGAAGCAGGCAGTGAGAGAACAGCCTGGTTAGGAGGGTCCCTGACCCACAGCTGCTGGACGCTCAGTGCCATCGCCACCAGACGCAGGCTAGAGAACGCTTCGAGTCGCTCCGTGTCGGCCCCGGGGAGCCAGGCTGGCAGGAGCCCCCCCGCAGCCAGTCCAGGCTGAGCACTCTTATGGGAGTTTTCTGAGGGCAAGAGAGAGCTCAGCAGGCATTGTGGCTTTTCTGGTCAGTTAGTCACCAAATATGCATTAAGTGCCTACTATGTGCCGAACTCTGTTCCGTGCGCTGGGACAACAGCAGTGATAAGAGACAAGGTCCCTGCCCCCCCACCCCCACCCCGCCATGGGGTTGCATTCTGCAGGGGAGGAAAGACAAGAGCCCCCAAAACAAATAGACAAAAACGGTAACTTCAGGTAGTAAGTATGTGGAAGAAAATAAAAGGTAATGGAAGAGAGAAAAAGAGGGAAGGAGGGAGAGAGAGGAGCAGGAGAGGGGAAAGGAGGAAGAGGAGGAAGGGAGGGATGGACAGACAGGCAGGCAGGCAGACTTGGGGTCGGGGTATTGGGGTGGTGAGGTTCTGGAGTCGACAGCCAAGAAAGAATTCTTGAGACGTCTTTGGTGCAAGAATGGTGACTTTATGAGAGCACGGGGACAGGGTCCATGGGCAGAAAAGCTACACTGGGTTGTGAACAGTGGCTGGTTATATACTATGGAGTTGGGGAGGTAAAGTCAAAGGGAGGCCCCCAGAAGGACTTTCATGTGCTAAAGAGGACTCAGGAGACACCGGAGGCATTGCTGTGGTCAAGCCAAGGTTGTTTTCCCTCTAGTAAGGCATTAACATTAGGACGGTAGGGTTTCCTGGGGAAAGGATATACTCTCTTTGCCTCAAGTATTTGTCAAGGGGCTGCAGGTTATAGGGAAGTTTAATTTTACCTGCCATTTCCTTCTTGCCTCTGTTCCCCACATCACTGTGGAGGGGAGGGTGATGTTGGGGCTCCAGGAAACCGAATCTGTAGGTTTCTGGAGATTGGGTTATTGTTACGATTGCCTTTTCCTTATAATTAACTAAGCTATTTGTAAACGGATGGAGACTCTGTCCTGCACGACTGTAATCTCTATCAGTTGACCTCTTGCCTTCCCCTTTCCTTTGTTCTTGGGCAGCCGGGAGAGCCTGAGGAATGTCACACACCTCCCACCTGGGGGAGGGGGGGCTAGCTTGTGCATGGCCCTCAGTTTGCCTTACGTTCCCTCATCAGGGTCGGTTCAGCCAGGGAGGTGAGGGAGAGCATCTCTAAGGAGACGTTTGAGGGAAGACCCCACAGGACAAGAGCCATAAGTGGTTTGAGGGTGGACCTCTGGGCAGAGGGAACAGCAGGTCCAAAGGCCCCGAGATGGTGGAATTTGGGTGTTTGGGAGGAAAGGAGAAGCCAGGGTGAGGGGCCTGTGGAGGCGGAGGGACAGAGTGGAGGGAAACGTTGGAGAGGCAGACATGGGCCTGGTCACCAAGGACCTCATGACCTGTTTAATCCCACAGTCGGTCGGCAGCAGGACCAGAATTGGAACCCAGGTCGGGAGGTGCTCTCGCTGCGTGACATGGGGGAACAAGGAGGGGAGTCTGACTCTGGGCGAAGGGAGCAGCAAGTCAGGACTCGATCTAGGACAGACACCGGAGGCTCGGGGCAGGGAGGGTCCCTCGGCCTGGGTGTTTGCGGACGAAGTCGCCTTGGCCACCTCTGGATGGAGGGGGTCTGGAATGTGGGGTGAGGAGGGCAGCTGTCTGAAAGCTGTGGCAAGCCGTGTCCCTGGTGTCCCCGGGGAGAGATGCACCATCTGCCCAGGTGTAACTGAGAGCTGATGTGGCGAGAGATGTCGTGGTTCCAACAGGCACCAGGAGGGAAGTCAGAGGGAGGAGGGAGTCTTGCTCTTTGGCCTAGGAACTGGGATGGGGGCCGCAATAGGGGAGACGGGGAGGCCGGAGCAAAGAGGGCATTTGGACAGGGATGTCGGAAGTTCAGTTTGGGACCTGTTCGGCTTGAGAAGCTTAGCCAAGCGTCAGCACTGACGGGGAGGTGGACGCATGAGTCTGGATCTTGGGGGAGAGGTCCGAGCGAAAGGGGTAGGTCGGGGCAGTCGGCATCGTACAGATGGTTTGAAGGCTGTGGATGGACGAGTCTGGATGAGTTTGCAGAGCAGAGAGGAGTCCATTGGGCTGAGTCTTGGGACATTCTGCCATCAGCGGCCTCGCAGGCAAGGAAGAGCAGCTGAGCCAACCAAGGAAGAAGCAGGCGAAGGAAAATCAGGCCAGCGTGTTGGCTGGAAGACAGGACAAGGAAGTTTGTTTGTTTGTTTGTTTCTCTCATGTTTATTTATTCTCGAGAGAAACAGAGACAGAGCACGAGTCGGGGAGGGGCAGAGAGAGAGAGGGAGACACAGAATCCGAAGCGGGCTCCAGGTTCCGAGCTGTCAGCACAGAGCCTGACGCGGGGCTCGACCTCATGAACCGTGAGATCATGATGACCTGATCCAAAGTCAGAAGCTTAACTGACGGAGCCACCCAGGTGCCCCAGGACAAGGAAGTTTCTAGAAGGACCCAGAAGGAAGAGGAGTGGTCACCTTCGCCAAAGCTGCTGGGAGGTTACAGGGAATTGACTAGTGACTTTGGATGGTTGATGTCCTCAATAAGAACAAGTTGGGTGGGGTGGTGGGTCAAAAACCTTCTGCACCAGCGAGAATGGGCAGGGCAAAGGACAGACTGTGAATTCTCTTTGGGACACTTTAGCTGTGACAAAGAGCAAGGAAATGGGGTGGTAACAGGAGGTCACGGAGTCAAAGGAAGTCTTGTTTTCCACTGAGGTGAACTTCACTTAACCTCAAACGAAGCGTTTTAAAGTGAACAGTTAGGTGGCATTGAGTGCATTCGCAATGTTGTGCAACACCGCCTCCGTCTAGCTCCAAACCACCTTCATTTCCCCAAAAGCAAACCCCTCACCTGTACAAGAGTGGTTCCCTAGCAACCATGGATCCGCTTTCAACCTCTGTGGATTTGCCTTTTCTGGACATCCTATTTATTTATTTATTTATTTATTTATTTTAATGTTTATTTATTTTTGAGAGAGAGAGAGCACAAGCAGGTGAGGGGCAGAGAAAAAGAGGGAGACACAGAATCCGAAGCAGGCTCCAGGCTCCGCGCTGTCAGCACAGAGCCCGACGCGGGGCTCGAACTCACGAACCGCGAGATCATGACCTGAGCCGAAGTCGGACGCTCCACTGACTGAGCCACCCAGGGGCCCCCCGACCCCCCGGACATTCCATTTAAGTGGAATCAGAAAACATGTAACTGTTTGTGTCCAGCATTTTAAACCCAGCATAAGGGTTTCGAGGTTCTTCCATACTGCAAACGTGTGTCAGGACTTCATTCCTTTTTATGTCTGAGTAATAACAATCCATTAAATGGGAGACCCTCTTTATCCATTCATTAACTAATGGGCATTTGGACTGTGTCCACACTACAAACTGCCGTAAGGAGCACTGCTGTGAGCGTTCGTGTTCAAGTTTTATTCGAACATCTGTTTCCAGTTCGCTTGGGTCTGTACCCAAGAGTAGCGTTGCTGGGGCAGAAGGTGATTCTATGTTTACTCTTGGAGAAACCGCCCGACTGTCTTCCACGGTGGCTAAACCAGTTTACATTCCCACTGGCAATGTAGGAGGGCCCCAGCTTCTCCACATCCTCGCCAACACGTCTTCCTTTCGAGCTCCTTTTTTAAATTGATGGCATGGAGACACCCTTGTGTATGGCCTGAAGCGATCCGACGGAGAAGGAGAACTTGATGATGACAAAGGAAATCGGGATAATGGCTGGAGGAAGAAGACCCTTGACAAGAGGGATGTGCCCACAAGACCCACCATGGCAGAGCCTCCCAAGTGGGAAGTCTTTCTGGATGCTGCACGGCCACACATGGCCAGGAAGTGAAAAGAGAAGCGTGTCTGACAGCAAGATCCCGAGGCTCGCTCCGATGGGCTTGTTGATTTTGCTGGGGGGTGAGGGGCCTCCCCACAGAGCAGCAGTGAACGGTAACATGGCAGGGAGAGTGGTGAGGAGTGGGTGGTCTTGCTTTAAACATCAGTCCTCATCCATAAGTCATGGTGCTTCAGGCAAGTGGGGTGACCCAGTACGCTCGGCCACAGAATGGAGACAACAAAACTTAGTGGCTGCTCTCAGGACTAAGTGAGGCTTTGCCTAACCAGTGCCTGGCACACAGTAGGTGCTTACTAAATGTGGGTATCATCCATTGGCTCATCCTTCCAACTCGATTGTGAAGTAACCAATGGAAGTAACAGGTTTAACCCTTCTTTGCAGCCTTCTCGGGTTCCAGCACTATGTGGGCCACATAGTAGGTGCTCCATAAAACACTTGAAAAAGAATAAATAAATAAATAAATAAATAAATAAATAAATAAGAAAGAATAAAAATAGTGATCAAGAAAGAGACTTCCCAAAACAATAGCCATAGTGAATATTCACTGGGTGCTTGCTACATGGCAGGTATTTCCAAGGGTAACATCTCATTTGGTCTATATGACATGACCTTGAGACAAGTACTCCCTTATCCCCACTTGGCAGACAGGTGACTTGTCCTGTGTGACACGGCTGGGGAGGGGCAGGCTGGGCGTGGAGGTCTGACACGAAATCCCAGGCTTAGTCATCGTGTTATACTATCCACCTAGACGCTGCTAAACCAATGGTTGAATGATCCTGGTTCTGAGAATGATTTGCCGCAGCTAAAAACATGTCAAGAGAGAGGTCAGGTGACTGATCGGGAAAAGGAAGGGTTGGTCACCAGATGGATAAGTGTGGAAGCTTTGAAAACTCCAGGGGAGCCATTGCGCTGCCCAGGTGTGTCTGCATTTCCTTGAGCACAGCTGAGGTCACCCCGGGCACAGAAATGTCATCTTCCTGATGGGCAGGTTGGGTCGGACGCTGGAGGTTGGTTGATAAAGGCACCTGGGGTAGGAGCTTCTTAGGGATCAGGTGGTTTCTTCCCGTTCTCCAGTCCACTGCTTTGTCAACATCAAGGTTGGGAAACTGGGGAGATGGGGTTAGCCATGAGAAGGCTGCCCGGGTGCTCGGAGTTGATGCCAAGGGAATCAGAAGGGCTTTTCCAAGTTCCCCGAACGGTGCTACCTCCCAGGGTCCAAGCGTATGCCTGAACCAGGCACAGAGTCCCTTTTCCGTGGTGGGTAGGACTCCCAGGCGCCATCTTTCTACGATTCACCCCAGAACCGTTCCGCACTCCCCGTGCCCTCCGCTCCCTCTGTGAACTGGTCAGGAGGAGGCCCTGGTGCCCTTGGCCGAGCTTGGATCTGGCCCTGAGCCGCTCAGCCATGCTCTTGTATTCCTCACGTCTCCTCACACCCCTCTGCTGCTCCAGCCCTCCGTTTATCTCAGAGTCCTGAAGATAGAGTAGGGCTGGCACGTGGGCATCTCTTTCGAGCTACCGGGAGAGGTCGGGGGGACGTTGTGGCATTCGTAAACCGCCACCAACAGCAGTGACCACCGGTGCGGCATTTCAGAGTTGACGGCTCTCCTGTATTTCTCCCGGGGCTGATTATACTCTGACATTGACAGAGTAGCAAGAATAAACTTTTCGTCTTGCCCATTTGGGCTTAGAACCCGATCGACGTGCACCATTCGTGTCCTGCTTTACAGCTGTCGTGTGTCATGTCACTTAACCCTCACCGTGGTCTGGGCAGATCCTGCGCTGGTCATATCCTCGCATTAGCAGGAAGCCATCGGACACGCAAGAAGGTCAGCCCGATGCTCAACAGTGGCTGAGCCGAAACAGCTCTGCCTTTGACTCTGGTCCAGAACTTGTTGACCCCCCGGCATGTTTTTAATAAGCTGAGGTTGCCATCAATAGTTGGCTGTTAATCATTTATCTCTCGTGGGGATAGACATTAAGGAATGTTTATAGTAATAGCTGGATGCCATTTAATCATTAGTGCTGTTTTCTTTCACAATTTCCCAGGCTTATATCTGATTATATGGGGGAGCTGATTTATCTATGAAGCGTATTCTGTTTGTTCTTTAGACTGTAACAGGCAAGGGGGGGCTCCAGAAACCAAGTGAGTTATGTTCACAGACATGGACCAGCTTTGGGGAGGATTTCAAGAATTTCTAAGACTCTCGGAGAGCAGCTGGAATAAGGGAATTGAAAAGTCAGGGATTTGAACATCAATTTAGGTGAAGATTAAGTGAGAAAATGCACATAAAGTGCTTAGCGTGGGGTTTGATGAATGCTGCTATAAAATGAAATGGATAATGAGTGATCATGGCTAAGGCAATTATTCCAATGGCTGATAACCCAGTTATCTCCTTCTGCCTTCCTTCCTCTCTGTCTCTCTCCTTCTCTCTCCTCCTCTCTCTCTCTCAAAGCTGCTCTATCTTCCACATTCCTTTTCAGGATGTTGTTTTAGGGTTAGCTTTAGCTCCGTGCCAAATTCAGCAGAGAATTAACCCTGAAAATAAAGAATAAAGCCCTAGCCAAATATTGCTCAATCAAAACGTGGGGGGAATAGGAAGTATGTGGCATTTCCTGTTCAGAGCTGTGAGCCAGGTGCTGGTTGGCACCACTGGGCTCGTGTGGCAGGCTGAATAGCAGCACCTGCAGGCATTTCAAGGGAGGTGACCCCCAGCTTTAGGAGAACAAGTCCACCTGGGCCGTCTGCTGACATTCTGCGGTCTACGGATGTCGACAGCGCCTTTTCTTTGCCTCTGTCTTTCCAGCCAACCCAGGCTCTCGAGTGAGGATTTGACCAGAAGCTGTCTGGGCTCAGACCCACCCCCTGTGACAAGTTGGGTGGGTAAAGATACTTCCCTAAGGCTTGCTTACTTTATTTCTAACATGGTTGGCCCTAGCGACAGACACATGGTGACCGCGAAGGTTTTCTTATCGGCAGCGAGGTGATTTTCTAAACATTTAACCCCAGGGACACCCTAGGTGGAGGGCAATCAGATTGCCAGGAACAGAGTCCTGGGGCTCGGTTTTGGTAGACGTTAACTCTGTAGCTGCTGGGTTGTGGCAGGTGGGCACTCTGGGGGCTTGGGATGTGGCTGTTCACCAATGGCTGCGGTCGTTTGACCTTCTAAGAACTGGCATGGCCACACGAGTGGACGCCAGAGTGTTAGACTCGAACAGCAGCACGTTTTGTATTATTACCGCGGACCGAAAAGATAGGGAGCTGGCATGTTTGGAACTTCACGCAGAGCGGATATCGGTGTTATATTTATTCACGATTCCATTTAAGCCTTAGAGGATTCTTTTGAAGCAGTTTAGGGCTCTCTGCTCGCATGCCCAATGGTTCCCCCTCTCGTAACCAGTTCTAAGACACCATCTCAGAATGTTGTTCCATGAGGCCCTTACAAAGGAAATGCCTCATCAGTGCTCCTCGGGGGCCATTTGCTGGGAGTCCGGGGATGATGATGATGCCATTTAGCATTTACTATGTGCTTCATACACATTGAGTCATTTAATCTTCACAAACGCCCGATGAGATGTGTCCTGTTGCTATTCGTTACTTGACATGTAGAAACAGAGGCCCAGAGAGGTTAAGTGACTTTCCCCAAGTCACACAGCTAGTAAGCTATTGAGCTGGGATTTGAACTCATGGCTCCATACTGCCTGGGGTGTAAGCTGTCTGCCTTTGGCCTTGTGCTGGGCAGGTGGGCACAGAATCTCACCTTCAAGGCTCACCTCTGCTTGACTGACTGTTCCTTCTGGAAACTCAGAATCACTTCCTTCTGTGCACGGGAAGGAGGAAAGGCATTCTAGGATCAGGGACAGTCCAGGGAACACAAGAATGGCCTGGAAATGGAGGTCCAGTGGGCTGGACTGTCCCTGAGCATGTGCTGAGTGTGTGGCCCTCCTCAGGGGAGGGCCTCGGATGTCACACTCGAGTGTTGACTATGGAAGCCTGCCAACCAACATCCTCGTCAGACCGGCTCAGATGACGTCTGGATCGCAGAGCCCGTCATCCTCCAAGGACTGGGTATTTTTCCAGAATTGTATTGCTTATGTCTCCTTGGCTACCCAACACCTTAAGGACTCCATCAAAACAGAAACATTTTTTTTAAACTTAAAGCAACTTTTAAAACTTGCTTTTCTAGTTATAGAATTTTTTTTTTTCCAGTGTCAAAAATCGGAGAAGTCTAGGAAAACACACCAGATAAAAATGGGCTAAAAGACGGCGGCCAAGGGGAAACTGCTGTCTCTCTTGCCGCCTCCAGGGAGTCTATTTTCTCCGCACATAAATATGTGATTTGTCCTCCGCTCCCCTCTGCGGCCCAGTCCCCTCCTGCTCTCCTGTCCTGTGCTGGGCCAGGCCGCTCGCCTTCCGTGTGCCCCAGGAACAGACCATATAGTCTCCTAGAGTGCAGGCTCCATCAGGGCAGGCCAAAGTCTGCCTTGCTTTTACCTAGGCATTAGGGGCTTAATGAATACCTGCTGAATGAACAACGTGATGTACAAATATTTTGAAACCTTGAATTTCGTATTAAAAAACGCACGGGCACAGTTTAAGTACATACATCCTTTAAGAGCACACGTCTATTCCTAAGTACATCCAGTTTCAACGTTAACTGGTGGATAGACTTTAACATATCTTCCTCTGTTTGTCAAGGAAGATTATGAGCATTTTCCCATGACATTAAACATTCTTTTTTAAAACTTTTAAACCTTTAAAACAAATTTTTTAGGGGTGCCTGGGTCGCTCGGTCGGTTAAGCGCCCGACTCTCGGTTTCAGCTCAGGTCACGATCTCGCGTTTTGTGGGGTCGAGTCCCACATCAGGCTCTAAGCTGACAGCATGGAGCCTGCTTGGGTTTCTCTCTCCCTCTCCCACTTGTGCTGTCTCTGTCTCTCTCTCAAAATAAGTAAATAAACTTAAAACAATTTTTTAAAGAGTTTATTTATTTTTGAGAGCAAAACAGAGCTCGAGCAGGGGAGGGGCAGAGAGAGAGGGAGACACAGAATCGGAAATAGGCTCCAGGCTCTGAGCCATCAGCCCAGAGCCCGACGCGGGGCTCGAACTCACGGACCGCGAGATCGTGACCTGGCTGAAGTCGGACGCTTGACCGACTGCGCCACCCAGGCGCCCCAAGAGTTTATTTATTTTTGAGAGCAAAACAGAGCTCGAGCAGGGGAGGGGCAGAGAGAGAGGGAGACACAGAATCCAAAGCAGGCTCCAGGCTCTGAGCTGTCAGCACAGAGCCCGACGCGGGGCTTGAACCCATGAGCTGTGAGATCATGACCTGAGCTGAAGTCAGATGCCCTACCCACACACCCCTAAATGTTCTTTTAAAAAATGTTTATTTATTTTAAGGGGGGGAGGGGCAGAGAGAGGGAGAGATCGAGAATCCCAAGCAGGCTCCATGCTGTCAGCGCAGAACTTGATGTGGGGCCTTATCCCATGAACCATGAGATCATGACCTGAGCCGAAATCGAGGGTTGGACGCTTAACCGACTGAGCCACCCAGGCACCCTGACATGAAATGTTCTTTAACACAGTTTTTAATCGCTACATGAGTTTCCATATACGGATGTACCATAACTTATTTAAACTTCCCTGCTGGATTTTTTTTTTTTCTCTTGTGAATACCATTTTTTAACGTGAAAAATGCTGTAGTGAAGGTCTCAGGCTGGACTCTTTGTGCACGTTCTTTATCGTTGCTTTAGGATAACTTGTTATAGATGGAGTAGTTGGCCCAAAGGGCCTAAATATTTTTATGCCTCTAGAAACCTATTTCCAAACTCCAGGAAAGCTGCATAGTTTTCAAGGTCTGTCCTGCCAGTGATTCTGTTACAATTTTGGTGAAGTGTTTCCAGTTTGACAGGGGAGATCGGCACTTGGTTTCGATTCACACTGCTTTTATTTTCACATCTTGGGAACAGAAACTTTGGTATTTCCAAGATGTGCCCTAGCATAAGAATGGCTGTCTGAATGAGAATGTTCTGGGGAGGGGCCTGTATCCAATAAGCAATGTGGCAAGTGTGGAAAACACGGAGGTAGTTCAACAGAACCATCTCACAGATGGAGACACCGAGTCCAGAGAGGAGCACAGAGCTGCTTAGGTCTCCGGGGGAGCCGGGCACCCCCGTCCTGGTGTCCTCACCATGCCCCCTCATCTGGGCCGCCTCCCCTAATTACCCGTCAGTGACAGCAAGCGCCTAATGACTTCTTCCTTTTTTCTCTTTCTCAGGAACAAGGAAATCCAGTCCAAAATCTGACAAATAAGCCATGACGGTCAGCGAACAGGACTCCACAGATTCCAAAGAAAGTGATTCGGTGAAAGAGAAATTGGTCAGTCCTGGTTTCCTTATCTGTCCCTGTTCTGGTGACTCTGGGGCAGTCCCTCCTGGCCCCCTCGCTGCTCCCAGGGAGATGTAGGTTGAGGCGAGGTCAGGCAGAGAAGAGACAGCAGGGGATAAAAGCAAAGGCATATGGCAGGTTGCCCTGTGAACCACAAAGCATGTGTCGTGCGGCACAGGCCACCGATGGCATTGTACTTCGGCTGATGATAACATATCACCTGCCGGTGGCCTTCAGGACTTGTTGTAGGGGGTGGGGGTGAGTCTTCGCTCCAAAAGTCACTTTGCAACAGGGGGACACCGATGTGTGAAAGCGATGATGTTGATGTCCTTAGGACACACTGAAACTCCCCCCTTATCCTGCCACGAGGTTCAGTCCTCTGTCCCTCCTCCAGGATGTCCTGGGCATCTAGAGAGACTCTCACTGCTCAGGAGTCCTTGGATAGTTATTTATTTATTTACTTATTTAAATGTTTTTTTATTTAGAGAGAGAGCATGAGCACACAAGGAGGGGAGGGGCAGAGAGAGAGAGAGAGAGAGAGAGAGAGAGAGAGAATCCCAAGCAGGTTCCATGCTGTCAGGGCAGAGCCTGACGGGGGGGGGGGGGCTCAAATCCATAGACTGTGAGATCACAACCTGAGCCAAAATCAAGAGTCAGACACTTAACCCACCGAGCCACCCAGACACCCCAATATATGTCCATATTTTCAATAAACCTTATTTAGCAGGAAAAGATCCACACAGGTGTATTTACCAAGCTGCCAGGGAAGTGTGGAATTGACAGACTGAGAGTGATTGTCCCCACCCATAGGGGTGAAATGGAGGTTCGAGGAGGCCCAGCCACCTCCTCAGGTCATCCGGGGACGTGGCGGAGTCACGTTAAATAAACAGTGATTCCCTCCACGCAGACACTATATTTTTCTCGGTGCTCATATTAGGTTGAGTCAAGGCTCTGCTGTCTAGACATTTGGTGTAATGAATGAAGAGCTGTAGTCATCTCAATCATTCTGCTTAAATGATATTCAATAGAAAACGCCCCCTTTTTTCCTTTCCTGCCCTGTCCTGGAAGAAAATGCTCATCTTGTCCAAGCTGACTTTCTAGCTTCAGGATACCATCCGGAGGACAGTTTGAGTTCAGTGCCAGAAGTATCTACCGGGTCCCAGCCCTGAGCCAGGTGGACAGAAAACTGGGAATGCTAAGAGGCTCAGGACACTGGATTAGCCTGCTCAGGCCGTCATGACAAAGTACCACAGGCTGGTGGCCTAAGCAACAGAGATACACGTTTTCACATCTGGAGGCTGGAAGTCCAAGATCAAGGACATCAGAAGGGTTCATGCCTTCTGGGGCCTCTCTCCTTGGTTTGAAGATGGCTGTCCTCCCCCTGTGTCCTCACATGGACTTTCCTCTATGTGTGTCTCTGTCCTAAGCCCTTCTTGTAAAGACCCTGGTCGTATCGGATTAGGGTCTACATTAGTGACCTGACTTCACCTCACTCTCCTCTTCAAAGAACCTGTCCCCAAATACGGTCCATTCTGAGGTGGTGGGGGGTTGACTCTTCACCATATGAATTGAGGGGGGGCACAGGTCACTCAATACCAGACACACACACAATGCCTGCCCTTGGTGAGCTCCTGTCCAGAGGGACAGGCACACATGAGAATAGACACTTTTAAATTTTTTTTTTTTAACGTTTATTTATTTTTGAGACAGAGAGAGACAGAGCATGAACGGGGGAGGGGCAGAGAGAGGGAGACACAGAATCGGAAACAGGCTCCAGGCTCTGAGCCATCAGCCCAGAGCCCGACGCGGGGCTCGAACTCACGGACCGCGAGATCGTGACCTGGCTGAAGTCGGACGCTTAACCGACTGCGCCACCCAGGCGCCCCAAGAGAATAGACACTTTTAAGTACGGGCGGTCGTAGACAGTAAAGCTATGAGCAGCTTATGGAACACAGAGGGGCAGAGAGAGGCCCAGAGAAGATTCTGGGAGGAGGTGGTCAGGGAACTGAGTACTGAAGGATGAGCAAATTAAGGGTCCTCAGAGGAGAAGCCTGAGCAAGGACCAGGAGAACCGGTACGAGGAGATACTCCACAAATATTGGTGAATGGGTGCATGCATGCCGGAACAGGTGTCAGAAGAGGGTGATCGTGCCCCAGCCTCAGAACACCTGGGAACACGTGTCTAAATGACCACATCCTTAATTGAGTTCATCTTCTCAGGCTCTGCTGGGAAGCATGGGGCCACAGGCCGTGCAAATGCGGGGATGGCACCAGCTCTCCCCAACTCCACTGGTGATATCGTGGGTGTGAATACACCTGGCCAAGTGTAGACATGTTCCATGAGGGGCAGGAGGAGGGTGCTCTGGTAATCAGGAGCCCCGGTTAACTGCCTTCCGGTCCAGGAATCTACCACACTTCATGTTCACCACCAAGAGACCAAACTTGAGCACTAGAACAGTCCTTAGCAATTGTCCAGTGGCATCAAAATGGCCCCAGACTTCCCCTTCTACCGCTGAGGACACTGATTCCCTAGAGGGGGGCAAATCTTTGTCCACAGAGTTTGCGTGATGGCACTGACTTAGAAAGGGATGAGAACATTTGGTCCAGATAGAGCACATTATCCGGGGACAAGGTGATCTAAAAAATAATGAGTGTTTGTTGTATCGTATGCTTGCCGTATGCTGGGTGTTGTAGATGCCACGATTCTAGGTGTTTTTCCAGTATAAACTCACGGAATCTTCCACAGGTCTATGAGGTGGTGGCACTGTTATCATGCCCATGCTACACACGAGGACATGATGCCACAGAGAGGCCAAGTGACTCGTGCAAGAGCTCACAGCCTAGGTGGCTGAGCGGAGACTCAAACCCAGGCAGTTTTGAACTGCTAAGCTGGGGCAAAGGGAGGGGGCAGCTCCTATCAGCTTCACCAAGCATTTCCAGAAATCAGAGCCGTTCACTGGGTCACCCTGAAAAGCCCCGGGGGGCTGGGATCACTTACCTGCCTGAAGGAAGGGGGGTGCAGTTGACTTGAAGGCCAGGCTCTCGGCATAGCTGGAGCCCGGACTCTGCTGTGTGACTTTGGCCAAGTCACTGCTCACCTCTGGGCTGGTTTGCGGGCTGGCTGGGGAGGGAATTAATGGACAGCTACCTCCACCAATAAGAGGAGCTCTTCAGGCCAAGCGCCGCCTCCAGACTGTGGGACAGAAAGGACAGTGAAGCCTGCACAAGCCTTGCTGTGTGGCTGGACAGACGTGCATCTGGTCTTCGGTTCTGGGACAGGTGCAGGGCTGGGGCCGGGGTGGCCACTGGCAGTTGGTCTCTTTCCACCCCTGGGATCTGCATCCCTTCTGGTTTCTACCCTCAGAGCTCAATTTCAGCAGGTTTTGGGGCAGCAAAGTTGAGGCAGGAGAGGTGTGCAGGGACAGCTTTGAGGGGGGCCTCAAGTCCACACCCAGGGTACCTGCTGGCCGGTGGACAATGCTTGCTGACTTTGGAAGCCTTCATAGCGCAGGGGCGTCCCCGACACCAGCGACCACCCCCCCTTCCTCCTACTTTGTGTACATTTGTGTTGACCTCCTGGAGCCTGGGGCCTACTGAGTTTTCAGCCCCAATGAGGAAGCACAGAACAATTTCCAAGGGGGGGGTGGGGGTGGGGAGAGAGCACCTGATTCAGATTGAGTTTTAGCAAGATCAGATGAGACCGCCTGTTACCGATGAAGCCAGGCAGGAAGGGCCTGAGCTAAAGAGGGGGTAGGGGAGGAAGAATGACGGTGAGTATAACGTCCCCATCCGGACAGCACAGCGAGGGTCCTCACGACACAGGGAGGCAGCTGTCCCTTCGCTGCCCCTTCCCGTCCTTCAGGGCCCAGCCATCCTCAATTCCCTTCCTCCCCCGCCTGCTCCAGGGTATCTGTGCCTGCAGGCCTTGGCTCGATGCCCTCCCACCCCACACCCTCTGCCTGCATGCTTCCCAGGGCTACTCAGAAATCACCTCTTCCGGAAAGTCTTCCGTGATTCCAGCCCCAGTTTCAATGCCTGTGTTCCACTACACCTAGTTTCTTTGCTTCCCGTCTCTCTTTGCAGACTTGAGGCCTCCCTGGCCTCCTAGGGGTTCTGAATTCCCCAGTCAGGCCCTTGCCCACCGGCCTGTGCCCCTGCTCTCTGCCTCTGGGTGCAAGTGGCCGACGCAAGCTGTCCTAAACCTGTCACGATTAAAGGTACACTTCTCCGACATCCAGGGCAAGTCGGCCACGTGGTGAACAAATTCTCGTGACGTCTGGTGTGCATGAGAGGTCTTGCCTCCTTAATGCTTTCCCTGAGCTGAGCCAGCCTGGGGCGGGCACGTGGGAGGTATTCCCCGGGCCAATGCTGAATGAGAAGCACAGAGGAATGACCGACTGGCAGGTTCTTTTTCTTCCAAACCCAGAGCCTCCCCATTTGTGCCTGAGCTAAGGGCGGCCACGCCTACGTCCAGCACGCTGGCCGGGGCCGTATGTTTTCTACCTGAGCCTCAGAGGAACTGCAGGGCAGTCCAGGCGGGATCGGTCTTCCGTGTTGCCCTCGTAAACGCAGCAGCTCAGAGAAGCCAAGTGACCAGGTTAAGGACACGCAGTTAGAGAGGCAGGGTGGGGACCCCAGCCGGCTTTCGCTGCCGTCGGTGACCTGGCGTTCTGTGCCGATCCTCGGAGAGGCGCCCGGCTTTATGGCCAGCGCTCCCCTCCCGGCTCGCTGGCCTCGTTGGCCAGGAAAATGAAAGGTGCTGATGCCAAAGGAAAAATCCATACCCTGAGTGGTGGTTCCCGAGAAGGCCAGTTTCCCTCCAGGATTCCTCGGTGCTGCTAGGACAGCAGGGGGGAAAGGGCACGGTGCCCGTTTCCTGTTCAGACAAGACAGAGCGGCCGCGTTTCCTGCCAGGCCCCCGCCCCCTCGTGGACTCTGCCTCCTGCACCGAGATGCCCCAGGATGGCCTGCGGGAGCATGGACTCCCGGGCCTGGGCTCCCCTGACGTGCAGCCCCGGCCATCCGGGGGCCGCCGAGTGTGGCCGCGCCCTGAGAGGGACGCCGGGCGGGAGGACCAGAAAGGTAAACGCAGAAAAGCGGCCTCAGGACCTGCCAGGGGGTGGGAAGGCCCAGCGTGGGCGGCTGCGGCTGCCTCCGCCGCCTGGGGCCCTGGGTCACAGAAGCCTGCCGTGAGAGCCGGCACCCCGGTCCCCGTGACCTTGGCCGTGGAGTTCCAGCTCTGGCAACGTGGCCGTGCTCGTGAACAGCCTGGCAGGTGCTGGGTGGTGTCCCCTTTTCCTTCCCGGCCCCCACAGCAGGTACCTCTGTCCCCCGGGGCCGGTGGTGAGAGGGGGTGGGCAAGGGCCGGCCAAGCAGCGGCAGGGGCTCCAAGGAGAGACTCCCACCTGCCTTTCTCTAGCTTCTGATGGGTACAGAGAAGGGGACAGGGCAAGGGGGTCCAGGAAGAGAAGGGGTCCAGGGCGGGCCAGGGAGTCAGGCAGCGTGACATCTGAGCTGAGACCCAGAAGATAAGTGCGAAGATAAAAGACCGCGGAGGATGGGTACTTTGTCCAAAATGCAGTTCTTGTTCTAGCCATGAATCTCTTTCAGTTCAGGCTTTTCTTCCTGTAGAAACCCATTCTGGCCCCACACCTGGCAATGTCTGCCCCTGTGGCTTATAAACCCTTTTTCTCCCCTCCGTCCTCTCACTGGCATTTACTGAATACCTTCTGTGCCTCAGGCTCGGTGCCTGGAAGAAAGACACCCTCCCCTCGAAAAGTAAGACCCTTGGGCACCGCCCCAACTCTGCTGCTAATGCTCACAGGCACCTGCCACAGGACAGGAGAGGCCTTGTCTACCTTAATTAACTCTTTTCTTCAGCATAACAGCCTGTGAGGTGGGGTCTATTATCATCCCTGTTTTCAGATAAGCACACCGAGTCACAGAGCAGTTATGCCACTGGCCCGAGGTTACAGTCATTAAGTGGCAGAGCTGGGGGTAGGACAGAGTTGAACCAAAGAGGGGGTGGAGTTTTCATTCAGAGGAGAAGGCGTTGGGAAAGGGTCACAGGTGCCAAAGTCTCTAGAAGGGGAATTTCCGGCACATGTATCTGCACGGGCAGGGCCAAGAGGCAGCTTGGCACCTAATTCGAACAACAGCCGTTCTGTATGGTGGGGCCAGAAAAACGAGTAGGCGGCCTTTCCGAACGCTCCCTGTGTGCGCGCGACATTCTAAACATCCTCATCCGGCAGCACATTGATTCCTCAACAACCTGTGTGGCCAGTGTTGTTATTAGATCCATTTTACAGCTGGGCAAGATGAGACCCAGGGAGGTGAAGAAAGTGGCTCAGGTTCCCACAGCTGACTGGTAGAGCTGTCCAGCACCGCGTCCCCTGCTAGAGGAGACTACGGACGTGGGCGGGTCCGGGAGTTGGCTCTCGGGGTCCAGCTCTCTCCTCCAGACAGTATTTGACCGACACAGTTTCCTGAACTGTGGACCTTGTCTGTTTTGTTTCCCGCTGTATCTCTAGAGCTTTATCAGGGCCTGGCCCGATACACGCGCACATTTTATATGATAACAGAGAAGGTGCCTTCCAAGAGCACCTGGGTCCCCTCCATCCGGAGAGTGGCCCACATTCTGCTGGCCAGCCTCGGATGGGAACCCCTTCTGCCTCCAGCCCCTGCCAGCTGGTCAGCTCTGGCCAGGCGGTTCAGATGTTTCTCCTGCATGGTCCTGTCCTGACTGTGACCACGCTCGGACGAAGGACAGGGTCACGTGGGGGCAGATGCCCTGTTCTCCAGGCTGAGCCCTGTATCTCTCTGCACGTCCTTGTCCTGCGGTGCTCATGATGGCCTGGAGATTGACAGCTCGGCCTGGAAGGCCGTGTGCAGTGGTGTGCATGCGTGTATGTGGACGTGTGTGCACCTGTGCAGCTGTGAGCAGCCTCAGGCCCCTAGACACTGTTCCCAGGTGACGAGGCACTGGGGGACAGGCAGTGCGGTGCAGCGGGTGACTGCATGGGCTCCAGCCCCCATCCCAGACAGCACCACAGACGTCTCGGCGCGTCTCTTTCCCCACCTATGAAATCGGGATGAAATAGTACTGATCTGAGCGTTCCGTGAGATAATACCCTGAAAGGGCTCAGCTCAATGCCTGGCCCATACCTCTTGTAAGTGCCAGCCGCTACCATTGGCGGCTAAGTCTGGCTTTGCTTTTTGCTCCTATGTGGTCCAGAAAGTGGCCAAATTCAGCTAAAATAATAGTGTGTGGCTGCTTACGGAGCACCTGCTAAGGACTGTGGGTCTGTGAGTCACAGGTCTGTGGCAGCAGGCAGAAGCAAACTGAACTCCGTGGGCTGACCGCATTCCCCCAGTGCGTCCGCCTGCGCAGTGGTCGTGGACAGCGATCTCACCTGTCAGTGGGTTCCCGGAGCTCGGGCAATTCTCTAGGGCCCCTTCCCCAGACAAGGGGACAGCCCAGGTGCATCCTGCGGGCCCCCAGCTCTGTGCCCAACGGCCAGATCTGACATGCTGTCCTCTCCCTTCCAGGACTGGTCCTGCTGGCTCATCGTGGCCTCTCTGGCGGGAGCCTTCGGCTCCTCCTTCCTCTATGGGTACAACCTGTCGGTGGTGAACGCCCCAACTCTGGTGAGTGCCCCGCGGTTGCGGGATGCGCCCGGCAGAGGGCGCTGCGGCCACGCGGAAAACTTCGGGAGTGTTCCCAGGCTGGTTCTGTGCCAGCCCTTTGCCGGACACTGGGACCTAGGAGGGGGAAAGAGAGGAGTGAGACCAGCCTCTACCCTCGAGGGGAGGAGTGAGGGGAGGATGGGAGGTACAGAAACAGACAATGGTGACAATGTGGAGGGTTCAGTTCCCTGCCTTGGAGGGTCCTGGGAGAGTGCAGGGCAAGGACAGGGGTCTCCGGAGTTCCCAGGGGCCAGTGCTTGAGGATCTTATCCTGGGCACAGAACCACGGAGAGACCTTATGCATAAACGTTTTCTTGATCTGTTCTTTTTGGGTTTATGGCTTTCTATTACCGCTAGTGGTCATTCGGGTGTCTGTTTTGTCTGGCTTTTGTTTCGGTCTGGAATCAAGTCGTTAGGTTATGTCAATCAAGAAGAGTCTGTAAAGCAACCAGAAGTGTTTATCTGGGGTCGTAGGACCTGCAGCATGGGAGACAGAGAGGGCGGAAATGGACCTTGTGCTCAGAATTGCAGGTGGGGTGGGCAGGCTTCTAAAGGCAGAACCCACAAGGTTACCAAACTTCTTCTGAAGGAATGATGATCCGTGCTGAGGGAGTTAACACTGAGCACCGGATGCAGGATCGACTAGGTAGCTAACAGGTGTTACATTGTCTCTATTTCAGTCCTCAGTAGAGGAGGCCTTCCGAGAGCTGGCCACGTTGTAATTGCCACAAGCCAAGAGTTCATGGTGTTCCCAGAATTGAAACAGGAGCCCCTGCATGGGTCCTGCTTCCTCAATGTCCTCCCAACCCCCTTCTGAGTGTCGGTGTTAGCAATACTTAGTTCACTTTTGCAGTTTCCTTTTTTAGGTGCAATCCCCAGGCCCTCCTAACTCCTCCCTGCTGGTTTGCAGGTTCAGATTTGGTCCCGCCTACCTAGGCTCTTAGGTAGCTATCCATGCCAGGGGGTGCTGGCTTCTGCTTGTCATACCTGCACCTTCGTCCACCTTACCCCGCAACGGCAAGGTAGGTCAAGGCTACCTGGAGGCTTTCTGGAGGAAGTGATGCCTCAGCTTCACCTTAAAGGTAAAACAAAGGCACATGCCATTTGTGACATGTTTGCAAGAATGCAGGCATGATGCAGTTGGAACGCAGAATGCCTTTTGGGGAGCACAGGGCAGGAGCTAAAGGGGCAAACGGAAGCCAGGCTGTGGACCTTTCTGAAGGCTTTTCGGGCCTTGTTTGGAGCCCAGCATCCCCATGTGCAAACCACAAGGGAGGCTGGACCAGGGGGTCCCAAAAAGTTCCCAGGAGCCCTGAACTTGGCAGAATTGCCTTTTAAAAATTCAGATGTCCTTCGACAGTCCTTCAGATGTCTTTTATAGCTGGTTTGTCCAAATTAGGAGACAAAAAAAAAAAAAAAAAAAAATCAGTGCTATATTCGTGACAGAAATATGGAAAAATAATGACAACTGTAAAATCCAGATGTAGGTGTTTCTGTTCTATTCCCTTACTTTTCTGTGCATTTGGAAAGTTTTATAGCAGAATGTCCAAAATAAGTACATCATTACATCTTTGCAAATGCGTCTATATATGTGAAAGGAGAGGGAAGTTTCTAAATCTTGCTCCTGAGCCCTGTTCTGTTCAATGTTGTTACCAGTTATTTGGACAATAATCTGGAAAGGATGTCTACACATTTCTCGGTTGATGTGCTGAGAGGAATAATGACTGTATTTGAAAATGCAGTGTGTCAGAATCGAGTGCCAGGACAGCTCTAGTTTTTGTTGAGTTTGTTTCGTTTTGTTTGAAACCCTTCTACGTTTTGGGACTCTGTGTAACTTCGTTTGGAAAATGGGCTCTGATGCTAAGACCCATTTGAAAGCCAGGGACCTAGATGGCCTCCCCAAACTCTTACTGAAGCCGGTGGCTTTGATTTCGTCGTTGTGACCTCGTCCTGACACGAGGATCTGATTTGTCCATATTTGCCTATAAAGGAATATTGGAGGGGTGCCTGGGTGGCTCAGTCGGTTAAGCATCTGACTCTTGATTTCGGCTCAGATCACGATCTCCCAGTTTGTGGGTTCAAGACCCACTCCAGGCTCTGTGCTGTGTGGAGCCTGCTTGGGATTTTCTGTCCGTCTCTCTCTCTTTCTCTCTCTCTCTCTCTGCCCCTCCCCGGCTCGCTCTCTCTTCTGTCTCTCAAAATAAATAAATAAACATTAAAACAAGAAGATGGGAAGTTTACACTCTTGCCTCATCATGACAGTTCAGCAGAAACTCCAGCAGAGGGTGGAGAACCTTTGCACTCATGGTTTGTGGACCAAGAAGCCATGTGAAACTTGAACCCTGAATGAAATGATGTGGATGGAAAAACAGAAGTTCAAGCCATGACCGTGGGAACAGGAGGAAGGAGCAGTTCGGTCATTTAAAACTTGTTTTCGATTAAGAAACTATTTTTTTAGATCAGTTTGAAAGCAGTTCACAGCAAAATCGTGCAGAAGTACAGGGAACCACTCCCCCCTCCGTATCCCTCACCCCCAAAAGCTTCCCCCGCTATCAGTTTCCTCCAGGTCCTTTCATGGCTCGAAAGCTCCTTTGTTCTTTACAGCTGAATAATATTCAATACATTAATGCATTGTATTAATGCAGTGTAATAACACCTTGTCTGCATGTACCGGTTTATGGAGCCACTCACCTGCTGAAGGACATCTTGACTGCATCTAAGTTTTGGCAACTATGAACAAAGTTGCTGTAAACATCCATGTGCGGGTTTTTGTGTAGACATAAGTTCTCAGTTCATTTGTGTAAATACCAAGAAGCACCATTGCTGAATCAAAGAGGGAGAGTACGTTTAGTTTTGCAATAAACAGACAAAGCATCGTCCTGAGTGGCTGCCCTGTTTTTCATTCCCAGAAGCAATGAGCAAAATTTCCTATTGCCTCCCATTCTCACCAGCATTTGATGTTGTTAGTATTTTGGATTTGGAATGTTCCATAGGTGAGTACTGGTATCTCGTTTCCATTGCAATTCCCTAATGACATCTGATGTTGGATACCTTTTCATATGTTTTTGGGAAAGACAGAAACATCTTTTCAAATGTTCACTTGCCGTCAATAAATCTTCTTTGGTGAGGTTTCTGTTCACATCTTTTGCCCATCCTTTAATCAGATCGTTTGTGTTGTTTTGGTTGAGTTTTAAGAGTTCTTCATATATTTTTAGATTACAGATCTTTATCAGATGTATCTTTGCAAATATTTTCTCCAGGTCTGTGGCATATCTTCTCATTCTCTTGACATTGTCTGTCCCAGAGCAGAAGTTTTTAATTTAATTGAAGCCCAGATTATCAATGATTTCTTTCACAGATCGTGTCTTCGGTGTTATATCTAAAGAGTCATCACCATAGGGCACCTGGGTGGCTCAGTTGGTTAAGTGCTGACTGTGGTTCAAGTCATGATTTGGATTCTGTGTCTTTCTGCCCCTCCCTTGCTCATGCTTTCTTTCTCTCAAAAATAAATAAACATTAAAAAAAAAAAAGTCACCACACCCAAGGTCATCGAGATTTTCTCCTGTTCTTTTTTAGGAATTTTATAGTTTTGTGTTTTACGTTTATGTCTGTGAACCAATTTGAGTTCATTTTTGTGAAAGGTACAAAGTCTGTGTCTAGATTTTTTTTCTGATATGTGCATATCTATTGTTCCAGTACCATTTGTTGAAAAGACCATCTTTGCTCTATAGTATTGCCTTGGCTCTTTTGCAAAGATCAGTTCACTGTATTAATGTGGGTCTGTTTCTGGGTTCTCTGTTCTATTCTATTGATCTATTTGTCTGTTTTTTCACAAATACCATGCTGTCTTGATTATTGTAGCTTTATCGTAAGTCAGAGTGAGATAGTGTCAGTCCTCCAACTGTGTTCTCCTTCAGTGTTAGCGGTTGATTATTCTGGGTCTTTTGTTTCCCCATATAAACTTTAGAAATTAGTTTGTAGATTTCCACAAAATAACTTGCTGAGATTTTGATTGGGATGGTATTGCATCTATAGATGAAGTCAGGAAGAACGAACATCTTGACAATATTGAGTCTCCCTATCCATGAACATGGGATATCTCCCCATTTAATTAGTTCCTATTTGATATCTTTCATCAGAGTCTTTATTTTTTCAACGTTTATTTTTATTTTTGGGACAGAGAGAGACAGAGCATGAACGGGGGAGGGGCAGAGAGAGAGGGAGACACAGAATCGGAAACAGGCTCCAGGCTCTGAGCCATCAGCCCAGAGCCCGACGCGGGGCTCGAACTCACGGACCGCGAGATCGTGACCTGGCTGAAGTCGGACGCTTAACCGACTGCACCACCCAGGCGCCCCCAGAGTCTTTATTTTTGATATAGATGTTACATAACTTGTGAGATTTATACCTAAGTATTTCATTTTCTTTAATACTAATGTAAATGGTAATATTTTAAATTTAAAATTGCATTTTTTTTTCATTGCTGGTATATAGGAAAGCAATTGGCTTTCATATATTTATCTTGTTATCTTGCAACTGTGCTATAATCAATCACTTCTTAGTTCCAGATTTTTTTTGGTCAATTCTTTCAAATTTTCTACACAGATAACAGTTTTATTTCTTCTTTTTCAATACGTGTATCTTTTATTTCCTCTTGTTGTCTTGTTGCATTAGCTAGGACTTCCAGTATGATGCTTACTTTGGATTTAATCTGCTTTTCTTTTTCTAGTCTCCTATAATGGAAACTTCTTGATTTTAAATCTCCCATCTTTTCTAATATATTCATTCAATGCTATAAATTTTCTCCTAAGCACTGCTTTTGATGCATCCCACAAATTTTGATGAGTTGTATTTTCATTTTCATTTAGATCAAGTTATTTTAAAGTTTCTCTTGAGATTTCTTCTTTGATCCATGTGTTATTAAGAAGGGTGTTGTACAATCTTCAAGTGTTTGGGGGATTTTCCAGCATATTCTGTTATTGATTTCTAGTTTAATTCCATTATGGTCTGAGACCAGACACTGTATGATTAGATTCTTTTAAATTTGATAAGGTGTGTTTTATGGCCCAGGATGTGGTCTATCTTGCTGAATGTCCATGTGAGCCTGAAAAGAGTGTATATTCTACTGTTGGATGAAATAGTCTGTAGACGTCCACTGTATCCAGTTGGCTGATGGTGTTGTTGAATCCTCACTGATTTTTGGCCTGTTGCGTCTGTCCATTTCTGACAGAGGGGTGTTTCAGTCTCTGACTTTAATAGTGGGTCATCTATTTTTCCTTAGAATTCTGTCAGCATTTGCCTTATGTATTCTCATGCTCTGTTGTTAGGCACATACACATTAAGGCTTGTTATATTTTCTTGCAGTATTGGTCCCTTTAACTGTATGTAGTGCCCCCTTTTTTCCCTGTTAACTCTTCTTGCCAAAGTATCCCTTGTCTGAAATTAATATCGTTTTTACTGCTTTCCTTTGATTCATGTCAGCATGGTATATCTTTGTCCATCCCTGTACTTAAAAAAAAATTTTTTTGATATTTATTTATTTTTGAAGGAGAGAGAGACAGAGCGTGAGCGGGGAGGGGCAGAGAGAGAGGGAGACACAGAATCCGAAGCAGGCTCCAGGCTCTGAGCTGTCAGCACAGAGCCTAATGCGGGGCTCAAACCCGTAAACCATGAGATCATGACCTGAGCCAAAGTCAAAGGCTTAACCAACTGAGCCACCCAGATACCCCGATCCCTGTACTTTTTAAAATCTATATGTGTCTTTATATTTTTGTAAAAAAAACTTTATTTTTGACAGAGAGAGAGAGAGAGAGAGAGAGTAGGGGAGGGACAGAGAGAGAGGGAGACAAAGGATCCCAAGCAGGCTCTGTGCAGAGCCTCATGTGGGGCTCAATCTCACAAAATGTAAGATCACGACCTGAGCCAAAATCAAGAGTCAGATGGTAACCGGCTGGGCCACCCAGGTGCCCCATGTGTCTTTATATTTTAAGTGGGTTTCTTATAGACAACATATAGCAATAAACAGACAGTTTGTTCTCTTGACCCAGTCTGACAATCTCTGTCTTTTAATTGCCATATTTTATACTACTGACATTTAAGGTGATTACTGATACAGTTCAATTAATATCTACACTGTATCTGTTCCTTTTTCTATTTGTCACCCTTGTTCTTTGTCCCTATTTTTGTTCTTTGTCCCATACTTCTGCCTTTTGTGGTTTTAACTGAGCATTTTGTATGATTCCATTTTCTCTCTTTTCCTAGCATATCAATCCCCCCCCCCCTTTTTTTTTAACTTTCTTTAGTGGTTGCTCAAGAGTTTATAATATGCATTTTCAACTAATCCAAGTCTACTTACAAATAATACTACTTTACTTCACTGGTAATGTTAGTTCTTTATAATAACAAAATATTTCTAATTCCTCCCTCCCACCCACTTAGACATAAGCATATTATATAGATAATCGAATACATTACTATCATTATTATTTTGAACAAAATTAATTGTGAGATTTATACCTCAGTATTTCATGAATATTCTGAACAAAATAATAACCTATTGATTATTAATAGATAATAATCAATAGATAATATTAACAGATAATAATCTGTTAGATTAAGAACAAGAAAAAAAGTTTTCATTTTTACCTTTACTTATTCATTCTCCTGTGTTCTTCTTTTTATGGAAGACTGAGTTTCTGACCTATATTTCGTTCCTTCGAAGAATTTCTTTTAACATTTCTTGCAATCCAGGGGTTCCCAAAGGAAGAACAGCGTCAGTGAAAATAAAACGAAACTAAAATAAAAAACTAAAACTAAAATAAAAATGGACACAGACAACAGCAGTGTGTTGAACTGGCCGATTTATTGTAGCAAACGTGGCATCATATTTGCTAGTGATTTCCTTGGAACATACGTCATCTATGTTTTTCTAACATCACCTAATTTTGAAAATGTTCCTATGTATAGACAACCTTTAAGAAATAACATGGTGATTTTCCCCTAACTTTCCCGCATACCCTTTGTAATATCACAGATTAATCTCTTACATTTTTCCATTATGCATCTGCGTGTATCTATAATCTACAAAGCATTTGCTTTGCTGTTCTCGTGAAAGGCCCTCCATTTCTCAACACCTCAAGTGGAACAGTTACAGGGGCATGACCTCCTAACCACATGAGGCCAGAAGAATAATGTGTTTGCCTCAGTCCAAGGTGCCAGAAAGGGGCTGAAAAAGCCTTAGAAACCCATGCCTCATTCATTCTCAGAGAGACAATGCACCTAGAAACTAGTGAACCATTCTGTACCTTAACCAACTAGGTTCAGTCATCATCTGGAATGCCTCCGGAGGCCAGGTGGGCCTAGGGGTTGAAGTCACCTGTGCCCAGAGATACACTCCTTAGTTGCTGGATGGGGCTTTCAGATCCATATGTCTCTCCTTTATAGGCCCTCTTTGCTGGCAAAGGGATGAGGCTATCCTTCCTGTAAGTAGAGGAGTCTCCATAGGGGATGGCAAGGGCTAAACATAAGGCCACACAATTTCTTGTGGAACCTTATTTTTTTTCCCTAATGGTTCTTTTCCCACGGGGGCTGCAGAGGGCAATTCCCCAACAGACAATACCCCAGGTACTTTAATAAGGCCAAATTACCTAAAAGCGGGAGTACAAGAAGCTTCACTGTCGGCTGGGCCGCCCTGCAGTCATCAATCCGTCCACAGCCCGGGTCCTGCCACTCAGGCTGGGATAGCTCGGCTTCCAGCACAGATCTACTGGCAACAAATTCACTCAATGTTTGTCTGAAAAAACTCTTTACTTTTCATTCATAGTTTGGAAAAATTTTTTAATGTTTATTTATTTTAGAGAGAGAGAGAGAAAGAGAATGTGAGCAGGGGAAGGACAGAGAGAGAGGGAGACACAGAATCTGAAGCAGGCTCCAGGCTCTGAGCTGTCAGCACAGAGCCTGTTGTGGGGCTCGAACCCACAGACTGTGGGATCATGACCTGAACCAAAGTCGGAGGCTTAACTGACTGAGCCACCCAGGCACCCTTACCTTTCATTCACTCTTGGAGGATAATTTTGCAGGGTATGGAATTCTAGGTTGGTGGGTTTTTTTCTCTCTCAATATTTTGAGTATTTCACTTCATTCTCTTCTGGCATGGTTTCTGAGGAGAATTTGGATGTAAATTTTATCTTTCCTCCTCTGTAGGTAAGATTGTATTCATCTGGCTTCTTTCAAGAGATTTTTTTTAATCTTTGATTTTCTGAAGTTTGAATATGATATGCCTAGGTGTAGTGTTTTTTGTTTGTTTGTTTGTTTGTTTTAGAATTTATACGTTTTGGTGTTTTCTGAGCTTTCTGGATCTGCAGTTTAGTATCTGATGCTAATTTGAGGAAATTCTCAGTCATTATTGCCTCAAATATTTCCTTTGTTCCTACCTCTGACTTTTCTCCTTCCAGGTGTTCCCGCTGCATGTATATTACAGATTTTGTAGTTTTCCTACAGTTCTTGGATACTCTGTTCTGTTTTTTTCTCTATATTTAAGTCTCTTTTCCTCTATATTAAGTCTCTTATGGTGTGCCTCTCTCTGTTTTTATTTTTCCTTCCCTTCTCCTATGTTCATCTGTTTGACTCTTAAATTCCACGTGAGTGAAACCACATGATATTTGTCTTTCTCTGACTTATTTTGCTTAGCATAATACACTCTAGTTCCATCAACGTTGTTGCAAATGGCAAGATTTCATTTCTTTTTCATTACTGAGTAGTATTCCATTCTATGTATGTACCATATCTTCTTTATCCATTCATCAGTCAATGGACATTTGGGCTCTTTCCATAATTTGGCTGCTATAAACACTGGGGTGCATGTGTCCCTTCGAATCAGCATTTTTGTATCCTTTGGATAAATATCTAATAGTGCAATTGCTGGGTCATAGGATAATTCTATTTTTAAGTTTTTGAGGAACCTCCATACTATTTCCCGGAGTGGCTGCACCAGTGTGCATTCCCACAAACATAGCATCCTTGCCAACATCTGTTGTTTCTGGAGTTGTTAATTTTGGGCATTCTGACAGGTGTGAGGTGATATCTCATCATGGTTTTGATTTGTATTTCTCTGATGATGAGTGGCATTGAGCATCTTTTCATGCGTCTATTAGCCATCTGGGTTTCTTCTTTGGAAAAGTGTCTGTTCATGTTTTTTGCCCATTTCTTCACTGGATAATTTGTTTTTAGGCTGTTGAGTTTCATAAGTTCTTTCTAGATTGTGGATACTAACCCTTTATCTGATGTGTCATTTGCAAATATCTTCTCCCATTCTGTCAGTGCCTTTTAGTTTTGATGATTGTTTCCTTCACTGTGCAGAAGCTTTTAATCTTGATGAGGTCCCAATAGTTCATTTTTGCTTTTGTTTCCCTTGCCTCTGGAGACATGTCTGGTAAGAAGGTTGCTGCGGCCAAGGTCGAAGAGGTTGCTACCTGTTTTCTCCTCTTGGATTTTGATGGTTTCCTGTCTTACATTTAGGTCTTTCATCCATTTTGAGTTTATTTTTGTGTATACTAACCCCATTTAATAGATGAGGAAACTGAGGCCCAGGGAGGTTAATGTATCCTAGTTCCTGGGGTGGGGTGGGCGGCCCTTTAACCTCCACTCCCTAACTTCCCGTTGGTTTCCCATCTGACTACTTATGCCCCATTTGGAAGAGAACACCCACATGCCTTGTGCATCCATGATAGGTCCTTGGCCAACTGTGGACAATGGGATCTGAGCAGAAGTGAATATAAGCCACTTGAGGCTTACCCTTGAAGTGAGGAATCCAGAAGTTTCCTCAGTTTTTTCTACCCCCAGATGGCATAGGTACTAGATGGCAGAGAATGGTCTGGCAGGCACTAGGCATGAGCTAGCATGAGGTAGAAAGAAGTCTTTACTATCCTTAGCCACTGAAGCTTCAGAGTTTCTGTGCTGTGGTGGTGCATTGATCACCATCATACCCCAACATCTACCCTTCAAGGAAGTCCAGCCTGGCCCACTGCAGGGTCTTCTAACTGGTTTTCCTATTTCCACTGTGGCTTCTACAATTTATTCTCAGCCCCAAAGCCCAAGGGATCCTTTAAAAATTGAGGCAGATCATACTGTGCTTCAGCTTCAAACCTTCCACAGCCACCCAACACACCTAGAAATCAACCCAGATTGTTGTGGCCTATGCCCGGGGTCTGGTGCCTAGTGACCACTCTGCTCTTATTTCTGGCATGTTCCCCTCACTGCCTCTTCTCATCCCCATGACCCCCTCCCCACCTGCTGATCCTCAAACACACATGCACTTGGTACCCCAGGACCTTTGCACTTGCTGTTCCCGTTAGTGGAATGCTCTTTCCCAAATATTCCTATGCTGTCTCCTTTGATTACTTCTGGCCTCTGTTGAAACGTCCTCTTCTCAGAGATTTCTTCTCAACCAGCCCATCCATAACAGCATCTCTCCATTACTCTCTAGCCCCTGCCTTAACTTATCTCTCTTTGTAGTATTTAACCAACCTGAGGTGTTATATATTTATTTGCTTCTTGTCTACTCTTCCTCTTACTTTAGAATCTAAGCCCCCTGTAGACATAGTGTTCACAATTGTCTTGCTTTTGTAATGCCAGCACCTAGAAAAGGGTGTGGCACACAATAAACCTTTATAATGAATGTTCGATGTGTAATGAGTAAACGTATATATACATTTAAGATTTTTTAAAAAGTTCTTTATGTGCAAATGCGCTTCCAAGGCAAGTCTGCTAGACCTCCTCACCCTCAAGCAAATTTCCATCTGCCCTATGTAAAAATTCTACTTCTACCACATTCACACATCTATCCATCCATCCATCCATCCATCTACCTAATTCTCTTCACGCATCTGTCTACCTGTCTCCCATCTATCTTCCCTCTCTTCCACTTATCTCTCTACCTACCGACCGACCTACCTATCTACCTGCCAACTGCTTACCTATATCATCTACATACCTACCTCTCTAAAGCATTCTGAGGCCTTCGTAAAAGCTATGCAGAATCCAAGGCTAATTTACATACCAATCACATGTAACATGATGCCTGAAATTTTTAAGCAGTCATGCATGCTGCTGGCTCAAGATGCCAATCTGAAACCTGGCAAATGGCCTCAGATTTGTGCCATTCTAAGCCTTGACCTTTAGTAGGAGAATGCTGCTTGCCTGCAATCTGCTCCATGAGTACAGCTACAATGGTCCATGGGGGCCGGAATTGTGGTGGGAGATTTCCCCGTATTGCCCAAGGGCCTGCGATGTTTGGCTCCCACCTGAGAACCCACTGAGGGTTGCATGAAAGTATCAGAGGCAGGATGGGGATTTCTGGGTTCCTGGGGTTGTTATCTGGGAAGGCACCCACCTTTCTGGGCAGACAGGGCTGATGTGTCGGGTGAGCTGATGTATCGGCCCAGAGCATGAGTCAGAACTCCTCTTGCTCATGGGTGTTGTTCGGAGAGCCTACAGGAAGATTCTGGAAGCAGTATTCTAAAGAAATGCAAGGTTTGAGCCTGAGTGGACAATACAGAGCCTGGGCTCCAGTCCCAAGGGGCCCCACAAAACTGACGATGGCACCAATGGGGATGGCCCAGGTGTGGCTCCACTGGAGGAGCATCTGGTGAGGAGGGATGGGTCAGCAGGATGCGCCCACAGGCACGTGCAAGGGGCCGGAGAGAGTGGACAGCCTTGAGCAGGATGACCACTGGGGCGGACATTAAGGAGAGTCACTGAGAAGAGCCAACGTTGAGCAAGTGGGCGTGTTGGGTGGGTACCATGAGTGACAATGGAAACTAGAAAGCAGACAGGGGTTGGGGCGCCCGGGTAGCTCAGTTGGTGAAGTGTCCGACTCTTGATTTGGGCTCAGGTCGTGATGTCACGGTTCGTAAGTTTGAGGCCCATATTGGGTTCTGTGCTGACATAGCCAGGGGATGGGGATTCTCAAAAGAAGAGACACATCGGGTGAGGTCTGGGGCTTTGATACACTAAGCTTCTGGTGTTCTCTCTACGGAGTCCAGACGCATTACCCTCCCAGTACACGGGTATGTAACAACATGCACAGAGTACTGTCTACCCGGCATGCTCACCCAAGCCTCTGTGTCCAGAGTTATTACTGGGGTTTCATTACAGAGGCATGATTGAGTCAATCCCCAGGCCCCCTTCCCTTCTTGGAGGCGGGGCTGATACCACCTGGCATGATGCCCCACCCCTCTCATCACTTGGTTGGCCAGCCTCTCACTGGAGTTATCTCATTTGCATAAATTATCAGGTTGGGGCTGAGAGGCCTTCCACGAATAACAAAGACAGTCTCGTCACTCAGGACATCCCAAGGGTTTAGAGGCTATTTCCCAAGCGTGGGGACAAAGGCCAGCCAGATTCTTAATTATCCAACTGCATATGTGGGATGTATGGCATACGAAGGTATGTTCTCAACATAAAAGTACTCAAAAACATCTGTTAAATGAATTAGTGAACAAGAAAGAATGAAAAAGAGAACTTGGGGCTCTCACTTATCACCCCACTCTCACACCATGTCAGGACTCCCTTGAAGCAAAACCAGAATCCAACAAAAGTAACAGCGAATGGCTTGGCTTTTATACTGAATTAGTCACCGTTCCATTGATTTCTGAGTTGGCGATGTTTGGTCTTCTCTTGGGATGGGAGACAGAGTTCGCCCCCCCCGGTGTCAGTACAGCAGCACCCCCTCCCCTTATCTGTGGTGTCAGTGGCCCTCAGTCAGCTGTCGTCTGCAACAGAGGACTCTCCTCCTGACCCATCGTCCGAGTCCGTAGTCGCCTCACGCTGCATATAGTGACTCTGTCCTCACCCCACTTCGTGTCCCCACCCAGGCATTTTATCATCTCACATCCTCACAAGAAAAAGAAAGGTGAGTACAGTACAGTAAGACATTAGGAGAGAGCGCGGGGCCACATTCACATGATGCTTATTCCCATGTATTGTTATAGTTGTTCTACTTCGTTACCGTTAATCGTTTACTGAGCCTAATTCATAAATTAAACTTCATCATAGGTATGTAGATATAGGAAAAAACATAGTATATGTAGGGTTCAGCATTATCTGAGGTTTCAGGCACCCAGCGGGGGCCCTGGAATGGATCCCCTGTGGAGAGGTGTGGGGGGGGGGGGTTGGCTACTGTATTTAAGCCCGGGGCTTCAGCAGAACATTAATTTGACTCCCCACAATTTCCCAGAAGAAATGGTACATTTCATCGTTTTCCTCTCCCGATCCTCCCCTGAGGGCAGGTAAACAAGCACTGGTAAAGGATAAAACCATCTCTCTCTACAAGAGCAGATCCGCCCCAGTTAGCTGCAGATGTTAGATGCTGCTCAAAGGAAAGATTCCAACGGACCAGCAGACAGAGAACCCAGAAGCGACTTCTGGTTCTTTTAATTAACCCCACCCCATGCTGCAGTTTTAGTGACTACTCCGAGCGCCCTGGCACTCTTAGGGGAGCAGAGGCGCCTGGCGGGGCACCTCTGTGCAGCCCCGGGCCAGGTCTCACGCAACCGGGTAGGGCACGGGGAGCGTGGATCCTGCCAAAGACATCAGTGCTGGACGGGCGGACAGGGAGGCGTAGCGGCTTGGCATCTTGGCAGGAGACAGCTGGCACTGAGGGAGAAACCAGCACATCTTGTCATTGCAGAAGCAACTGGCAATTATTTTGATGAGACAGGTTATCTCTGGTTAATTTCAGCGTGCACCAGGACTGCCTTTGGTATTTAAATCCCCAAGTCTTTCCTTTCCGTTCTCTCTTGTTGGCCTCACTTTGTCTCAGTAGTTACATAAGCCAAACAGGTTTCTGTTAGCCAAAGCAAACAGCACACATTTAAATGTTAATAATTTAATAATAAAACGACCGCTATGAATCACCATCTGTAGTTCTCGTTTGGACAGCGGCCCACGTAGCAGGCGCGGAGATAATAATCCCGCTGTACAAATAAAGGAGCCTGGAAGAGAAAGACTGAGGAGCTGGCCCAAGGCCGCTCAGCTCATGCGTGGTAGCCTGTCCCTGAAGAAGAGTCCCGACCTCAGCCCCACCCAGAGGCCATTTTTAAGGCTTTTTCCAAAAATCATCCATTTCTGCCGTTTTATATCCTGCTCTTTTTTTTTTTTTTTAGCTTATACTTATATTGGAAGCATTTTTCCATGTTCTTGAAAATGCCCCATCACCAGGATGTCTCATAGCTGTGCGCTGTGGCATCACGTGACTGTCCTATCTTCCTAATGTGGGTCTCTTAGATTGTTTCCAGTTTTTCTCTAGGGCAGGGCACTGCTACATTGTTTAAATTGGGGCTTGGGAGTCATTGTTTGGTTTGGCATCTGGCTTGGATTGAATCAAGGTCCAAGCCAGGGCGGTTGGTGTCTTGTGTGTTCTACACGGAGGGTGACCCCTGTGCCTGCTCTCCATCCTCTCGGGACCCCAGCTTACTGGAGCAGAGAAGCCTGCATCTTTGATTCAGAATTTTCCCATATCACAAAGTTGCTCTGGGAAAAACGCTTGTGTTGAACCTAATGGAGAAGGGAGCACAGCCCTATCAGGGCTCGGGGAAGCCCTGTGTACAGGGGTGGGTGCCTTATTTTCTGCAGCCAGGCAGGGGGAACAGAGGTGAGGTTAGCCCAGCGAGGCAGGCAGTCGGGAAAACTTGGGAGGGGGAGTGTCAGAGTTGGGTCTGCTGGTGTGAACAAACCCGACAAATCAAATTAAAAACATTGTGTTTCTGACCCATAGGAGAGAGGCACTGAGATTAACTGAGTGTCTGCTACGTGCTGGACATCATGCTAGGGTCTACACGCCTTCATTTAATCCTTCCAGTGGCCCCATCTGCAGGCTAGGGTTTTTAGTCCTTTTCTGTAAATAAATTATTCCAGAACTGGTGCTCAAAACCATCACCCTGAACTTGGAATGGATCAGATGCCCTGTGAAAGCCCCCCATGCCTCAAGACTGATTTTTAGGAGCCAGAAACAATTTGAACAGGAATGAAAACACTCATCATTTTTATTCCAGCCACCCGGGAGACCTACAGAAAGGAGTGGGAAGTGTTATTTCAGAGCAAATGACAGACATGTCAGTGTGAAGGCACACTGTCCGCCCCCCGCTCCCCTCCGGAAACACAGCCACGCAATCTCTCGAAAGAGTGCTGCAGCAGGAGAGAGGCTCAGGAGTAATTTTTGTTGAATAAGAAGGATATTTGCAAGTACACACACTCCACTGCTCTCGCCTGGGGCAGAGAGAAAGTGAAACTTTCCTTCTTCGTTTCCTATATAATTAAACTCAAAGTTTCCCCCCTCGCATTGCAAAAGTGGTTGGCAGGAGAACCCGGAAAGCTCTCAAGGTCTTACCTGCCTGACTATTGCTTGCAGTCAATACATCGTCTTTCATTAGGTTCAGCTTTCATTGTGGAAGCCGGCTGAGGGGGTAGAACATATTCACGCATCTGTATGTACAGAGGCCTCTTTCCCACCCCATCGGGGAGCTGGACTCCTCCAGGAGAATCACACAGCAGGGAGAAAAACCCCACCACAAACATGCAGCCTAAACATCAAGCCAAGTCAGAAAGGGACCTGGGTGTTGTCCTTAGGGCTGGGAGGTGTCTCGGGTCCCCAGGACCACCCCAGGTCTGATGGTTCACTAGGACTCACAGGACTCAGAATGTCAGGACTCCCTACTCTCCACCCATGGCTGGGATTTACTCCAGTGAAGGGATTCGAAGCAAAATCATCAAAAGGAAAAGGCACACGGGGCAAAGTCCAGAGGAAACCAGGAGCAAGCATGCAGGGTCCTCACCCGGTGAAATCACTTAATCCGCCAGCATTGAGTGTGACGACACAGGGGGCATGTTGTCCACCAGGGGACCTCATCAGAGCCTGAGTTCAGAGTTTTTATTAGGGACTGGTCGCAAAGGCACCCTCTGCTCGGCATGTACATGACTCCTGACTCCCAGACACAAAGCAGGTGTTCGGCATAAGCCATCCTCTGCATACTGTAGACTTTGGGAGTCGCTTTCATCAGATCTGGGAGTGGTGGGAGCCCCCCTCCCAAAATCCACGCTCCCCAACACCAGCCTCGGGCCAAGCTTGCGTGCAGGCCTCTCAGAGGAGGGAAGCCTCAAGCCAACTATGTTGACTTCTTCTGCACGGGAGGCCTTACCTCTGTTAGATGGCATCAGGTGGCCCTGCTGGGCTTGAGGAATTCTGTCCTTGAGTGGTCCTTCTTTCAAGGAGCCTGGTTTGGTGGTGGGCACTTTGTCAGGGACTTTCATACAGATTTACTCACGGTGCCAGCATCTTCAGTGGCGTCAATTGTCTTTACAAATCCCGAAGGAGTTGGGGCGCCTGGGTGGCGCAGTCGGTTAAGCATCCGACTTCAGCCAGGTCACGATCTCGCGGTCCGTGAGTTCGAGCCCCGCGTCGGGCTCTGGGCTGATGGCTCAGATCCTGGAGCCTGTTTCCGATTCTGTGTCTCCCTCTCTTTCTGCCCCTCCCCCGTTCATGCTCTGTCTCTCTCTGTCCCCCCCCAAAAAATAAATAAATAAACGTTGAAAAAACAAAAAACAAAAAACAAATCCCGAAGGAGTTATGGGCGTGACCTGGGCATGAGCTGCTCAGCTATGCAGTGTGTGCTCTGGCCCGTCCACGAAAGTGCTCTATTTATGTGCATTTTTATAGCACCCCTGAGAATATTTTTAGATGAATTCATGACAGGCTCCGTGTGAATCAGTTAGGAACATGAATATTGCAAAACAGGCGACAGGGTAATTTGCCTCCCATTGTCTGGCAATTTCCTGCCATCATTTGGAGGTGTTCTAGGCCTGTCTTCCTGGCTGGGAATTGCGTGCTTTCGATTTGTGGCCAGAAGCTTGGCCTCTGAGTTGTCGGCTGGGGAGTTAGTGGTGAGTTATTCATGGCTTCATAGGCCTGAGAAATAAACACATCTAGGCCCTTTATTTTACAGATCAGGAGTAATGTTATCCGCACCACCAGCGGCCACCCCAACTTCTGATTTTTATTGTGTGCTTCTTGCGGACGCTGCTCTGTGCTTTATTTTCGTTCTCATGTCAAATCCTCATAGTAACTCTTTTGAGGAGGGAAGGGACCCAGCAGATGAGGAATCGAGGCACAGAGAGGTTAAGTAACTTATTCAAGATTGCCCAGCACACAGCTGAAGAAAGTGGACCCCAGGGCCCTTAACCACTTAGAAGCCTGCACTCAGAGGCAAAGCCACGTGTGGGACATCACAGAGGACTCAGTGGTGGAAGCAAGTCTTGAACCTGAGACTCTTGGCTTACCTTTAACCGTGGCTCCCCAGCGCCCACACGATTATGCATGGACTCCTCAGGCTGACAGTCAAGGCCAGTGATGACCACTCTCTGGGCTTTCGAGGATTCGCTTTCCTCTGTTGACAACTGTCCAACCCAAGCCCATCCCCACCTGCTCATGACGTGGTGAGTGTGGCATCGCCTTTCTCGGCTTCCCGCCATCACTGTACCTCCACTGTGTGTTATAACTGTGTGTTTACTCTACTCTTGTCTCTACTAGACTGCACGCTCCTTGAAGGCAGGGGGCTGTGGCACTTGTATCCAGAAGACAGGCTGGGAACCCGGGCCCTTGTTGGTAAGGAAGCAGGTGTGTAGAGCCTGAGAGAAGACAAGCCTGAGCCCTTTGTAAGTGGACCCAGTGGAAGGTGAAATGTGGAATCCATGAATGAGATGGCCCAAATCAGGCCTAGAGATTAGCTAGCACAGTCATCTTTAAACTCTCATTTTATTGCATGGGGTACCTGGGCGGCTCAGTCGGTTGAGCGCCCGACTTTGGCTCATGTCATGATCTCACAGCTTGTGAGTTCGAGCCCCGCGTCGGACTCTGTGCTGACAGCTCAGAGCCTGGAGCCTGCTTTGGATTCTGTGTCTCAACTCTCTCTGCCCCTCGCACGCTTACTGTCTCCCTCTCTCACTCAAAAACACACATTAAAAAAAAAAAAACCCATAGAGGCACCTGGCTGGCTCAGTCTGCTGAGCTTCCGACTTCGGCTCAGGTCGTGATGTCATGGTCTGTGAGTTCGAGCCCTGCGTCGGGCTCTGTGCTGACGGCTCGGAGCCTGGAGCCTGCTTTCGATTCTGTGTCTCCCTCTCTCTCTGCCCCTCCCCCACTCGCACTCTGTCTCTCTCTCTCCCTCAAAAATTAAATAAACATTACAAATTTTTTTTAAACCCTCATTTTATTGCAGAATACGCTTTTCAAATGGAGCCTTACAAGTTTCCCAAAACATAAAAGGAATCCTCTAGCAGAAGGCTCATATCTCCTACCTACCCTTTATGACTTTGCTGAAATCTTCCCTCTTTCTTGAAGACTCATGGCATAGTAATCATGATGGCATGGGCTTTGGTGTCAGGTTCATTGTCTTTGGGTGCTATGACAAGGAACCCCTAAATCTCAGTGGCTTAACACAGTGAAAGTTTATTTCTCATTTATGCCACCTTAAAAGGGCAGGTGAGCAGAGACACTCTGCTACATGAAATCATTCGGGGACCCAGGCTCCTTCAGCTCCCAGGCTCCGGGAATGGTGGCTCCACCAGAGTCTATGTCTCTTCTGGTCTGTCTGTGAATGATCAGACAATAAGGAAAGGGAATGCCTGAAGAGAAGGCACACAAACTCTTAATACCTTGGCCGAGGTGATACACGTCACTTCTGCTCGTGCTCCTGTGGTGAGAAGTAGCCATGTGGCCGCATCCAGATGCAAGGCACCGAGAAGTGTGGGTGTGCCCAGGAAGAGGAGGGCTAGACGCTGTGAGCATGGAGGAGGAAGGGCTCTGCCATTCCACTGGATTTTCTATGGCTTTCCCATGCATTTCTCAACTCATTTTTCTGCTCTTAATGAAACTTCACAGGATGGCTGCCAAGGGTTAAACAAAATGAGGTATGTAGATGTCTCATGCATACTGAGCAGTCAATCAGTATTCGTTCTCTGTCCCTTCTTCTCCCCGACTCCAGTCTTTCAATATGCAACAGAGGTACTGATAGGATCACCTTTGTGTTGTCTATACTGAGTTGGATTACAGTAGTGGTTAAGAGATGAGCTCCGGAGTCCAACTACCTAGGTTTGAGTCCCGACCCTCCCACATGCCAATGGTGTGACTTGGGAAATGCCCCTATGGCTCTGTTCCTAAGGTTCATCAGCCCAAAGAGAAGTTACAAACAGTACCTGCCTCATAGGGTTGTGAAGACGATGGAATGAGTTCAGACGTGTCCGGTTCTCGGGGCAGTGGATGGTATGTCGCATCTATGACCTATTTTTATTATTACATGGTGATTGATACACAGCAGAAACTGAATTTTAAACATTGTTTTAATGTTTATTTTTGAGAGGTAGTGCATGAGTGGGGGAGGGACAGAGAGGGAGGGAGACAAAGAACTCAAAGCAGGTTCCAGGCTGTGATCTGTCAGCACAGAGCCCAACGGGGGGCTCGAACCCGCAAACTGTGAGATCATGACCTGAGCTGAAGTCAGATGCTCAACCGACTGAGCCACCCAGGCGCCCCAGCAGAAACTGAATTTAAAACACAAACCCTTATTAAAGCGCCTGCTCTATACTATGCAGTACCAGTCGGTGTTCACATAAGTCAGGGCCACACATCTCAAACTCAGTGAATGTTTGTGTAATGAGTTAGCAGAACAGCCCTCGTCGGCTGGCTCCTACTATCACATAAGCCTTCAGGCTGCCTTTCATCTAGGCCTCTGCTGAAATCATTCCTGGAGAAGACAAACATTAAATCGTTACAGCCATCACTTGGAAACCAGCTTTCAGGACGGTTGAGGAAGGCGTCTCTGCAGGGGGGCGCAGGCTTTGCTGTGTCTTTCAGCTTTCTCCAGCCCTCTGCAGAGGTTCCTTCCATCCTCCAGCTCTCCCAAACTGAGATACAAAATCTCCGTAGAGATGCCCAAAGCAACACCTAGGAATGAGTGATATGAAAGCTGCCCCCTTTCTCACCAGGCTCCTGAATGCCTAGAAAGGAAGAGATCTCTTCCCCGGCAGCATCCTTCTAGTTTCTGCACATCAATTCTTGGACACTGGTCGCTGCCGCAGGCATGGTGATAAGAGGCTCTCTAAAAACTTTTTTTTAATGTTTTATTTATTTTTGAGACAGAGAGAGACAGAGCATAAGCAGGGGAGGGGCAGAGAGAGCGAGACACAGAATCTGAAGCAGGCTCCAGGTTCTGAGCTGTCAGCACAGAGCCTGACAGGGGGTTCAAACCCACAAACCGTGAGATCATGATCTGAGCCGAAGTCGGACGCCCAACCGACTGAGCCACGCAGGCGCCCCAAGAGGGTCTCTAGAGTGGGCATTAGCAAGGCTCCTGGAAAGGTGGCTATAGTTGCTTGAATCAGTGTCAGTGCTGGATCGCATTAGGGACCAAGGTCACATCCAAGAATAACCTTCTACGTGGGGTGAGGGGAAGGGTCCTGCTTATTGGGTGGCAAGAGGTGCCCGTGCAGTCCTGGGTACTCACTCCTTACACCGGTTTCTCTGAGGGTCTTGCTGTTGCCCTGGGGAGGTGGCAGGGGTGGGGTGGGGTAGTTCTGTACCTCTGCCTTCCTGAGGCCTGTCCAGCCCCTGGCTTAGCAGTTTATCACACTTTCTCCCACTATGCTCTGTGCTTGTTGGTTGTCACCCTAGTACTTAGGGGCATGGCAGAGTGTGTAGCCCATAACAAAGGCTTAATTGACATTTTTTTTTAACGTTTATTTATTTTTGAGAGAGAGTGAGCAGGGGAGGGGCAGAAAGAGAGGGGGACAGAGGATCTGAAGCGGGTTCTGTGCTGACAGTAGTGAGCCCAATGTCCCCTTGAACTCACAAACCATGAGATCATGACCTGAGCCAAAGTCAGATGCTCAACTGAGTCACTCAGGTGCCCCAGATACTTTTAAATCAATAAATGTGCCATTGTACTTGGCTGCTTAACATTGCCACCTTGACTGTGAAGTTGGGAGCCCGGATAGTGCACTTGTCCTTTAGGGCTCCAACGTGAGGCGGGCCTTGCACAACCTTCCCCCATCCACCTGTTAGCCACCTGGCCAAGTTGGCAACTCTGGGTTCCCTGGTCTGTAAATGAGCGTTTCTGCTCCCAGGGCTGTTGCGAGGCTGAAATGGGATAATTTACTTGTTTTGGGAGAGTTTCAGCAGTTGCAAGCAACAATAATTTTGTCTGATCGAAGCTAAAACTGTTGTTGCCAAAATCGGGAGCAGCTCGCAGGGCTGGTGGCAGGGCTGGTGAGCCGGCCCCGAAGCTCTGCAGCCTGGCCAATGCCACCCCCGCCCAGCGGCCACCAGTGTGAGCTACCGCGTGGCTGGCACAGGACACCGCGGCCATCAGGCTCCCACTGCCCCCAAACCCCAAACGCTAAACTGCTGCGAAAGGAATTCTGGCCCCGCCGCTTAGCGCCCCGCCTCCTGCAGAGTCCGGGCCTCTGATTGGCTGAGCCCGGGTCACATGGCGCTCGCTAGCTGCAGGGGATGCTGGGCGACGGGCGCCTGGCGTGGTAAAGCCGCGTGGGGAGGTCTGGGCTGTGTGTGCCGCCGGGGCTGTGAGGAGGGAGCTCCCTGAGGGGAGAAGGGGGCTCCTGATGCTGGGCGGCCACCAAGTACACTGTAACCGGGGGTCAGCGTTGATGTCCAGCCACGGGCAGCTCGCGGCTCCTTGGTGAGTCGCCGGGGCGGCTGCGATGGTGGCCCCAGGAGGGGAGGGGATGGTGGCCCGGATCGGCTTGAGCGGTCTAAGTGGTGACAAGTATTTTGGAGATAAGGCAGTGTGGCGGTCCGCTGGGGCCGCCAAAACAAAGTACCCCAGGCAGCCTCTCAGGGAGGGGGCGGAAACTGAGGTTTACCCAGCAAGGGGTTATTCTGTGACAGCCCTGCGGGCGAGAGGCCTGAGATCAAGGTGCTAGCGGAGTCCCGTTCCTTCCAGGGCCTGTGAGGGAAGGATCTGCTCTAGGGCCGGCTCCTGGGCTTGCAGGCGGCTGTCTTCAGCGTGTGCCTGTCCTTCTCCCTCCACGCTTGTCTCTGCGTCCATGTCTCCCCCTTTGATAAGGACATCAGTTACTTTGGATCGGGCCCACCCAAATTACCTCATTTCAACCAGATTCCCTCTGTAAAGACCCCTGTAGCAGGATTCTCGCTCAGATAGATAGTCGGGGCACCGAAGCTTTTCTTTCCAGGAAGCAACTTCATTCGTGCCGGCCCGCTCCGTTGGGTTCGTACGGAAGACCTGAACACCACGTGGTGTAGTTTCTTATACATTTTTTACTTCCTTGTCTCCCATATATGGTAATACACAAACATGTCGTCTGATTAAGTGGCCTCGTGTTACAAGGTCATTAGGGATGTTGTCACGTGGGCATACAGTCAGGTTGCCTTGAGCGTTTTTTCTTTTCTTTCCTTGGGAGGGGACCCTACCACACCCTGTCTCCAAATACCTCACATCCTGAGGTCCTGGGGGTTAGGGCTTCCACTTATGAACGGGGGCGGGGGGCACGTCACAATTCAACCAGTAACACCGGGAAGAGTGTAGATACACATGGGAAGAGAATAGATATCACATAGGGATAGGATGCTTCCCTCATCTCCTGCCATCAGCCCATTTGCCTAGGCCAGAAACCTTGCAGTCTTCTCCGTTCCTCTTAGGCGTGTCTAGAACCCTCCCTCCCAGGATCTGGGGCCAGTCCCCAGTTGGTCTTGTCCATCCTACTCTCAAAACATATCTCAGATCCACCCCCGTCTCTCCACCTTCACTGCTGGGTCCAGGCCACTGAGATCTTGGGACTGTTGCTGTGCCTCTCAACACAGGGCCAGCTTCCTCCCTAGCTTCCTCAGGTCCCTCGCGACTCTGAAGCAGAGCAGTCCGCTGAAAATATAAACCACTCCATGTCCTCCCCTCACTTAAAACCCTCCAATAGCTTCCCATTCCACTCGGGCCAACACATACACACACACACACACACACACACACACACACACACACACACACACACAAAGTCCAGGCAACAAGCAAACTGATTACCATGACCTCTAAGATCCCGTATGACCTGCCCTTTCCTGCCCCTCCAATTCCAGGCAGCCCTTCCTTCCCTTCCTCATCCCATTCCACCCCCACTGGCCTCTTTTCAGTTCTATGGACTTTCTTCTGCCATGCCCTCCTGGCTTTTCCCTCTGCCTGGAATACTTTACCACCTTGAAAAAAAAAGTTTTAGATTGGTGGAATGCATTCTGCTTAAAAAGTATATAAGATGCACACGTATGCATTGCACACACACACACACATACACACACAGAGTTTAGAGGATGATTATAAACCTAGCACCCAGCTAAGAATAAGATTAAGAATAGAAGATCCTGCCAGATGCCCCTCCCAGATCATCTCTCCACCCCGCCCCCAGGAGCGACCACTGACCTGACATTTGCAACAATTATTTCTTTGTTTTCCTTTGTATTTTATAATCTATATGTAATTCCCCCCAAAACGTTTATATTTTGTATATTTTTGGATAGAAACATGGTGTCATACTGTACGTACTGTTTTGTTTCTGGCTTATTTTGTTCAGTATTGTATTTTGTGAGGTTTAACTGTATGTGTTTGCACGTCGCTGTAGTTGGTTCGTGTTTGTGGCCGTGGGGTTTCATATGATGATTCTTCCACGATTTGTTTATCCATTCTGCTGGTGGGCATTGGTTGTTTCCCGTTGTGGGGCTATTATAAGCAATGCTATGTGGACATTTGGGTAGATATGTCCTCGGGCAGGTGGGAAAGAGTTTTTTGGAGGAAGCTTCTAGAAATGGATTTGCTGGGTTGTAGGTTAGGGGCATCTTCAACTTTGCTAGATGATGCCAAACTATTTTCCAAGATGGTAGTCTAATCTCAACGCAGTGCATGAGAGCCTACTGCTAATCACTACTTGGTTTTACCAGACCTGGTAGAGTTGAGCTTCCTGGGGATTGTGTGAGCTTTGCCCAAGCCCTGGGCACTGCTCCAAACTCTTGCGTGACCCTCCCGACAGCCCTGAGACATCAGTGTCATCATTCCCATTTTGTAGATGAGGGAGCCAAGGTCCAGCTGGCTTAAATCATTAGTACTTTGTTGTGCTGGGACTCACGCTGTGGTCTGTGTGTCACGAACCTGTGTTTATTCTGCAGTGACGTATGCTGGCTCTGGTATCTGGTGTCAGTGGATAGCTATGAACATCTTGGGGATGGAACTCCTTGAGGAGCTTAGTGCCATGACCCCAGTCTTTGGTGCACATCAGAATCACCCCGTCACCATCTGAAACCCCCCAAATCACAAAAGACAATGATGGGGATCTAGAGAATGCAAATTAGTGTCTTGTTGGGGTTTTAATTTGCATTTGCCTGTTGACTAATGACATTGAGCATCATGTGATTAACTTACTGGTCATTTGAATCTTCTCTGAGTCAGTTCAAGTCTTTTGCTCAATTAATTGGGTTGTTTGTCATATTGACTTGTTAGAGTTCTCTGTGTGTTGTGGATATAAGTCCTTTATAGTTTATGTGTTACAAATATGTTATCTCAGCCTGTGGCTTGCCTTTTCATTTTTTTTTCGAAGTATCCTTTGAAGAATAAAACACTTTAATTTAGACGAAACCCAAATGAGCATTTTGTTTTTCTTTGGTGGTGTTTTTTTTTGCATCCTGTATCTTCGTCTACCCCAAAGGCAAAGATTTCCTCTTATCTCAGATATGTGTGTTGTTAACACACTTCCCAGTTGGTTCTGCTGTGCACCAAAGTGGGAGAAACCCAGGTATAATCAGTTACCCTAGGTTTGGGGGCAGATCTGAGTTTGGCTTTCAGGTTTGCCACTTAACTGAGCAAGTCACTTTGTCTCTCTGAGCTTCAGTGTCCCTATCTGCCAAACGAGGTTAAAAGTAGGGCCCCTCCACACAATTTGTTGGAAAGGTTCAATGAAATAAAGCTCAAACAGAACTTAGCAAAGTGCCTCGCATGCACAAAATGCTCTGTAAAAACTGTGTTCGTTTGTAACGAGCAGCAGAATGGAATAACACGTTTCGTTGTTTGTTTTCAGTACATCAAGTCCTTCTACAATGAATCGTGGGAAAGAAGGCACGGACATCCAATAGACCAAGACACTCTGACCCTGCTCTGGTCTGTGACGGTGTCCATATTCGCCATTGGTGGACTCGTGGGGACGTTACTGGTGAAGCTGATCGGAAAGGTTCTTGGGAGGTTAGTGGGACGTCTCTGCTTGGGGATCCCCTCTGTAATGTTCACAATATGTATCAAAGTCAGGATCCCAGAAGGCAACAGAACTCTGCTCAGACAGTCCAGCTGGAGAGATTTTAATGCCAGGAGAGGAAGGGGAGGAAATAGGGCACCTGAGGCCAAGGAGAAGCGAAGCCACGGACAACGGGCCGAGTTGTGGAGGGCTGTGTGGACTGGGCTGCGTCCGACTGTATTGTCCAAACGGGGAGGGAGTAGGGGGGAAATACCCTGGCTTCTCTCTCCTCGCACCCTCCAGCCCACTGTCAGTGCCTCTCATTGGTCAAACCCAAGTAGAAGCCAGAAACACCAGGAGCCTTTTGGGGGCAGTCCAGGAGGACCGGGTCCCAGGGCTCAGAGCAGGACAGGAAGGGAGGAAATGGATCTGGCCGCCGGAGCAAGTGGAGAAGAGCCTTAGAGTGCCTTAGAGACTCTTCCACGTATGTCCATATAGATCTGCTTTTCAAAACGTGGGAGCTCAGACAGTGTTTTCTTATGGGTCTGAATGATAACTTATTAAGCCAGTCTCCTATGGATAGACATTTAGGTTATTTCAAATCTTTCATGTTACAAATACAGGATGGTACGTGTCAAGCAGTTCATGTTGAGATTTCCCATCTGGGCCCTCTCGGGTCAGATCCACTTTACCTCCTGAGCTTCGTGCCTCGCTCATTTCTGTCCTGTGAAGAGTTCTCTGAGATCAGATTGATTTATCAAGAAACCTCCCCAAGTGTTTTCTCTGTATCTTCGCTTGTAACTTCTCGGGAGATACGGAGGTGTTAGTGCAGAAGTAGAATCTGCAGCATTCATGTCTGAACTTGACTCACGAGTGTTCCACTTTCTAGTGCCTTTGGCCAAGTCATTTGATGTATTTGAACCTCAATTTTCTCCTCTGTAAGACGCAGGAAATGTTACAGGGACTAGAGAAAACGAATGGAGGCAGAATAGCACATTAGCAGCGACTCCGTAAGTAGAAGCTATTATTATTTACCGTATTACTTACTTACCATCCTTCTCCTCATTATCCGGACACCCATATACTTACCCATACATAGTAAGTGCTCAACACATCTCCATGTTGCATTGACCTGAATTGGAAAGGACCCAGAAAATCTTTCCACTCCTCAGGGCTCTAGAAACCCTACTTAAAAAGGTGCCCCCCCCCCCCACTCCTTTACACTTGGCCTCACATCCGCTCCAAGGAGTAAGTTAGAACTGATGCTATTTCGGAGCCGACTTTCACAAGGCTGGGGCAGGAAGCCATCCTGAAAACACGCATGTGGCGCTCAGGAAAGTCTGTGGTATCCGGTGAGGCAGGGGAGGTGCTGACACTTTCCTTGTGCCCAAGGCCACTTCCAGGTGGTAACGAATGGGAACTCCGTACTCCAGAGAAGTACGGCGACGGCAGAGTGGAGTGAGGGCTGCCATTTTCTGTGGTCCCCCAATGTTCCAGGCGCTCCCACATGCACCCTCATTCCATTTCTCCACTCTCTGGGGTCTTGGATGGGGGATGGATTGAGAGCTTACACAGAGCTCGAGCTCAGGTAGGAACCAGCTCCGCCACGTCATGATCCTTCCATCATGCCGAGCAGATCTGAGTAGGGGCATGCTGGCAGTGGCTCTGTAAGTCCATGACTATTTGACCACAGGTCAATGACTGGCTGGCCCCCGGATTGGCATCAATGGCCAGGGTCCATGAGGCACTGTTGCTAAGCCCCTGGGCCAAGCCAGTTTCTAACGCCAGCCCTCTTGTCTATTCTAGTTAGATGGAGTCAGCCCCGGCCCCAGGATTTGTGGCCTATGTCATATACCTGCCTTTTATCTGGCCACGGCACTGACACCCCAAGGCTGCCCCATAAGAAGGCTCTGAACCCAGGCAGACGGTACAGGGAAGTCCACACTGTTGCCGGGGTCAGGGTGCTGTGGCCCCACAAGTCCTGACTCCCCAACTTGCCAGTGTGTCACGTGGGACTTTGCCACCTCACCTCTCAGCCAACACCTCTCCCACACGTACAATGCAGGCAGTGGAAGTGGCTTTGCAGCTCTTGATGGCGTGGTGCAAAAAAAAAAAAAAGCAGAAGGAATGGAAAAGAGACACGTTTGACAGATACTCCTTTTCTAAGAGAAGGAAGGGTTTTAGGCCGGAGAGAGATTCCATCAAAAGGTGTTGGGCCGTGTGCCCCGGGCAGCTGCTGGTTCCCTTTTCCATCATTGTGGGAAGAAAGGTTGAGCCGGGATGAAGCCTCAGCTTGCATGGAACTCTGTAGGGAGGACAAGGAGCAAACACCGAGAATCTACCCCGCTTCTTCACCTCCTGCTACGTACCCGTGCTCGACCTACCAACCTCGTTTACGTCCACAGCTCCGTATTGTTGTCCCTGGTCCACAAGCCATGAATCCGAGGCCCTGAGAGGCCTCGTGGCTCGCCCGAGGTGACAAAGAATGAGGTTGATCCGAAACTCAGACTGGAGCCTGTGCTTTTCCCATCACATGGTGTCTGTTGAAACCTTTTCTTGATGCTCCATTAATTATCTCTGGGAGGCCGCTGGGGAGAAAGAAGAGGCTGACTTAATGTGCAAGGCTGGGGTGGGGTCTGATGAGAGGGCTCACACACATGACTATGGGGGGAATTTGGGTGGAGTTGAGGGTCCTCAGAGTCAGGCAGGTCTGGTCACCAGCAGGTCCAGCAGGGGGCTGACCCTCGCTAGGCCATGACGAACTCGACTGTGGTTTGGGAGAGGGATGAGGACGGGGGAGCACGAGGGGCCAGGAGTGGTCTGTGGAGATGAGGCACCCCCATTGTCTAGTCTCAGGGGAGCAGGTTCCTTGTCTCCTTGAGCCTCTGGCTTGGAGAATTCTGGTTGACTCCCTCCCCTCATTTGGGGTCATCCCTCCTCTTCTTACATGGCTCTAGTGACAGAACCCTCCTTCCCTCATGAGACAGGACGGTGACCATGTTGGTGCATGGATGCCAGCTAGAGGACCCGTGATGCTCCTGGCTCGTGGGGCCACGTATGAGTTACTCAAATTCTCCAAGCTTTGCTTAGTTGGTGACAAGATGAAGATAAGGCAGTGGCCTGTTGGAGGGTTGTGAAAATGAAATGAGAGTGTTCCTGTCCGTGGTTGACACGGAGTCAGCACCCATCCTACGTTGGCCAGCATCCCTGTTGTCCCTGTCCCCATCCTCATGAGCTCTTCTTGAGACGTGTCACCCCATTACTCAACAGAACTGGCCGTGATTATGTTCTAGTTGCACTGAAATTGGCCTCCTTACACATATCATTGGATCTAGTTTTTCCCTCCAGAGCAGAGCAGAGCAAATATGCAAAAAACCATAGGGAAACTCACACGGGCTTTGAAATCGGATCCTTAGGCCCGTTCTTGAGCAAGCCATGTAACCACATCCAGCCATGCAGCAAATACTTTTGAACACCTACTGGGTGCCAAGCACTGTTTTGGCACTTGGGCACCAGCAGCAAACGGCATGGCCCGAGCCTGCTGCCTGGCTGGGAACAATGCATCGTGCACGACATTGTGATGGTTGGAAGCACGGTGGGGGGGTGGATGGGTAGTGGAGGGACAAGAGGAGGCAGTTTGAAATCTGTGGAGCTCGGATAAGCACGCTCACCTGAGGGGGCAGCTCTGAGGGTTGCAGGAGAGCCTGTTTACAAAATGGGTCCTGTCACTCATGCCTGTGACGGGGACTCAAACCAAACTGGCTTAGGGCCAGAGGGAGCTAATTGGCTGACATAACTGGAATGTAACTCAGCCGAATACACCTGTCTGTCTTCTCTGTCTCTCAGCTCTGCCTTACTCTGTGTTGGCTTCATGCGCAGGCTGCCTCTCCCTGTGTGGGGGCAAGATGCCCCCAGCAGCTCAGGGTGACCCTGTTCCCGCTTGGCATCCCCAGAGCACACTTCTCCTTCCGGTAGTTCGAGCCAAGTCCCAGGCCTGAGTCTCATTTACTTGTGTGAGGTCGCATACCCTTGGGGCTTCTTGACCAGGGGCAATTTTGCCCCAGCAGGGGACGTTTAATGACAGTATCTGGAGGCGTTCCTGGTTGTCACTGCTAAGGGGTGCTGCTAGCATCTAGTAGGGGCCAAAGAGGCTGTGAAACGTGCTACAATGCCCACGACAGCCCCCACCACAAAGAATGTTGTGGCTGTGGCCGCAAGTGTTAATAGAGCCCAATGTGCAAAATCCTGGTGATTAGTGCACTTTAAAGGTACTGTATCGTGTGCCCGTTCCTGGAGCCACAGTGGGGTGGGGATGGGACACAGAGTGCAGGCAGGAATGTTTCTTGGAGGAAATCGCACCAGAAGAAGGAGGATGGGTGTTTTTTTATTTTATTTTTTATTTGAGAGAGCACGTACGCGCCAATGGGAGAGGGACAGAGGGAGAAAGAGAATCTTAGGCTCTATGCTCAGTGCAGAGTCCAATGCAGGGCTCGATCCCACAGCCCTGGGATCATGACCTGAGCTGAAATCAAGTCAGAGTCAGACGCTCAGCTGACCGAGCCACCCAGGTGCCCCAGAAGGATGGGTATTGAACGAGTAGTACGTCATGCCAGGCAAATAGCAGGTTCTCAAAAGTGCTATTTTTCTTTTCTTTTTCTACTTCAATATTTTGAAATCTGTGTTTATTTTCTAAAAGTTGGAAGGAACGTAAGCTCTCTAGGTGCCTGCTGAAGGAGCCTGCAAGGCACATGGCAAACCTTTACTAGGCTTGAACAATAGAAATCTCTCCTCTCACAACTGGGGAGGCCGGAAGTCCAAGATCAAGATGGCAGGGGATGGCAGGGGAGGGTTGCTCCTGAGTCCATTCTCCTTGGCTTATAGGTGGCTTTCTTCTCACTGTGTCCTCACACGGCCTTTGTCCTTATGGGAGAGCAGGCCTGGTGTCTTTTCTTCCTGTCTGTTCCCGTTGGATGAGGGCCCTGCCCTTACAACCTCATTTAACCATAATCTCCTCTTTGAATGCCCTGTCTCCAAATGTAGTCACCTTGGGGGTTGGGGCTTCAGCTGAGGAATTGGAACATAGTTCAGTGCATAGGAGAACGCTTACACTGGTCGCTGACCTCCTCTTTCAGGCTGGAATTGCCTTAGGAAGGTGAGTTCCCCAGAAGCAGAGCCTATGAGGGAGCTTGGGATACATACGTTTTGTTGAGGGAAGGCTCTTCAGGAGTTCCCTTGACGGCGATGCAAGCAGAAGAGAGAAAAGGGGAAGAGAGCCAAGCAAGGCCATGCTCTCAGGTCCACTCTGGTCTCAGCTGGCCCGCAGGGATCTGGGGCATGAATCCTACCCCGGAGGGATCCCATCTGGGCAGGGGGGCCGCATTCTCTTCCCACCACTCTCCAGCTATTGGCTGCAGGCTGCTCTGGGGGAGGGGGTTATCTTCTTGGGTGGCCCTTCTGGAGAAGAGCCAACCAGGAGCCTTGCTTGAGCAGCCACATGTACAAAGTGGGTGATGGAGGAGAGAGCTGAGGGACAGAGGGGTACCTGCTGGGACTCCTGATCCCCCACCCCCATTCTGCCAGCCTTGGAGCCTTGCCTAGCACCGTGAGGGTGCCGAGGATTCTGGGAGAAGGAAGCTGTCTTGGGGTTTGTGCCAGAAGGTGGGAAGAGAGACTGGGCGTGGCGGAGGTAGACTTCAGGAAGGCAGAGTTCCAACGTCTCAGAGAGTCTGCCAACCCCAAACACGCAGCAGCTTTGGTACAAGCTGTTTCTGCACGATCTGTTTGTTGTATTACAGATGCATGAGCTGGAAATTATGGTTGAAAGTCAACAAGTTGTCACTCCTGCCCCACACTGCCCACCACACATCTATTAGAACCAAACAGTGGCCTCCCCTGGGCCCACGTCAGACCTTCTGTTTCCCTCTCTTACATCACTTAGCATTTTGTGCTGTAACCACTTACTGACATTTCTGTCTCTTCCCTGAGGGGAGTTCCTTGCGGGGAAGCTCCTTGAAGCTCCTTGATGCAAGAACCACACGTACACGTGAGCGCCAGCACCTGGCACAGAAGCTTGTGCACACTAGGCAAGCAAGCTTGTTGGACAGATGGAGGGATCGATGGAGGAATGCCTGATGCTTGAAGGTTTTTCTACCGTAACTTCCCAAAGTGGCCGTTTTTCTCCCGCTTGTGTACTTCCATTCACTCGTGCGTTTATTTTCCCAACAAATATTTCTGGAGCACCTGCTGTGTGCCAGGCACTTAGGGGTGAACAAAGCGGACAGAGACAGCTCTCTGGCAGAGGGAACAGCAGCTGTAAAGGCCCTGAGGGACGACTGGGCTTGGCTTCTTGGAAGATAAGACAGGATGTCAGGGTGGCCGGGGCCACGTCAGTGAGTAGAAAATGAAGCTAGAGAGAGGTCACTGAGCGTGGATCCAGAGGGCCTTGTGGGGCAGGGTTGGGACTTGGGCTTTTCTCTAAGGTGGGAAGTTACTGGTGTGTTGTAAGAACTGGCCCGATTTGCAGCCTGAAAGGCCTTCTGTTATCAGTGGATCTGGGGACGTTACAGCATCTTGCGCTGATAGGGTGAGGTGATCTGGTTTGCACCAGGTTTGTGACAAGACACGGTGAGAGGTAGTGGCGGTTTTAGGAGTTTGGGACATATTTTAGAAGTAGAAAAAACAGGCCTTAGAGATGTATCGTAATGTGGGTGGGTGAGGGACAGAAATAAAAAATAATGCTAACGTTTTCTGGCCTGAGCAACAGCAAGGACTGTGGTGTGGTGTTGTTGTGGGTTTTTTGTTTTTGTTTACGTTGTTGTTTTTTCTGAGGTAGGAAGTCTTTGGGAAGAATAGGGTGGGTTTTTTTTTTTAATGTTTATTTCCTTTCGGGGGGGGGGGGCAGAGAGAGAGAGGGAGACACAGAATCTGAAGCAGGCTCCAGGGTCTGAGCTGTCAGCACAGAGCCTGAAGCGGGGCTTGAGCTCACGAATGGTGAGATCATGACGTGAGCCAAAGTCGGACGCTTAACTGACTGAGCCACCCAGGCGCCCCAGGAAGAGGATTTGGGGAGGAAGGAGGCCAATGTTACGAATTCGGTTTTGGGTACGTTAACCTTGAATTGTCTGTAAGACTCCCTCGTGAAGAGGTGAAGCAGGCAGTTGGATATATGGGTCTAGCACTCGGAGGAGAGCTCAGAGCTTGGATGTAAGTCTAGATGTCATCAGTACATAGGTGAAACTTGAAGCCAGGACACAAGACGAGATCACCTGGGAAGTGTATAGAGGCCAAAGAAATAGGCTCAAGGGCTGAGGCCGGGAGCCCCCTAGTCTTGAGAGGGTTGGGAAGATGGTAAGGATCAGCCAGTGAGGTAGGAGCAGACCCACCACTCAGAGCTGGAAAACAAGTGAAGGAGGGAAGTGGTGATCACCTGTGTTCAAACGGAGTCAAGGCCCGAGAGCTGGTGGATTTAGCAATGTGGAGATCTCTGGTTACCTGACAGGAGCTGTTTCAAGGGCACAGTGGGGGAGACAGCTACTGGAAGGGGCTTAAGAGAGAAGAATAACTCGAGACAATGAGTGTAGATGGGTGTACCTGGGTGTAGTTTTCCTTTTAACAGCATGGTAATGAGATGTTCCAGCAGAGAGGGGAAAACTGGTGGGCAGGGGCCAGAGATGAAACTTGCTGAAGCAACATTCTTGTGCAGGTAGGAGCGGGGTGGGGAACTGGTCGGTGATTGGAGGGATTGGCCTCAGGTGGGAGCACGACAGTATGTCCTCAGGAAGATGAGGGAAGACAGTGTGTGGGCACAGAAGCAGGGAGGTCGGTGCCTGTGGAGGGAACACGTGAATTCCTCTCCAGATTGCTTCTGCTTTCTCAGTGGAGTAGAAAGCAAGGTCATCAGCTGAGAAAGAGGATAAGGGGATTTGAAGACAGAGAAGTCGTATGAAATAGTCCTCGAGGAGAGCAGGACATTGAACAAACCGGGGAACTATAGAATGGTTGCCTGGAGGCCCCAAAGCCCGCTTGAGATTGGTGGTCATGAATTTCAAGTGACACCAGTCAATGTAGTTCGGGTTTTTCTCCAGCCAAGCTGAGCTCTGTGGTGCACGTGTGAGGCAGGTCAGGATCTAACCAGGGTTGGGGTTTGCCAGGCACATATGATGAAGGCAGGTGGGTCAGTGGGTCAAGGAGTTGAGGATGTGATGGCTATTTAAAATGATGGACCATTGGGGCGCCTGGGTGGCGCAGTCGGTTAAGCGTCCGACTTCAGCCAGGTCACGATCTCGCAGTCCGTGAGTTCGAGCCCCGCGTCGGGCTCTGGGCTGATGGCTCAGAGCCTGGAGCCTGTTTCCGATTCTGTGTCTCCCTCTCTCTGCCCCTCCCCCATTCATGCTCTGTCTCTCACTGTCCCAAAAATAAATAAACGTTGAAAAAAAAAAAATTTAAAATGATGGACCATGGAATTCAGGCTGAGTAAGCAGGAATGGACAGACATGAGGAAGGTGATGATTGGTGGAAACAAGGTACGATCTCGGTTTATAGGCCAAGCTAGACTTAAGGAATTGTTGGAAGGGTGGGTGGTGATGGAAGCCGTATCTCCAGAGGTCCCCCAGTTCACTAATCCCTTACAGAAGTACTTTCTAAATTCCCTGTATCTTCCACCACTTGGTCGTGTGTGATTGAGTTAAAGCATGACACAGCAGAAGCTCTCACATTTCTCCTGAGCCTCCTCGTGTCTAGGCTCAGGATGCCGAGTCCCTTTGACCATTTCTCCAGTGACGTGCTCTCCACTCTCCTCATCACCTTATCACTCTTCCTCGTGTTTGGCCCCTTTTGCCAAGAGCTGATAATCTTCTGGGTTGCCCACGAACATTCTGCAATACGGGAAAGCTCAGAACAATGCGTGCGCTGTCCCAGGCGGGGTTCTCAGGGGTCCCTGGAGTTCTGTGCTCAGAAATGGCGTGTCCCTGGTCTCCCTTGTTTTTGTTGCCATGTTCATCCCCGGGGAAAAAATGGAAACACGGTCGTTAAAATCCACGTCTCTGAACCCCAGTGAGTCAGCTTTGCAAATTATTTGCGAGTAAGGTTTCCGTCCTCACCGGGACACTGTCAGGCTGGGGGTTATTTTGGGAAGGAATACATTAATATGATGTACTTGCTTAGAGGGTGTGCAGCCCTGTTTGCAAATGTTCCAAGTCAGACCTGAATGGGATTTTAACATTCTCTGCATGGCACAAAATACACCATCGCATCCGGTGCAGGACCTCAGGCCAAAGCACTTAGGGGCACCCTTAACTCTTCTTCCTCTGTACCTCTGTCCAATCCAAATGCAAAGCCCATCAGCTGTCCTCAAAACACACGAGCTCTGACCACGTCTCGCCACCTCCACTGCTCCCGTCCTGGCGCGAATCACTATTGGCACTTGCCTGGTCCGCTGCAGGAGCTTCCCAGCCAGTCTCCCTGTTTCTGCACTTACTTCTTCAGCCCACGGTCGACACGGAAGTCTGTGCGATCTTGTCAATATGTTACTCAGGTCATGGCACCCCTCTCCTTAGAATCGTCCGGTGGCTGCCCATCTCTCTCCAGGTGGGAACCCAAGTTGCCATGGTGGCTCCTACAAGACCCTTACTAGCTCCCCCTCCAGTCTCTCTGCCCTCACTTCTACTATTTGCTTTCCTGTCCTCTGCTTCCAGCTGTGCTGGCCTCACTGGTGTACCTGAAAATAACCCATGTCTGACTGTTAGTACCTCCCTGCCAAGATTGCTGCTCTCTGATATCCATATGGCTGGTCTGCATTCCTTCGTCAAGTCTGTGCTTAGATATCACCTTCCCAGATGTCTCCCTGAGTAAAATTCCTCCCCTCTCCTGTATTAGTTTTCTCTACAGTCTTTGTCTTTTACTTGTTTATTGAGAACATGAAGAGTAGGGACTGGGTCATGGTGGCAGCTATATGGCAGAACTTAGAATGGTGTTCAGCACTCAGTCCACACTTAGACGTTGTGTTGAGTGCATGAATGTCAGTTGAACGAGTGAACATCTGTTGAAAGAATGAATGACTGTGAGTAAACATAGCAGCCGCCATTGTGGGGAGCTTAGTATCAGGGTGACTGGAATGCTAAACCTCCCATTTCATAGTATGTGAACTTGACCACGTACTCAAGTTCTAGATCTATTTCCTCACGTGGGACATGGGGTAGCAAGATTACCTAATGCATAGGGTGTCCAGTGAGTATAAAGTACTTAAAATAGTGCCTGAGACATAGTAAGTACCCAGTCAATGTTAGCTGTCACCATGGATTGGTTTTCAGTTTATTGAGGCTCCGAATAAGTTCTAGGTGCCATCCTAAGCGCTTTGCGTAAATCATCTGATTCTTACAGGAGACTTAGAAGGTAGACATTGTTACATCCATTTTACAAGGGTGGAAACCAAGGCTCAGGGAGGGTAGGAAACCCGCCCACAGTTGTTCGGTTAGCATGTGGCTGAACTGTCCAAGCAGGAATAGTATTGGAGGTAGGTTCAGGAGAACAGCGTGTGTCCTGCCCACAGACCTAGAAGCTAAAGTAAGACTCAGAACAGGCCAGAGCTGGGCCACATGGAGGAAACCCGGCTCGACATCTAGAATTTACTCCTTCATTTATGCAACAAATTTGAATGGGGCACCTGCCTGTACCAGCAACTGGCTTAGTGCCTGGGGCTACAGTGACAAGATAAAAATCTCTGCACGCATGGAGTTCATAATCCGGTAGGGGCACGTGCCAATACAAACACAAATAAATATGTAAGCATTAACTCCCGTGTTGTGGGGGCTGCAAAGAAAATCGAAAGGGTGATAAGATTGTGGGGGATGGGCTCTGCAGCTGGGGGAGTAGTCACATCAGATAGTGTCAGAGGTGGCATTTCAGTCACTTCAGTGAGATAAGACGAATGGATCGAGGGGCACCCATGACACGGGTCGTGAGTCAGGAAGCTGCCCGGCACACCCAAGAGATGGCGGGAAGCCTCGTGAGCACAAAGGCACGAGTAATCGGACGGTGTGGCCAAGGCCATGTCATGCAAGGTTGTTTAGGCCCTGGCGAGCGGTTTGTCCCAAGCACAGTGGGAAGGTTTTAGGTAAGGGGAAGTGTGTCAGTGTTTGCTTTGCAAGGATCACTCTGGCTGTTCTGTGGACCCTGAATCCTACAGGAGGGCAAGAGTGGAAACAGGAGCCACCTAAGCCATCCTGCGTCCGTCTGAGTGTGAGATGGTGGTGGCCTGCCCCTCTGCCGGACTGTGGACCAGAAACGGAAAGAAGCGCTCTGCTCAGGGATATACCCTGGAAGCAGCGTAGGCGGGACTCAGTGATGCAGGCAGGAAGGAAAATAAGAGATGTAATTATTATTCCTCTATTTTTGGTCTAAGCCCCTAGGAAGGTGGAGGTTTTATTTACTCAGATGGGGAAGACTGTGGACAGAGGGGTTTGGATGCATTTGTGGGGGGCGGTTAGCAGTGGGGATGCATGAGTTCTATTTTTTTTAATGTTTATTTGTTTTGGGGAGAGAGACAGAATGCAAGTGGGGGAGGGGCAGAGAGAGAGGGAGACACAGAATCTGAAGCAGCCTCCAGGCTCTGGGCTGTCAGCACAGAGCCCGACGCGGGGCTCGAACCTACGAACTGTGAGATCATGACCTGAGCCAAAGTCAGACGCTAAACTGACTGAGCCACCCAGGCACCCCAAGAATATTTTATGTTATGTTATGTTATGTTATGTTATGTTATGTTATGTTATGTTGTAAGTTTATGTATTTATTTTGAGAGAGAGAGAATGTGCACGCATGCACCAGGGAGTGAGGAAGGGCAGAGAGAGAGAGGGATGAGAGAATCCCAAGCAGGTTCCACACAGCGCAGAGCCTGATGTGGGGCTGGAATTCACAACCCTGAGATCATGACCTGAGCCGAAATCAAGAGTCAGCTGCTCAACTAGCTAAGCCACGCAGGTGCCCCAAGAGTTCTATTTTAAAGATACATGGCTTCAGATGCCCGCTGGACATACAAGTGGAAATGTCTAGGAGGCAGTGTGGCATGTAAGTCTGGACTGAGATGAGTCCAGGCCAGAGATACAGTTGGGATTGTCATCAACTAAGGTCACAGCTGGGTGAAGTCACCCAAGGAGGGAGCGGAGAGAGAGGACAGACCAGGCTTGACACTGAGAAGGGGAGGCTGGTAGGCAGAAAACAGGAGAGGGCGTGATCCCAGATGTCCCGGAGAAGACTGTGTTTCCAGAAGGAGCCCGTGGCTGTCCGTATCGCATGCTGCTGGGAGGCTGTACCGGAGGGGCGGGGTGGGGGTGGGGGTGGGGGTGCAGAACTGTCAGTGGTGTTTGTTGAGGTGCGTGATCCTGATCGTCTTCACAAAGGCAGTCTCCCCGGAGCGGTGGCAATGATCCAGTCAGAGAGGGACAAGGACAGAAGGGAAGGCAAACAGACGGTAGTCTTCAGGGAGTTTCATTCTAAAGGGGAAGCGGAGATAAGGGGCAGTGGCTGCAGAGGGCTGAGGGTCAAGGGAGACCATAGTCTGCTGTGTTCGCACGGAAATGATGGAGTAGTTAAGGGATGGATTCTTCTAGGTGGCGGACAGCCAGGGTGCAGGAGACTGCACCTTACCCCCCAGGGGTGGTTTTAGCCAAATGCAGGTGGGCTGGTGAACTTGGTGCAGTGGGGGGGGTGGGGGGGGTGGAGCAGGGTGGGGAGTGAGGTGGTCCCCACCTGTGACACCTCCACCTCTTCCTCTGTGAATTGCCCAGCTCGTGAATGCTGCCAGCTACAGGTGTGAAAGATGAAGTGAATGACACGAGATGATTTATGTAAAAGCCATACTCTTTCTAGATTCTTCTAGAGGTCTCTTGTGGAGTCTGTGTCGAGGATTGAGATTCTCTAGGGGTGGACCCAAGAGTCTCTCTTCTTATGTGATGTCGTTGAATCTGATGAGCAGCTATAGCCTTGAGAACCACTGAGTAATGCCAGTATTAGTGCCATGAATATCATTACCATCACTCTAGCATCAAGGGTCCAGTTTAACTGGAGTAGGAGCCCAGGGGTCGGGTCCTGCTTCCTGGTCGAGCCCTTTATTTCTCCCTGTCTACGGGTCATGGAACATGCTGTCTTGTCCAACATCCGAGAACCCCCTGAGTCTGGCCAGCCTCAGCATTCCTGTCCCGCTTCCCCTCTCTCAACGACCTCTTCACATCCTTGACTTACACTGGACTCTACACCCACAAGATTTGGGCCGTGAGGTCTCAAGGAGTAGAACTGGGGTCAGAGATGGACCTACAGGGAGAACGTTTTGACTTGTTGGGAGAAATCACTTTTCACACACAAGCCACTACCACACCTGGGATGGAAGGCAGAGACAGCATTGCCAGGGCCCCCAAGCCAGGCCCGCTCCGCGGAAGGGGGCAGGTTGCTGGCACCACAGGGAGAAGGCTGGGGCCAAGGAGCAGACGCACCTGCCAAAGTGGGAGTGGGACCATAGGGAGATGCCCGGCCTCTCCTCTTCCCCACAGAAGACAACATCAGACCTCTCATTGGCCAGTCCTGCCAGGGAGCTGGGAAGGAAGGGAGCCTGGGAAATGTAGTTCTAGTTCCCTTGCAACAACAGAACAGAGAAAGGGTCCCGGAGTAGCCAGGCAAATGACACACAGTTCCCACTTATACACCTGAGACCCGATATCTTTACTTCTAATTGATTTCTGTGTGACAGTTTATTCTTCTGTGTCCCTAACTAGGTTTTAAAGCCCCTAAGGGTGAGGATGAGGATTGACTTACTCCCTGTGGCAAACCCTGTGTCTTATACTCACTACGTGTTTGCTGAGCAGACACGCCAGTGAAAGCCCTCGCCCCCATGAGGGCACAGGTCTTTTCACCACTGCCCTGCTTCCTTCCTAAGACTGACCTGTCAGACCCTCAGAGGACTGAGGGAAGGGCCGTGAGCACTGCGCACACATGGGCCACCAGAGTATTCTCATTGTGCTCTGAAGCCTCGCTAATAACAAAATTAGTGCCCTTGGGTTCGTCTTCTTGAATCCTGAGACTGCGACCTTCTGTATCACAATAAGGGAGGTCAGGGGCGCCTGAGTGGCTCAGATGGTTAAGCGTCTGACTTCAGCTCAGGTCATGATCTCGTGGTTTGTGGGCTCGAGCCCCATGTCAGGTTCTATGCTGACATCGCAGAGGCTGGAGCCTGCTTCAGATTCTGTGTCTCTGTCTCTCTGCCCCTTCCCTACTTGTGCTCTGTCTCTCTTTCTCTCTCAAAAGTAAATAAACCTTAAAAAAAAAAAAAAAAGAATGAGGGAGGTCAGCCTAGATTGGAATTTCTGTTTTAAGTCTTGGCTAAATCATAATTTTCCCCTCACGGCATCCACTTAAATTAACTTTTTGACAGTGAGATTGTATTTATGTTTTGAATAAATAATACATTCATATGGCATAACTTTTAAAAGGACCAAACGAATGTAAAGTAGAAGGCTTCCATTGTATTTCTCTCCCCCAGCCAATCAGACCCCCTTTCTGGGGGCAGCCTGTGATACCAGTTTTTTGTGTACCTTTTCCAAGGTTTGTGTCTGTTTTTGCATGCATGTGCATGTGCGTGCGTGCACACACACACACACACACACACACACACTTTTATCACACAAATTGTTGCATATTCTATGCAAAGTTCTGTACCTTGTTCTTTATACTTGACAATATATCTTGGAGATCTTCCTGTATCAGAATATAGAAAGCTACTTCTGTTTTAATGTCTACGTAATGTACCATTACATAGATGTATCATAATTTGTTTAAATAAGGGAGACCTGGGCTTTTTCAGTTCACATTATAGAAGATGTTGAACCAGTCTTCGTGCCATCGTGAAAGTGTGATTAGCTTTGGGATTCTCCAAAAAGATGTAGGCAGGAGGAAAAAGTTTAATGGAAAGTTTGAGATAAATAAGAAATAGTGGAAAGAGCCCCGGCCTGGAGTTTAAGGCCTCTAACTCACAAAAGTAATAACAAAGTCCCCTTTCAAGTCTCTAGCTTCTTCCAATTTACAAAACAATTTCATATTTGTTAACTCATTGATTTGTTAGGGAAAAAATATCCTGTGAGAAGCTATGATGTTTTTTTCCAGCTCTTAACTCACTGGTTGTATGGCCTAAATTTCTAATTTGTCTATATCCTGGTTAACTTATCTATAGAATAAGGATAATGAAGTATCTACCTCATAGGATCATTTTGAGCAGGACGTGAGCTACTCCTTTAAAGTGCTTAGAACAGGGTTTATCATAGAGCAAGAATTTAGTACGTGTGAGCTATTATCATTCTGTAAATGAGTAAAGGAAAACACGAGCAATAAATAAAGTAGAGTCACCTAGCTCATAAAAGATACAACTGGTGCAGGGACCCAGGTCTCCAGGCCCCAAACAAGTCATGATTCTCAACCATGAGGTCTTAGAGACATGTTACCAGAACAATGACAGCAGTCCCTGCACAGAGCAGCTATAGGAATAATTGCCATAGGAATTTGATCTTGTTCAAGAAGAATTAGTTCAGCCTCACACTTAGGGCTGTAATTTATCAAATCGAAGATGTCATCGTGTATAAGAAGCATTGTTACACGAAATGCAGAGAAGGAAGGATGGAAGGAAGGAAAGAAGGAAGGAAGAGAGAGGGATAGGAAGAAAGAAAGGGAGGGAGGAAGGAAGGAAGGAAAGAAGGAAGGAAGGAAGCAAGGGGGAGAAAGAGAAAGGGAAAGGCTGCTAATTAAAGCTATAGGACACTGTGCTGGTTTTCAGACTGTGGTCTCTCAGCTCCAGACTTACCCTCAATGCTCTGCCCTGTGATGCAGGGGCTGGGACCTGCATGTCTCATCTGCCCTTTGATAAGAGGCACACAAGAGCCACACTAGAGGAGGAGGGGCAAGGGGCTTGGTCCTGTTTGGCTGAATTTCCTGCTAGTCCCAGCAGTGAGTCTAGTTCCCAGCCTTTGTCTACACCTCAGAACACTGTGCCCCTCAGAAGAACAGCCCCAGCGGGCCAGTGCCCACCCTTGAAGATAAGCCAGGTCTTGAGGGCCCTTCTTCCAAGCCCCCAAAGTGTCAGCACCACATGGGCAGCACCCCGTCTTCAGAGATCCCCCTTTTGACATCTGAGTTCCCCAATATCTGCTTAACCAACTCCCTATGTTAAATTCTCTCTGCTAAAATCACTAGAGTGGTTTCCATTTTCATGCTTGAACTCTGACTCAAGGATTATAAGGCACATCTTGACTTTAGAAATGTTAAGTAAAGGTCTCAGAGTTGATGAAATACAGTATTGCATCAGGGAATTCGTGAAATGTGACACTGCCTTTTGAAGGTGACCTAATGAGCCTTAGTGGTGAACCCAGGAAGGGGAAGTACCTTGCTCAGGGTCATACAACCAAAGGTGGCAGTAGGGATCAGTGGGATTCTGGGCCCTGTTCCTGACCCTTAGGTCAATGTTCTTTCCACTGTGCCTGAATCTCACTCTGCTGACCCTTCTGAAGGGCGTGACCCCTGCTCCTGGGATGGATAGGTCAACATCCTCACGGTGGGCCTCCTCATCAAACCACTCCTTTTTTTCCAGGAAGCACACTCTGCTGGTCAACAATGGGTTTGCGATATCTGCTGCACTGCTCATGGCCTGTTCTCTCCAGGCAGGAGCCTTTGAAATGCTCATCGTGGGACGCTTCATCATGGGCGTGGATGGAGGTAAGCCTTAACCATTACTGCAAGAGGCAGTAATGCGTGCCTCGGGGGGGTGCTTCGAAATGTGAGTGGTGTTTGGAGCTGTCACAGGACTGGGCTCCTACTAGTGTTGAGTTGCCAGGGACCAAAGATGCAGAAAGTCTGCATGAAGGGGACAGTTCCATGAGATGAAGCACTCATGAGGCTCTAGCAGGCTAATTGAGAAACACTGCCTGGTAGAAACCCGAGTCAACTCCAAAGACCTGGATGGTTTTCAGTACGTCATGCCTTTTGCTTTGTCATCTTCACTGTAAAATTCATATTCTGAGATTGTCTGTGGTTTCCAGGGGAGTTTTAATGAGGGTTGTGTTTCCTGTCCGGACTCTGACTTATTCATTCCTTCATGTATTCACTGAGTATTTGTGGAGCCCCTGCTGTGCCTGGCATTCTTCTCCATGCCGCGGGCACAGTGGTGAGTGAAATGCCCCAGTCCCTACCCGTGCAGCTTACATTCTAGTGGGTGGACAGACACATAATTAGATACATAAGGTAGGTAGTGGCAAGCCCTAGGAGAGAAATGAAGCAGGGCAGGAGGAGAGTGGGGACTATTTTAGGTAGGGCAGTCAGGGAGGACTGCTCAGAGAAGGAAACACATGAGCAAAGACCAGCATGAACCAAGAGTGAGAACCAAGTAAATAGCGGGGGAATGGGGTTCGTGGCCAAGAGAACAGTGCACCGGCCCTGTGGTGGAGTCGTGCTTGGAGAGTGAGGAGGCCAGCACGGCTGGAGCTTGGTGAGTGGGAGGAGAGTGGCTGTAGATGAGGTTGAAGAGGGGCCGCTCAGATCACGTAGGGCATTGTAGGATTTGTGCCGAGGGTGATGTGACATGAGCTGGTTGTTTTTTCCGTAAGATTCCTCCTGCTTCTGTATAGAGAAGAGTGGAATCGGGGAGCCAGTTGTCCAAGGGGAATAGCTGTGGTGGGGTGAGATGGCGGCCGCGAGGCTGCGAGATGCAGCCGGCTGCTGGCTGTGGGCTGTGAGAGCAGGGGCCTCCAAATATATTATATTAGTAAAACCAGCTGACCGGCCAGCCGACCAACCAACCTTGCTTTCTTTCTAAATACTGTGAGTGTGGAAGGTAATACTTTCAGGCATTTGTGAGAAGCTTGCAAGCTTTTGGATTAGAAATCTCTGCCTTTGCTCTGAGGTCTGCTGCTTACTGATCACTGACTTCTGACAAGGTGCTTAATGGCCTTGGTTTCCCCATTTGTAAAACGGAAATAACACCTGCTTTGAAGGGCTGTCACAAGACTGACAGGACGCCATATACACATATAAAATCTGCCAAACTTGTGAGCTCATTAAAGGCTCATTCCCTTCCTTGCTGATTCTTGCAGGCTGCAGGCCCCAGGCTTTGGGAATGAGCTGAACAACAAACGTGCCTCAGGCAGAGGTGAGCAGGAGAGTGAGGGCCTGAGGAAGGTCAGGGGGTGAGACTTCCCACCCCTCCCCTGCGCTGCTGGTGGGAAATACTCAGGATCAGTAATAACCCAGACTCAGGGTGAAATTACTCCTCTGTCTTGGTATTCAGGTAGAAAGAGATGGCTCTAGAAAATGTTCACTGGTAAGAATAATGCCTGGCTTTACGTGGTGTCTCACAGTTAACCAGTGATGGTTAACTGGGTTGTTGTGCTCTGATCTAATGCTGGAGGACTGTTACGTTGTTGTCATTTTACCTGGAGGACACTGAGGCTCAGACACATGTGATTGTAGCATGGTTAAGGCTGAGGGCTATGGGTTTGCACTGTCTGGGTTCTCCCACTCACCTAGCTTATTTCATGGCTTTGAATCACTTAGATTTTGCTACCAAAAATAAAATATAAAAAACTGAAACATAAGGGCTTAAAGCAGTAATTTTTTTAAATGTTAATTTTTGAGAGAGCGACAGAGCATGAGTGGGGGAGGGGAGAGAGAGAGAGAGAGAGACAGACAGACAGACACAGAATCCAAAGCAGGCTCCAGGCTCCAGGCTCCAAGTTGTCAACACAGAGCCTGACGTGGGGCTCGAACTCACGAACCATGAGATCATGACCTGAGCCGAAGTTGGATGCTTAACCCATTGAGCCACCCAGGCGCCCCAGAAGTAATGGTTTTGGCTGACTTTGTAAGTCTGTGGGCTGGTGGGGCAGTTCTGATCCGGGCCAGCTCTGCGGCTCTCCTCTGGGCTCTCTCGAGCGCTGTGGGGCGACTTCAGATGGCCTCACTCGCCTGTTTGGTTGTTGGCAGCTGGGTTGGGGCCGCAGGGGCCAGCTCGTCTCTGCTCCACAGGGTCTCTTCCCAGGGGATCCTCAGAGTTCCAGAGAGTGGCAACCGGGCAGGACCCGCCGTGCAAGCGCTTGTCAGGTCACTGCTTGTGGCACGTCTGTCGGGGTCCCCTCGGCCAGGCCGAGTCTCATGACCAGGTGCACAGTCCGTGTCAGAGGGACCTAAGCCCCCGAGGACGCAGACTCAAGGACTGTGAAGAGCAGCCTTCCGCTCGCTGTCTTAGCCTCTGAGTCTTCATCGCGAGGCCCCGCTGACGGGTGCGTGAAAACGAACCGAGAGGCTGCGTGTGTGGCGCTTCGTACGTTCCAGGCATCTCGTGCCTTCGCCCAGCACTGAGAATGCTGACGGCATCGTTGCCCTTAGTGCTGCCATTGTTTTTATTCTCAGTGAATAAGGTGTAGATCCCAGATTTGGACCGAGATGTCTGGTTTCACAGGCCCGATGAGAAAGGCCAGGTGAGGTGCGGCATGAGGGACCTTCCCCCGCGGAGGGCGTCTCTGGCAGGTTTAGATTTTATCCATCACCCTCTCCCAGTTGTCTTCCTCTGCAGCTATTCTGGGGGAGGCCACACTTACCACACATAGTTAGCTGCTCTCTGAATTTCCTTAACTAAGAAAAAGCCGGATTTGAAGAGCGATGCCATTTTTACAAGGCCACGTATTCAAGACACGTGTCTGTTAGACCCCTTTTCTGAGGAGCTTTTCAAAAAGAAGCAGAAGACAAAAAGTAAGAACAAGGAGGGGAGAAAAAATCAGACCCTCTGACTTCTGGAGAATAGCCTGTTGGAGCTGGCCCACGATGTGGAAGCTTTAGGTCATTTATGCTCACCAAGCCCTCTCAAAGCAGAGACGGGGACCTGCTTTTGAGCAGGCATTTGAGGTGAGGCAGTTGGTCAGGAAGAAAGGAAACTTGCTGGGCAGGAGATGAGTGGACTGTCTGGCTTGTAATACATAATTTAAAGCCGAGTGATGAGCCTAGAGACTTGGCAGAGGCTGTGCTGCTCAAGCCGGGTTTGCGGGCAGTATGTGGAACCACAGCAGAAACCCACGATACCTTCCTGAAGTGTCCTTTCTCTAAAAAGCTTGGCCAATAAACAAACAAACAAACAAACAAACACATTTTTACATTGAAAATGTTTTGTGTTTGTGGAAGATTGTGTTGGACAGGTTCCTGCCAAGCCCTCCCAGTGCTGCCCACACTCCTAGGGGTGCAAGCCTGTGTCCATGCATTAGGAGCTCTCTGATGCGCCCCCCTGCTGCATTAGGGGCTCTCTGGTGGACAAATATGAACAGTAGCATTTAGAGAAGCATATGACATGGAAAGAATATAATATCAGGGTCAAGGAAGTGACTTTAAGTTCTGGTTCTACCATTGACTTGCCAGGTGACCTTGGGACCATCATTTCACCTCTCTGGACCCCAGTAATGTCATCTAGAAAATAAGGAGGAGTGGACTCTGGTGGCTGAGGTTTCTACCAACTCTACAAAAAAATCTGCTTTGGCTCCTTTTGTACTCACCTTAGACCTACTATCTTGAATAGTCTCTTGAAACTTCTGGACCTCGCATGCCACATGGAGCTATATCGTTTACTCATTAAACAACATCAGACAATAGGAGATTGTGAAGTAAGAGTATATGTTATGATTTGAGTCCAATTTTAACATGACAGAGAGCAGAGGTGTTCTGAAGGATGGATTCTGGTCCCAGCCCTGCTACCTACCATCTGGGTGACCTCAGACAGACTTCTCTATCCCTCTATCCCTTTCCTCACATGTACAGTACAGATAACAGCATAGCTACCTGACGATGTTCAGGTACCATACAGGGGTGTGTGTGTGTGTGTCTGTGTGTGTTTCTGTGTGTGTGCATGTCTGTGTGTGTGTGCCTGTGTGAAGAGAAGAAGACAGAAAAATTAAAATACACAACTAAAATAGCATATAAATCAGGAAGGCAGTACATGAAATTGGAGTGTATTAAATTCTTTGCATTGTCTGGGAAATACTAAATGTACTACTTTATATTAGATTTCACTAAGACACAGATTCATGAAATGACCTCTAGAGCAATAATTTAAAGAAGAGAAAATAACATAACAACAATCAAATGACTTAAAAATACTTAATCCTAAAGAAGGCAAGAGAGGAGAGAAAACCGAATATAGGAGAGTGTCATATAGAACAGCAAATGGTAAGATGTTATATTTAAACACAAGAATAACACTAAATAGACTCAGTACTCCAATTAAAAGATAAAAATGGTGGGGCGCCTAGGTGGCTTAGTCGGTTGAGCGTCCGACTTCGGCTCAGGTCATGATCTCGCAGTCTGTGAGTTCAAGCCCAGTGTCAGGCTCTGTGCTGACAGCTTGGAGCCTGGAACCTGCTTCCAATTCAGTGTCTTCCCCTCTCACTCTGCCCCTCCCCTGCTCATGCTCTGTCTCTCTCTCTCTCTCAAAAATAAATAAACATTAAAAAAATTTTTTAAAAAAGATAAAAATGGTTACACTGGATAAATCAAATACCTGTGTATATGCTGTTTGTATCTTAGATGTAAAGACATAGGAAGACTGAAAATAAAATAATATAAAAAGCAATCCCAGGCAAACCCAAGCCCGTAAATATGGTTTGGCAGTACTGATAAGACCCTAAGTAGATCTGAAGGCAACAAAAATTACTAAAGACAATGAGAGAGGTTTCATGATGATGAAGCATTCAGTTTGTCAGGAATATAATAATTCTAAATTTGATATGCACTTAATAAAAAGCATCAAAATGTATAAACTGAAAGTGAGTATAAGCTAAAAGTTAGACTGAAATGAGAAATACTATCTCAGCCATTGATAAAACGAGTGGACAGAAACATCAGTAGTAGCTAGAATGTTTGAATGACACAGTTAACAAATATGAGCTAATTAACATGTTAACATTAAACTTTAGAACTGTTAAACACACGTTTCTTTTTAGCTTTCATGGGCCATTTACAAAAATCAACCATATGATGAGCTATAAAGCAAGTCTCAACACATTTAAAAGGATTAATATTAGACTATGTTCTCTGACCACAGCAGAATTAAGTTAGAAGCTAATTACAAAAGTATAAGTAGAAAATCTTCACAGGTTTGGAAACTAAGGTGTAAGTGACATACACTCCAAGTAATGAACCGTGTATTTCTGAGTAACCAGAGGGACAAAAAGAAATCACAATGGAAATTTTAAAATAGTTTGGATTAAATGATAATGAAAATACTACACAAGACATCTCAAAATTTGTGGACTACAGCTACAGCCATACTTCGAGTAAAATTTATAACCTCAAATGCAAAAGGCTAAAAATCAGTAATCTAAATTTCCATCTCAAGAAGTTGGAAAGGGAATTTTCATTGGAGTGCATCAGCAAGATCAAAGTGAGTTCTATAAAAGATTAATAGCATTGCTAAACCCTTGTGAGACTATTTATAAAAAGAGAAGGAATTAATAACTAATATTAGGGTTTAAATGGCCAGCTCCTGAAGCATTAGAGAGATAAGAATATATTGTGATGTGATATATTTGAAAACTTAAAGTGTACAAATGCCTAGAAAGAGAAATCTTAACCAATAGTGATGTAAGAAGAATTAGAGTATCTAATAGTCCTATTCTATTAAATAAGTTGAACATATAATTAAAAACCTCCCAACAAAGGTGATTCAAATCTTCCTTAAGAGAGAACAATACCAATTCTGTATAAACATTTCCAGGGGGGGATATTTCCCAGCTCATTTGATAAGATGAGTGTATCCTGGATAGCATATCCTTATAAGAACTCTACAGGGAAAAAATTACAGGCCAATATCATTAAGGAACATAGATATAAAAATCCTAAGCAAAGACTTAGCGAACAATTTCAACGATAAACAACATAAAACATAAAAAGATACTAGGTCAAGACCTAGCTGAGTTACGCCAGCAGTGGAAGATTGGATTAACATTTGAGAATCAGTCAGGGTGATTCATCATATTTACAGAATACATTTGAAGACAAAATTATGTGATGATTTAGACATATGCAGAAAAAACAGTTGATAATGTTCAGTATCCACTTACGGTAAAAAAAAAAAAAAAAAAAAAATGTAAAAACAACTCTAACCAACGAGGAATAGAAGAAAATTTCCTTATACTAATGAAGGCTGTCTACCCAGACCTACAGCAGTCATCATACTCAGTACTAAGATGTTGATAGGTTTTTCTCTGAGCTCAGGAGCGACACAAAATACATGCTGTCACCACTCTGAGTCAACATAGTACGAGAGGTCCTAGCTAATGCAACGAGGCAAATAAATTTTTTTTTAACACAAGGTATAAAGATTGGAAAAGATGAACTAAAACTGTCATCTGTCACAGATGTCATGAATGCATAAAACATCTAAATCTATAAATAAACTTTAGAATGAGTGAGTGGATTTGGCTACCAGGGTCTCTGGATAAAAAGTCATCATACTTGTGTACTTATAACACTAAATGCAATTTTATTTCTATACATAAGGTCAATACACTAAAAGCAATTGTATTCTTATGTAGAAAATGAAATTTATAAACTATACCATTTAAAAGGCTGTAAAAACTGTCAAATACCCACAAATAAGTCTAGTGGGAAATGTGCAATTTCTAATCTCCTTATTATCTACACAAAAATCTATAAAATATTATGGAAAGAAATTAGACACATACATGGGGGGTATTCCATATTCACAAGTTGGAAGACAACATTATAATGATGTTCCCTCTATACTGATCTATAGATTCGATACAAACCCAAGCAAATCCAAGCAGGTTTTGTAAAATGGAAATTTCAGACTGCTTCTAAAATGTACATGGGAATACAAAGTGCTGAGAATTCACAAGATTGTCTTCCAGAAAAAGAAAAATGGGAGAACTTAATCTGTGGGGCATCAACAGTTAGAAAGTTACAGTGGTTCAGACAGTGCAGATTGGTGCAAAGAGAGAGAAATACATCAGTGGACTAGAGATGAGACTTCTGAAGCTGAGCCATACATATATGGACACTTATCTATGGTGAAGGTGTAGCTGGAGAGCTGAAGGGAAGAGCGTCTTTTCAATAAATGATGTCGGGTCAGTTGGGGTCATTAGTGGTTGGGAATTGCAGCCCCTGGCAGGCTGGTACTCAGTTGTGATTGTGCTGTATGGGAACAGGACCCAGTGGTAGTCTGATGGGGACTGCAGACTCCAAGAAGGGAGCAGATGTTAATATGCACCTGTGTTTTTATGCTTGGAATATTTTATGTGAAATTTATTTTAAATGGAAAGTTTCTATGTATTGCATCTTTCCGGAAACATGAGTTCCTGGGGTAACCAGGAAGGAAAGTAATAATCCCAGCAACCGTGAAAGAACCCCTTTTTGCTTATGTCTGTGGTCAGGAAATTTCCGCAGGTATAACTTATTATTGGTACATCGTAGCTGTTTTTGCAAAACAGAGGCTTATTGTTCAAGAGTTGTTATCTGTATTTTTCTGCTGCTGCTTCTCTCTGGGGAGTTGTCTTAGGGATAAAGTCCAGATTGCGCCATCCAAGGTGGCAATACTGCATTTGTATTGACACCTGACATTATAATGCCATTACAAATGAAACCTGAACACTCCTTGACCTCATACGCACAATCAATCCCACGTAGATTATAGCTCTAAAGATGAGAGGTAAAACCATAAATATCCTAGAAGGTAACATACCATGTAATATTTTCATCATCTTAGGACACGGAAAGATCTCTTAAACAGCACAGAACAGCACTAGTTTAAAGTAAAAGAATTGATAAATTGAACTACATTAAAATTAAAGACTTCTTTCTATTCATACAAAAAAAATCACCATTAATGAAGGGACAAACCACAGAAAGCAGGAAAATATTCGCAATGAATGAAATTGACAAAGGGCTCATACACAGAATACATTAAGAACTGTTACAAATCAATAATAAAAAGACAGAACATCTCTTACAAAAATGGCTAAGAGACAAAATAGGCATTTTCACAAGTTACATTAGTATTCCTCAAAAAGTTAAAAACAGAACTAATCTATGACCCAGTAATCACCCTACTTACCCCAAAAATACAAAACCCTAATTCAAAGGGATACATGCACCCCATGTTTACAGCAGCATTATTTACAATGGCCAAACTATGGAAGCAGCCCAAAGTGTCTGTCGATAGATGATGGGATAAAAAAGATGTGAGATGTCATGGAATATTACTCAGCCGTCAAAAAGAATGAAGTCTTGTCATTTGCAACAACGTGGATGGAGCTAGAGAGTACTATTCTAAGTGAGATAAGTCAGAGAAAGACAAATACCATATGTGAAATTCACTTACATGTGGAATTTGAGAAACAGTAAACAAGCAAAAGAAAAGAGAGAGACAAACCAAGAAACAGACTCTTACCTACATAGAGAACAAACTGATGTCACCAGAGGGGAGGGGGGTGGGGGGATGGGTGAAATAGGTGATGGGGACTAAGGAGGGCACTTGTGATGAGCACTGGGTGATGTGTGGAAGTGTCGAATCACTAGATTGTACATCTGAAACCCATAGAACACTGTGTGTTAACTACACTGGAAATTAAAATAAATAAAATAAATCTCACTCGTAAGTAAGGAAATGCACATTAAAACCACAATTGCTAAAAATTAAAAAGACCAGTAATGCCAAATATTGGCAAAAATGTGGAGCAAAGTATTTCATATGTCTCTTATAAAGGTGTAAGTTGGTGTGATAATTTGGGGAAACTGGATTTATCTACCAAAACTGAACATACATATCTTATGGTTGCTGTGTATATGTATTTCCATACATGTGCATCTACACACTTGTGTAAGCATGTTTATGGGGCACTGTTAGTGTTAATCCCAAACTAGAGAGCGCTGAAGTGTCCATCAATGGGAAGGTGGATGAATTGTGATACTCTCACACATTGGAATATGACACAGCAATAAAAACGAACAGATTACAGCTGTGTGCTACAGCACGGATGCATTTCACGTTCGTGAGAAACACAAAAGAGATGAAATACCCGAGAAATACATCCCGTGTGATTCTGTGTATACTCATCTTTGGTGACAGCATCAGGCTGGTGGTGACCTTGGGGGAAAAGGGAGAGGATGGTGGTCCTGAGGAAGCACAGGGTGCGGCTTCCGGGGGCTGGTATTGTAGGTTGATTCTTGTGTGTGTGTGTGTGTGTGTGTGTGTGTGTGTGGGTTGATTCTTGACCTGGGTGGGAGTTGCACAGGCGTGCGCATTTTGTGATGATTCATCAGACTACACGTGTATTATCTGCGCGATTTAAAAATATATGTCATGGGGCGCCTGGGTGGCTCAGTCGGTTAAGCGTCCAACTTCGGCTCGGGTCACGATCTCGCGGTCTGTGAGTTCGAGCCCCGCGTCAGGCTCTGGGCTGATGGCTCAGAGCCTGGAGCCTGCTTCCGATTCTGTGTCTCCCTCTCTCTCTGCCCCTCCCCCGTTCATGCTCTGTCTCTCTCTGTCCCCAAAATAAATAAACATTTAAAAAAATTTAAAAAAAAATTTAAAAAAATAAAAATATATGTCGTAATTTCGGGCGCCTGGGTGTCTCAGTCGGTTGAGCGTCCGACTTCGGCTCGGGTCATGATCTCGCGGTTTGTGAGTTCAAGCCCCGCATCGGGCTCTGTGCTGACAGCTTGGAGCCCGGAGCCTGCTTCAAGTTCTGTGTCTCCCTCTCTCTCTCTGCCCCTCCCCACCCCTGCTCACACTCTGCTTTCTCTCTCTCTCAAAAAGAAATAAACATTGAAAAAACTTTTTAAAAAGTATATGTCATAATTTGATTTTCAAAAGTCAAGACTTACTACATTCAGTAAATACTTTGGACTGGACTCAAATTTTTCTTTACCCCAGTAGGAAAATGTACATTTCCAGGTGTCCCTAGAGTATTTCTTTCAGCATCTCTGATTTCCCTAGAAAATGTTTTCCGAGGTCCCTTCTGCTTTTTGAGGGCTAAGAGCTGACAATCCAATTGGACTCTGAGAGGAATCGGAGAGCTAAGCTCGCCTGTGTGAGGGCGTGTGCCCTGACTGCTCCTTGCACACCATCAGACCGTGTACCCTGAGGAAGGGGAAGGCCTTCTGGAAGGTGTAGCAAGCTCGGTACATTGGGACTGTTGTGATGTTTTAGATACGAGGCATGCTGCCCTCTGCTCACTTCTCGGAGTCTCTGCTCACTGTCTGACTGCCCACCGGGGGGCCTGCTCCCATAGACCACAGTTGTAACTAGGGACCAGCCTGCCAGGGTCCGCGACTCCAGATCGCTGGTATCTGCTGACCCCGGCCTTTCTGAGCCGGGATTAAACAAGTAACAGTAGAGCAGTAGTGGGCGGGAACCCATTCAGTACGTGGTTTGTTTCTTTTTTATTTATTTATTTTGAGAGAGAGAGAGAGTAGGGGAGGGGCAGAGAGAGAGAGAGAGACAGAGAGAGGCAGAGAGAGAGGCAGAGACAGAGAGAGAATCCCAAGCAGGCTCTGCACCATCAGCGCAGAGCCCGACGCGGGGTTTGAACCTACATACCGCGAGATCGTGACCTGAGCCGAAATCAAGAGTCTGACCTTAACCGACTGAGCCACCCAGGCCCCCATAATACACGTGAATCAAGCCCCTGTCTGTCCCAGGGCTGGCGCTGCGGGTGCCGTGCTCTCAGGGAGCTTCACTGTGGCTGCGGGTGAGGAAACAGACGGTCGAGTAAATACCAAACAAGAAACATGCAGAAAGCACTAAGCACTCGGGGGAGCCAGGACTGGATGCAGAGACAGAGAGCTGGGGAAGGGGCCAGTTCCAGCAGGTGGCCAGGGAGGGCCTCACTGAGGAGGTGTGCTAGTCTCCCGGGGGCGGGCCTCGAACAATAGAGATCATGCTATCAGAGTTCAGAGGCCAGAAGCCCAACATCAAGGTGCGGGCAGGCTTTGTTCCTTCTCGAGGCTCTGAGGGTGAATCTCTTCTGTGCTCTGCACCCCTTGGCCTTCCCTGACTGGCGTCTCTCTTGTCCCTGTCCCCATCTTCACATGGCCTCCTTCTCGGTATCTTCACATGACCTCTCATAAGGATGCCAGTCATTGAATTTAGGACCCACCCTTATCCGGTATGACCTCCTCTTAACTTGAGTACATCTGCAAACAACTTCCAAATGAGGTCACTTTGCTGGGGGCTTGGTAAGACAGGAAGCACAGGCGGGGGTCAGCTTATGGGGCTGTGACAACGAAGGTTCCAGATAAACAGAGCAGCAAAGGCCAATATCCTACAGTCAGTATGCTCCTGGGGTTCAGCGAACCCCAAGGCTGGGGGCCCCTGGGGAGGAAGAGTGGCAAGAGATGGGGGTCGTGGGTCGAGAGAGGCCACTCAGGGGTGTGGGATGCCTGGTGCAGCACTACGGGCCTCGGATGACCTACCCCCTGGTTTGCCTGGGACGCAGGACTTCCAGTGCTAAAACCAGGACAGTCCCCAGCCAACTGGCATGTGGTAGCTTTCATGTAGACTGCCTCCTCATTCGGCCCCGGTTTAGCCACCAGCATCGCATTTTGCCATGTCATTTCACAGCTGGGAGAGGAGAACGGCCACCACTTATCGACAGCTTACTGTATGCAGGCACCTGCAAAGCATTTCACATACATCTCACCTGTGCACAGCACCTGTGTGAAGGGGGTATAATTACTCTCCCAGCTGTGGCTCCGTGCCCTTCACTGCCACCTCGCCGCCTCTTTCCCACCAGCTTTATCATTTCCTCATTCATTTTTTGAGAGGTGATTAGCCCCAGCGGGGAGGAGGAGCATCGGGGAAAGGAAACTGACAGTTTTTTAAGTGCCTGTCAAGTGACCACACGTGAGGCAGAAGCCTTATGTGTGATAATTTCATTGCCACTGCAACAGAAATAGACAGCAATTATTACCCTAATTTTATAGATCAGGAAGCCGAGGCTAGGAGAAGCTAATTGACTTGATCAAGGTCACCTGGCGAGGAAGCCGGGGCTCTGGGACTTGAGTCCTTGTATGTGTCTCCCCCTGTGGTGCTCCCCACCCCAGGCAGCAAGGTGCCAAGCTGGTCTCTGGCCAGCCAGTGCTTCCACGAGGCCAGATGTTTTCAGCGTGTGTATTTTGGATAAAAATTCAAACAGCATCTGGCTTATGTTGTGACTTTGCAGATAATTCCCATCTCTTTGTACCTTAAGCGTGTTTGCTTTTCTGGTGAGGCAGGAAAAGTTGTTCTGGGCTGCGATGCAGTGAAAGAGATCCTCGGCTTATAAATTGACCCACATAGTCCCTCTCCTAATTTTCTTTTTTTAAAGGAAGGGCCTCGCTGACGGCTAGCGACTGGGGCGAATTCAGCTTAACTTGAAGCACGTTGATTGGTACCTAGAGTGTTTCGGGAGGTGTGAGAGGCATGGGGAGGCCAGGGAAGGAAAGAAATGTTTGATGCCCTCACAGTCTGGTGAAAAGTCAGGCAATAAGAATGAGTGCTGTCGGCACTGATTTGTAGAGCACTGCACAGTGAGCAGACGCAAACTCTCCCAGCCGCCCTGTGCAGTTAGGCTCAGTTCTTAGCCCATCTGCAGAGAGGGAAGCCGAGGCCTAGAGACGCTAACTCCCCCAGCCAAGGCCTCATGGCCTGTAAGTTACAGGGATTCTCCCCGGGAGGCAGTGTGGCTCTGGGGTGTGCCGTCTGTGCTCCAGAAGAGCTGTGAGTCAGCCTGCGATAAGGTCTATAGACCTTTGTGGGCCTGTAAAGGGATTTGAGAATAGCCTTGCCCAGGTACAGGTGGAAAACTGGGCTTCTTGAAACTGACAAGCACTCTATAAAATGTTGTAAAATGGGTATAATAGTATCTACCCTACCTGAGTCCCGTGACTTACATAAAGAGACACGGTCAGCTAGTGGGAGAAGCTCAAGTTCTAGAATCAGAGACCTGTTGGGTAAAATAATCTCTTTGGGCCTCTCTGGCCATCACTTGGTGATTTGGGAAAGTTACTCCATTTGTGCCTCAGTTTCCTCATATTTAGAATAAGGGTAACGATAGTACATTTACTTCAGTGGGTTACTATGAAAATATGTAAGTTAATAAACGTAGAGATAAGAAGGATCCCGCTACTTGGTAAGCACTAGGTGTGTTGGCTGCTAAACACCACCAGTACCGTCTGCTACCACTACCTCCGCTCTCATTGCCACTCTCGCCACCACTGTCACCACCTCCTCCATCAGCATTATCATCACCACCATCACCACCACCACCTCTATCATCATTACCACCATGACCACCACCTCTTCCACCACCGCCATCACCTTCTCCGTCATCACCACCTCTTCCACTACTACCCCTGTCACCATCATCACCACCACCATCACCATCACCGTCATCATCACCATCACCATCTCCACCACCACCACCACCGCCATCATCACCACCATCATCATCATCATCACTACCACCACCACCTTCACTATCACCACCACCACCACCGCCATCATCATCGTCATCACCATCACCACCTTCACTATCACCACCACCGCCATCATCACCACCTCTCCCATCATTACCACCTCGCCACCATCACTACCTTCTCCACCACCTCTTTCACCACCACCACCACCATGACCGCTACCACCTCCATCACCACCATCACCACCGCCATTGTCACCATCTCCACCACCGCCATCATCATCACCACCACCATCATCATCATCACTACCACCACCTTCACTATCACCACGACCACCATCACCACCACCACCACCACCACCACCATCATCATCGTCATCACCATCACCACCTTCACTATCACCACCACCGCCATCATCACCACCTCTCCCATCATTACCACCTTGCCACCATCACTACCTTCTCCACCACCTCTTCCACCACCACCTCCACCATGACCGCTACCACCTCCATCACCACCATCACCACCGCCATCACCATCACCACCACCGCCATCACCACCACGATCGCCGCTACCACTTCCATCACTACCACCACCACCCCATCATCACCCTCATCATCACCACCACCACCGTCACCATCACCGTCATCGTCACCATCTCCACCACCACCACCACCGCCATCATCATCACCACCATCGTCATCATCACTACCACCACCTTCACTGTCACCACCACCACCGCCACCGTCATCATCTGTTTTCCCTTCTATGAAATCTCCCAGCCATACCTTCTGGATTAAATGATACAGGGCATGTCAGAGCATCAGCGATTTGTGCAGAAAGCTTGGGGTAGTGTTGTGGCTGCAGCACTGTTCTTATCAGGGCACGGCAGAGGGGGGGCCCTGACCCATCTCCCTCGAGGGAGACAGCCCTCTCTCTGACCAGGGTGCTCCTCCCGCAGAGAAGACAGACCTCTCACAGCTGCCGTTGTTCCTTCACAGGCATCGCCCTCAGCGCGCTCCCCATGTACCTGAACGAGATCTCGCCCAAGGCGATCCGTGGCTCTCTGGGGCAGGTGACCGCCATTTTCATCTGCGTTGGCGTGTTCGTGGGGCAGCTGCTGGGCCTGCCTGAGCTGCTGGGAAAGGTAAGTGCGGCTCGCCGGCCAACCGTGTCTATTGTCATTTGATGCCACCCTCTCAGCTCCCCACATCCCTTCCGGGAACAGGGGTGGTTGGAGGTGAGCCCTTCCTCCAAAGGCTTGTCCATGGCGTCCCTGAACACGCAGGCCTCTCACTCACCACTGGAGGACAGTTATCGAGTTCCTTCGACTGCATTTGATTTTTTGTTTTTTTCCAGAACATAAAGAATACATAACAAATGCAAACCTTAACAGAATGTTCAGATCCACCCACCCAATAACTGTTGTCAGCAGCTAATTTGTATTCATTTAGGCGTTTTGCTTTGCTTCTACAAACTCATATAAACATATAGTTGTTGTTGTTTTTGTTTTAATGGAACCATGCCACACGCATTGTTCTGCAACTTGGCTGTTTTCACTTACTGTATTTGGGGCATCTTTCCAAGATGTTTTGCTCTGCTCTACCTCACTCTGTCTTTCCTACATAAACATGTTAGTTGCAGTCTTCTGTTTTGGGAAGCAGGAGGACCGGACTTTGAATCCCAGTTCAACAGCTGACTTGCCTTCTGGCCTTGGCAGGAAGGAAAGCCTCGCCCCGGGTGGGGCGGGGGGGAGGGTGATAAGGGAGGGGAGGGCCTACAGAGACCAGAGAGAGGCCTGGAGGCTGTGGCTTTCTCTCCAGGTAGAGGGGAAGGGGATGACCTGCTGTCGGAGTGTCCCGCCTGGATGAGGAGGGAGAGTGTGGCCTCCCCGCAGACAGCGGAACGTTGGGGGGTGGGTTGGGAGGAGTTGAATCTTGGGGTGATGGGGGTGGTGCTTGCCGCCTGCCACGGTCTGGCGCTTGAGTGGAGCACAGCTGACCAGCCCCCTGAGCGGCGCCCCTGCTCCAGCGATAGGAGTGCTCGTGACAATGCGCACGTCTCGCGCACTCGTTTTTTTGTGCCATCCCGAGCCTCACGTCTGCTCTGTGGGCGGCTCCCCTCTGCAGCTGTGGATGTGGAAGCAGAGAGACTTGAGGTCAGACCTGACTCGTGGCTGAAACCAGAACCTGGGTCTGTCTGCTTCCAGACCCACGTATGGGGCGTGTCTCACACAGCTAAGAAGGACACGCTGGGTCCTGTGGGAGCGGGAGCAAGATCCCGACACTGATTCTCATGTGCGCGTTCTCTCCGTGCATCAAGCAGTTCTCTGACACCAGCCTGGTGTCCTGTGAATCCACGCAATTCTGACACCATCTACCTGGACGCAGTGTCAGACCCCACAGGGTCAGGGCTCAGTCCCACGAGGCTGTCCCCACTTTAGATGCCAGTTGCAAGTCTAGGTTGTCCCCTGTGCTTCCGACCGACTGGCCATAAATCAGTGGTTCCTACGACCTTCTCCTTGAGTTGGCTTAATTTGCTAGAACAGCTCACAGAACACAGGGACCCATCGACCCACGAGATGATGGGTTTCTCACAAAAGGGTAGAACCCAGAACAGCCAGAGAAAGGAGACATGCAGGGAAGGCAGAGGGAGGGGCGTGGAGTTTCCCTGCGCCCTCTGGGACGTCACTCTCCCAGAATCTGTGTTCGCCCACCTGAAGCTCTTGGAACCTCATCCTTTGGGGGGTTTGTGGAAGCTTCCTTATAAAGGAAAGATTGATTAGATCATTGGCCGTTGGCCACTGAACTCAGTCTCTGTCCTGTCCCCTCCCTGGAAGTTCCGGGTCACTTGGTTTTCTCCACGGTTACCCAGCCCCCTTCCTCAGGTGCCTTCCAAAGTCACTTCGTTAACATAAATGCGGGTGTGGCTTAAAGAGCTTTGTTATGATTATTGAGACACCTTTATTACTCTCATCTCTTAGGAAATCCCAAGGGTTTTGGGAGCTCTGTGCTAGAAGTGGGCAGGAGACAATATATGTTTCTTTTTTTAAATCACAACAAGACAGTAAGAGCTTAGGCTGGGAGAATACCAGCCCCTTTATGCCTTACCCTTAATAAGCCGAGGGCCAGCCCCTGCCTCATTCAGGGAAGGTTTTATAAGCTGAGGATTATGATAGGATTATGGGAGATGGATGGCATTTATCCCTTAAAAATGTTTTTGGGGGCACCTGTGTGGCTCAGTTGGTTAAGCATCTGACTTCAGCTCAGGTCATGAGCTCGCAGTTCACGAGTCCGAGCCCTGCGTCAGGCTCTGTGCTGACAGCTCAGAGCCTGGAGCCTGCTTCGGATTCTGTGTCTTCCTCTCTCTCTGCCTGTCCCCTGCTCGTGCTCTGTCTCTCTCTCTCAAAAATAAATAAAAACATTAAAAAAATGTTTTTGAATGTTTGCTAACACTTTTTATTGTGGTAAAATGTACATAAGGTTGACCATTTGCAGCATTTTGACGTCTACATTTCCATAGCATCGTACGTGACTTTTTATACTTCACCTGATGGAGGTCACTTCCGAAGCATCTACTTCCGATCTTTTATTATCAACCCTTTGGGGTTATTATGGCCACAATTTTTTTCTCTTTTGCAAAAACAGAAATAACGCACACTTAATATTTGTGGTTGCCACACGCATGGTGATTTCTAGAATTAGTGCAAGCAGGTGGGAAACAATCTCCTTACCAAAGTGAGATCCCACATTAGAGAGGCTCTTTTGCTTTTTGTTTTCAAAATATTTTAAAATTCTGAAAGTCAATGTTATGTGTGTGGCAAAAATAAAAATATTATAACAATCACAGCCTCTGTTCTTTACATGTAAAAATGTATTTATTTATTTTTTAATGTTTATTTATTTTTGAGACAGAGAGAGACAGAACATGAGTGAGGGAGGGGCAGAGAGAGAGGGAGACACAGGCAGCAGGCTCCAGGCTCTGAGCTGTCAGCACAGAGCCCGACACAGGGCTTGAACTTGTGAGCCGTGAGATCATGACCTGAGCCAAAGTCAGACACTCAACCGCCTAAGCCACCCAGGTGCCCCATAAAAACATATTTTAAAGTCAATAGAGAGACCTGTTGTCCTCCCAGAGTGAAAAAGTAAATAAGCCTCTGCTTCAGTAGAGGCTAAGTTTTTCTCTTTCAGGGGGAATTCCAATTCCTTATTGGACTCCTGTCTTGTAAGTCAGTGTCCCGTCCTTTCTGCCACCAGGCTGGGGTTCTGTCTCAGCTCAGGTTGCTGTCAAATACCAGAGGTTGGGTGGCTTGAGAGCAAGAGAACTCTTCTGCATGTCGCTGTTCAGTTCTCCCAGCACCATTTGCTAAAGAGACTTTTTTCCATTGGATGCTCTTTCCTGCTTTGTCAAAAATTAGTGGGCCGTGCGTTTGTGGGTCCAATTCTGGGTTCTCTATTCCATTCCATTGGTCTACATGAATGTTTTTGTGCCAATACCATGCTGTCTTGAGGATTACAGCTCTGTAGTACAGGCTAAAGTCTGGGATTGTGATGCCTCCCGCTTTGGTTTTTTTCTTCAATATTACTTTGGCTATTTGGGGTCTTTTGTGGTTCCATAAAAATTTTAGGATTGTTTGTTCTAGCTTTGAGAAGAATGGTGGTGCAATTTTTATTGGGTTTGCATTGAATGTGTAGATTGCTTTGGGTGGTATTGACATTTTAACAATATTTATTCTTCCAATCCATGAGCATGGAATGTTTTTCCATTTCTTTGTGTCTTCTTCAATTTCCTTCATAAGCTTTCTACAGTTTTCAGTGTACAGATCTTTTACATCTTTGGTTAGGTTTATTCCTGGGTATTCTGTGGTTCTTGGTGCAACTGTAAATGGGATCAGTTTCTTTATTTGTCTTTCTGTTGCTTCATTATTTGTGTATAAAAATGCAGCTGATTTCTGTGCATTGATTTTGTACCCTGCGACTTTGCTGAATTCGTGTATCAGTTCTAGGAGTCTTTTGGTGGAATCTTTCAGGTTTTCCAAGTAGAGTATCATGTTGTCTGTGAAAAGTGAAAGTTTGATTTCTTCTTTGCCAGTTTTGATGCCTTTTATTTCATTTTGTTGTCTGATTGCTGATGCTAGGACTTCCAACACTGTTAACTAGACCACTTTCTTAAACTATACACAAAAATAAACTCAAAATGTATGAAAGACCTAAATGTGAGACAGAAAACCATCAAAAACCTAGAGGAGAGAGCAGGCAACAACCTCTTTGACCTCAGCCACAGCAATTTCTTACTCAACACATCTCCAAAGGCAAGGAAATTAAAAGCAAAAATGAGCTTTTGGGACCTCATCAAGATAAAAAGCTTCTGCACTGCAAAGGAAGCAATCAGTAAAACTAAAAGGCAACCAATGGAATGGGAGAAGATATTTGCAAATGACATATCAGATAAAGGACTAGTATTCAAAATCTGTAAAGAACTTACCAAACTCCATACCCGAAAAACAATCCAGTGAAGAAATGGGCAGAAAACATGACTAGACACTTCCCTAAAGAAGACATCCAGATGGCCAACAGACACATGAGAAAATGCTCAACGTCACTCATCATCAGGTAAATGCAAATCAAAGCCATCCTGAGATACCACCTCACACCGGTCAGAGTGGCTAAAATGAAAAAATCAGGAAACTATGGATGCTGGCGAGGATGTGGAGAAATGGGAACCCTCTTGCACTGTTGGGAATGCAAACTGGTGCAGCCACTCTGGAAAACAGTGTGGAGGTTCCTCAAAAAATTAAAAATAGATCTCCCCCATGACCCAGCAATAGCACCACTAGGTATTTACCCAAGGGATCCAGGAGTGCTGATGCATAGGGGCACTTGTACCCCAGTGTTTATAGCAGTGCTTTCAACAATAGCCAAATTATGGAAAGAGCCTAAGTATCCATCAACTGACGAATGGATAAAGAAGATGTAGTTTATATGTATACAATGGAATACTACTTGGCAATGAGAAAGAATGAAATCATACCATTTGCAGCAACATGGATGGTACTGGAAGGTATTATGCTAAGTGAAATAAGTCAGTCAGAGAAAGACAGATATCATAGGTCTTCACTCATATGTGGAACTTGAGAAACTTACCAGGAGACCATGGGAGAAGGGAGGGGGAAAAATAGTTATAAACAGAGAGGGAGGGAGGCAAACCACAAGAGACTCTTAAATACAGAGAACAAACTGAGGGTTGGGGGGGAGCAGGGCAGAGGGGAAAATGGGTGATGGGCATTGAGGAGGGCACTTGTTGGGATGAGCACTGGGTGTTGTATGTAAGCCAGTTTGACAATAAATTATATTAAAAAAAAAAAAAAAAGAACGAGAGAACTTACTCCTTGCAGTTCTGGAGGCACGAAGCCTGGGATCAGGATGTCAGCGCGAGCAGGTTCTGGTGAGGGCCCACTTCCTGCCTCGTGGACGGCCGCCTTCTCTCTGTGTCCTCAAATGGGGAGACAGATCCTCTTTCTCATACAGGGCTCCACCCTCATGACCTGATCACCTCCCAGAGGCTCCATTCCTAACATCATTGCCTCGAGGTGAAGTTTCAACATGTGATTTTTTGGGGGACACCAACATTCCATCCATAGCAGGCCCTTTGGTCTTTCGTGAACCTCTGTCTTCTTCTGTCATTTGCTCACTCCTTTACCCGTCCAGCACACTCTGGAACACTGAGCTGGATGCTGGAGCTGCAGCTTTGGGTACGTCCACAAGCTGGGTATATTCTGCACCTTTATGACGACCACAGTCCACATGGACTGTGTGACCCTGGGAAGGTCACCCACCTCCGCGAGCCAGGGGCCCCCTTGGTGGCAGGCACGCTTGCAGGTCCTCGAGCTCCACTCCAGCACGCCTTCCTCTGGGGAGCTCCTCTGACAAGCAGTGACACTGTGCAGCACGTCCCCAGAACAGACACCCTGCGCACGTCCCCGTCCCATGCTTTATTTCTGTTGGCTTCAGCTTCTTTTCCCTCCAGTATATCCTGTCTTACAGACGTGTGCATGCACAAAATCCAGAGGTTTGCAAGTTTATTCACTCATCCAGAAAGTGTTTTAGACAGCTGTTCTGTGCCACGTGTTGGACTGGTTCCTGGTAGCCGTGCACAGAGGTCAGACTAGTCCTTGCCCTGGGGGAGTTCACAGGAAAGACAGGTAACCGAAGATGACCAGCACGATGGGGGAAAGGTAGGACACTATCCTAGAGCGGGTGCCAGGAATGGTTGGTTGTCCTGTGAGAAGTGACATTTAAACTCATGCCTTGAGGGTTGGTAGGATTTACCCAGGCCAGGAGGGTGGGGGCAGACAGGGGAGAGTGTTTCAGGCAGAGGACACAGTATAAGTGAAGGCCCTGTCATTTGTCTAGAGGCAAAACCCCAGGGGCACTAGGGCACTGAGAGGGAGAGGGGTGGGGGCATGGAAAGGCAAGCGGGGGCCACATACTGTGAGTACAGTGAAGGGCAGGCAAGATGAGGGGCTTCAGTGGCCCTGTGATGGCTGGGGGGACATGCCTTGTTCAGTGAGAGCAGCTGCTACTGTTTCCGTGACAGATACTGGGCTGCAGGTGATCAGTTTTCTGATTTTCAAGAGAAGTTAGAATCCAGATCTTCATGTCAAATTTCTTGATTTTTTTAAAAAAAGTTTTACTTATTTATTTTGAGAGAGAGCGAGCAGGGGAGGGGCACAGAGAGAGGGAGAGAGAGAGAATCCCAAGCAGTTTTTGCACTGCCAGTGCAGAGCCAGACGTGGGGCTCAATCTCACAAACTGTCGTATCATAACCTGAGCAGAAAGCAAGAGTTGGATGCTTAATGGACTGAGCCACCCAGGTACCCCTATTTCTTGATTTTTAAATATTGGAAACCAGTTGACCTTGAAAAAAACCCTCCCATTTGTGGTCTGGATCCTGCCTCGTGGGCCGCTTTTCACACACCTTGATGAGGAGTGTGGGCACCTGTGGAGGCTTCTCTTCATTCGGGAGCACTGAGCCATCATCCACTAGTGGCAGTAGGACAAGATGTACACTTAAAAGAAAGACTTGGGCTGCCACGTGGAGAGCATATTGGATCCCAGCCAAACCCGGAGAGACTGCGCTGGTCCGGTAGGGAGACAGGAGCTTGGTTTCGAGTAGTGGCGGGGGACAAGTGGACATGCTCGCTCGATGGGGAATGGCGGCGTGCCTTGTTAGAGGTGGGAGGAGTCAGGATATCTCCTGGTGTGTGGCAGGTCAGCCAGGTAAAGTGGGGCACCAGATGCTGAGATAGGGAGCCCCGGAGGAGAAGCAGCTTCACAGATGCAGCTTCAAAGATGACAAGGTCACTGAAAGGAACCGTCCAAATCACAGAGCAACTTGAAGGTGGAGCTGACTTGAGGCCCTGGGTATCTGGATTCCCAGGCAGGTGCTCCCTCAGCAACAGGTGCACAGGCCCGCCTTCTGGCCCCGAGCCAGCTGAGCAGGTATGCCATTGGTGCCCAGGGACTGTCTTTTCCCATCAGATTGGATTTTTCCAGCATCTTGGACCTGGCCACAGGCTGTTAACTCGGTGAATGCCTTATTTTCAAATCCATGCTCCAGGAAGATGGATATTGAGCTTCTGGTACAGGAAGGAATGTCAGATCAGAACTTTTCATTCATCTCAGTGGGGATTGGTGGTATTCTGGCTACATGAGACACACAGTTATTTCACTGAGTGTCAGAATCTCATTTTCTCTATGTTCATCCTGTTTCTCAGTTACCTTCAAAGACAGGGACAACTCAGCTTGTGAAAAGGAAAAAAAAAAGTAAGAAGAGAAGGACTGCATTTACATGCAAACAATTGCTTTGAAATGCAGAGGTTGGAGGGAGTAGTGGGAGGACTTTTAGCACAGTCGCCAGAAGGCCAGATGGGGAAGTGAATGTGGGAATTAACACTTGCGCTGCGAATTTAATCAAACACGCATTGTAAAACGTGGGAGTTGAACATTTATGTGACATTTTATGCTTCCAAAGGATATTTTGCAAACATATTAATTAGCTATTTCTCCTGTCGTGAGGAAGAAGAAAGGCACTTCCATGAAAATTGTAGGCAGAAGTGGGAGAAGACAGGGGAACAACTTGGGGCCGTAAATGCTAGGTTTCGACCACCTGGGGAACATCCGTGGTGGGTGAGCTACCAGGCCAGGGAAGACCTGTGCCAGTTCAGGGCTCATCATTGTTCTACTGGGGACACACTTCTCCCACGACTGACATCCATTGTGTTCTTTTGTAGAAATATCGTGGGCTCAGCTCAGAAAATTTGAAAAACAGAAAGAAGGAAGTAAAGCCACTTGAAATTCGGCCATGTTAGGGGAGGACGGTACTTTTAGTATTTTGGTCCGTTTCCTTCTATGTTTCTATGTGTCTGTTACACGGTCGAGATTACTGTGCCTAGCTTTGTGTTCTGCTTTTAAAGAATCACTTACCACCATATCAGGTTCATTTCTCTGTATCACTAAAGATTCTTTACAAGCACATTCGTAAAGTGTAAATAAACGTTTCATTAGCATCATCGGGTTCCATCACAAAGGGGTCTAGGAAGCCATTGTCGGGTATTGAACACGTTTGCCTTTTGAATTTTCACTGTGAATAATATTGAAACAAACAGCTCTTTCATAAATCTTTTCTCCCTTGTAAAAAAGTTTTTATTTAAATTCCAGTTAGTTAGCCTACACCGTAATATTAGTTTCGGGTGTGCAACATAGTGATTCAACACCTCTGTACAACACCACGACAGGTGCGCTCCTTAACCCCCGTCACCTGTTTCCCCCAACCCTCCGCCCCCACATAAATCTTTTAAGTCTTTTCTGTTAACTTATGTGCTTGATTTTTATGACCGTGATGCATCCATACCCATTGTATATAATGTGAAAGAATTTGGAAAATGAAAACATTAAAGCTTCTATACTTCACCATTTCTGGATAAACATTCTAATTTTTAATTTTTCTTTCCATTAGTTTTAATCATATAATCTTGCCCACACACACGCATTTAGTTCATTACACGTGTACATCTTTTTTTATGCTGATTATTTTGCAACATTATGTGGAGAAGAAGTCATGGGAATTATTTGGCATGATAATTTTAATAATTGTACAGTATTTTGTTTTATGAGTTATGATCATCTGTTTTATTGTTCTTTTATTTTCTGGGCATCTGGATTGTTCTGGTGTTTATTAAAGAAACACTGCAGTTTGAAAACTTGAACAGTCCTCTGCATAAATCATTATTCAGCTCTCTAATTATTTATGTGGCTTAGTGCCCCAGAAATGGAAACAGTAGGTCAAAGAATATAAATTTATTTAAGGCTTTCATGCATATTATCAAATCTTTCCCCTGAGGGGCTGGCTCCATTTTCTTTCCCACCAGCAGTGTTCAAGAGCATACCTGTCCCTATACCTTTGTCATCCACAAGCATTTAAATAACTCTGGTATTTTATAGGAGAAATAATATAGCATCACATTATAGTATGATTTTGTGTTTATTAGTGAGATTAGATATTTCATAAGTGCATGAGTTTCCTGTTGATGCTATAAGAAATCACCACAACAGAGGCTCAGATGTGTTCTCTCATATTCCCGGAGGCCGAAATTCCAAACCAGTTTCATCGGGCCAAAATCAAGGTGTCAGAAGGTCTGTGTTCCTCCAGGGGCCCTAGAGGAGACTCTGTCCCCTGCCTCTTCCAGCTGTGTGGCTGTCTGCACTCCAAGCTCTCTGTGGTCACATTTCTTCCTGGGTCTTCCAGGGTCAAATTTCCCTGTGTCTCCCTCTTAGAAGGATTGCACTTAGGGCCCACCCAAGTGTTCCAGGATAATCTTCCCATCTGGAGATCCTTAACTACAAAATTATTTTTTTGCCACATAACTTACTTCCAGTTTCTGGGATTAGACTGTGGATACCTTTTAGGAGGTCCTTGCTGAGCCTACCACAGTAAGCTGGTTTTCAAATGTTTCTTCTGTAAATGGTCTATATAGTCACGCATCTTCCTTACGCGGCTACTGGGATGTTAAGGATTCTATTAGTAACTTTTACAATCCCTTTTGCTATTAGGAATATTAACAATATCCTTTATGACATTTCCTTTTTACATTTAATTTCCTTTTTATTTTCAATGTGTGGATTATAAAATATTTTTATGTATCAAAGGCTTTCTTCTCCTCTGAGATTTCTTCTACTTTTTCTTTAAGTTTGTTTATTTATTTTGAGAGAGAGAGAGAGAGACAGAGAGCGAGCACACACACGCAGGGGAGGGGCAGGGAGAAAGGGAGAGAGAGAGAATCCCAAGCAGTTTCCACACTGTGGAGCCTGGTGCAGGGCTCGATCTCATGAACCGTGAGATCATGACCTGAGCCAAAATCAAGAGTCGGATGCTTAACCAACTGAGACACCCAGGCGCCCCTCTTCCACTTGTTTTTAGCTTAGAAATTTCTTCCCCTCTCAGAAATACAATGAGTATTCATCTGTATTTATTTGTGGGTTGTTTTATGGGAACAGTTTTTACATTTAATTCTTAAAATCTTTTGAGTTATTCCAGAACGTGGCGTAAAGCATTTAAATGTAGCATTTCCCCATCTCTCTTCCCACTCTTCCTCAACTACTCACTAATTCAGACACCTTTCCCCTATTGATTTTTGGGGTTGCCTTACCCACACTTTCCATTTGTGATACACATGAGTTTCTGCTTCTGGACTGTCCACTTTGTTCCTCTTGAATTTCTGTGGTGAGGGCCCACCCCTGTTTTTTTCATTATTGTCACTTGAGTGTATATTTCATACTGCCGTCACCAGTCTTCGTTTTCAAAACTGTGTCAGAAACGTTCACTCGTGTGTTCCTCCATGGGAACTCTGAACCTTTCCTCCTTTCCCAGCACAAACAAAAATGTCACTGGAATCGAACTTTTGATTGGAATTGTGTTAAACCGATTCGTGAATTTGGACTCAGTCGAGACTGTCTTCCCTCATTTATTACTTCCGCTGAGAAGCGTGCCTCCCTCTGCATTTAGGTTTTCTTTCTACTACTCAGTTGTTTTTGTTGCTGTTGCATTCCTAAGAACTAGAAACGGTAATTTTCTTATTAATTGCTTAGGTATTTTGTAGCAGGTTGCTGCTACTGGAGGTTTTCCCATTATGGTTTCTAACTAGTTGTTAAAGCATGGGAAAGCTCCTGATTGTGTGTGGTAATCTGGAAGTCTCTGCTGCTTGCTCATAGTTTCTGTTTATTTGTTTGCTTACCTAGACAATTCAGATGGACGTTTATTGATAGCATCTGCAGCGAATGCCAGTTTGGCCCCTTCTTTTCTAACAGTGACACTTCTTATGTCTTTACTGACCTCCATGTCTTCTTGCGTTGGCCAGGATATGTTAACGGTGTTGACTGGAGGAGGCATTTTTGTTTTTCCTGATTTATTGGGAACACCTGTTGTGTTTCACTACTGGGTATATTAATTTTTATTAATTAGAAATGGATACTATTTATCCTCGTTAGGAATTATCTGTCCCATCTTGGTTTTTGTAGATGATCAGCAATGCGCAAAATATCTCCTGATTTCTATTAAGCTATTGATGCTTTTGTGTTACCAGACAGTCAATTATCAGATGTGTTATAACATTAGGATGTCTTATTTTAAACCATCCCTATATACATTCCTGGGATATGTCTTCCTTGGTTGTTGTGGAATATTTTTACATGTTGTTAAATTTGATTCACTCATATCTTGTTTAGCGTTTGTATACTTACGTCAATAGATGAAATCTTTCTGGAGCTTTTAATGTTGAACCCATATTTTTTTTTTTATCTCTTTTCACCTTTCACTCTTTCTAGAGCAGATTCTGTAACCTTAGTTGGTATCAAAAGAACTTACTAGTAAAACAGTCTCGACCTAGTCTTGTCGGGAAGAAATTCTTTGAAGAAGCTTTATTAGTTTCTTCTTTAACAATCTAATCTATTTTTTCTTGGGTCAATTTTGTTAATTTCTGCCTTTTCAATAAAGTTATATATCTCATTGACACTTTTAAATATGTCTGCAGATATGTATACAACTCTAAGTTTTAATGTCCTCTATGTCTATATATCTTCTCACTTGATCTAATTTGATTTATTGGACTTTGCTGTCTTTTTTAAAACAAAACTTCCAACTCGTTGCCTCTAATTTTGTTATTTGAAAGACTAAACTCTGTTATTGATTTTACTGCTTTCCAGTTTTATAAATTTCTGCTTTTTTACTATTATTTATACATTTTTTCCTTTGAATAGAGATTTGCCAACATTCCTGAGATTGTAATATGCCACTTTCTCAATGTGATTGTTTTCTCAATAAGTTGTCATTTTAATTTCACATTCAGAACAATTACTTAGAACAGTGTTATGAATTCTACCTCAGGTAGACGTGACTTTGTTATTGTCACTCATTGCCAGTTGTGTTTTGTTGCATAAAGAGAAAGCAACCCATCATGTCTCTTTTGGCGAACAAATTGCGGTTATTCTGAGGTCGGTTTGTGATCAGCCTGGATAAATGCTGCACGTTTGCATAAGTACATAGCTCATTCTTACACCGTTATACCATGCACACCTGGCATTATGAAATGATCATGTTTTCATCGCAGTAATTATCACTGATCTACAAAATACAAAGAAAGGATCTCATGGCAGAAAAATTCCCCATGAGATTAAGAAAGGGGTGAAAAATGTGATTCTGTAATAGAATGAGCTCCAGAGAGAAGGTCACGGAACAGCTCCAGCTGCCGTGTGGGGTGGTGCAGGGAGGTGTAGGGAGGGCAGTGCCGTGTGGAGCCGTGCGGTGCGGGGTGGGCAGGGCAGTGCAGTGGGCGTACGTGTTGTGGTCCCAGCACCACCACCCAAGCACTGAGGGATTTTGAGTAGGTTACTACACCTCTCTTAGCCTGTTTCCTCACCTCTTCAATGAGGTTACAATGGTACCTGTTTCACAGGGCCTTTGTAAGATTTGGAGAAGGACATACATGCCAGGCCCTTGGAACCGTGCGTGCAGCTGGTGCTAAGTTGATGTCAGCTAAGATCTCATTTAAATCACGGAGTGGCACTTGGAAATACGTATTACTACTTTCTGTTTTACAGATTATAAACTCGGGCTCAGATAGGTTTAGTAATCACCCAGCGACTGCAGCAAGGAAGCAGTGGGGCCTAAGCTTCCTGGCGTGGAAGCCCGTGACCTCTGTGCAGTAGAACCAAAGTCCTGACTTGTTGACGGAGAGGGAAGGGGGGTGTCCCCAGAGCTTAGAGTCCTGGATAGGAAGCCAGATGGGGCGCAGTCCTCTTCCCCACCCCTGGGCGCCTGAAAGCACTTACTTTCTGAGAGCTTTTGATCTACAGCTCTCTCGGCTTCAAGCCCTGGAAGGAGAGAGAGCTTGATTTTTGTAAGACTGTAAGGAGAAACTCGTTCGTCTGTGTTAAAGTGATTTCAAGCCCCAAACAGCCCAACATTTTTATGCTTCAGTGACTTCGAAATCGCACCTCTCCTCTTTGAAATGAAGAATCTCATTTTGGGTGTGACCCAGATGCTTTCTGTAGCCAGAGAACACACTCAGCGGGGCTGGGAGCAGCTCCCGGATGGGTTTCCTTTGAAGGGAAACAGGAAACGAGAAAATTGGAGACTGTCACCTCTGCACGCTCACTTCAGAGCTGCTCACAGGCTGATGTCCGTGCTCCTTCAAATGACATTCAGAGACGCGAATCTTCTCTTTTAGATAATTTAGGCTTTTCAGATGGGGCAGTTCGAGTCCTGTTAGCTTCCGGACTGAGCTGTAATTCATAGCCTGCCTCTCGAAGTGTGGTCCCTGCCCAGACCAATGCCTTCTGAATCTGAAATCCTGTGGTTGCAGCTCAGCGATCTGTGTTTTAACCAGGCCTCCAGGCGCACCTGATGCCTGGTCAAGTGTGTGAACTCCTAGAAGAGTGATTCAGAGCCAGGACTCTGGGACCAACACGCAGGTTAGAATCTCAGCTCTTCTACTTACCGGCTGTGTGTCTTGGGGCAGGTTACTCACCCTCTCTGTGCTTCAGTATCTTTGTGAGTAAAATGAAGATAGAATGTGCACAACTCACAGAGTTGTGAGAATTTATCTTCTCAGGATGATTCAGCCTGGCATTCAGGAGTCAGTCCCTCGGCATTAGCTCTGTGTCGTTGTCCTGCGGGTGTGGGACGTGTGCTGGACAGTCTACGTGCATCACCTCTTTGCCGTGGACCTTCAGGGTTGGTCGTTCTCACATCAGTCTTCCCCAGACAGTGCCCTCTCAGACACTCTCTTTGTCCCGTTTCAGAGTCCAGTGGTCCTTCCCCTGCTGGTCGTTCCCAGGCACCGAGGTCAGAGACCTCATCTTTGAACTATCCTGGGTCTGAACATGGTGTCAGTGACACTGAGATGCTCCCTAAGTGTGGAAGGAATGCACAAACCTTCCGTGACCTTAGAATGGTGAATACCCCAACCCATGAATTTTCTAACGCTTCCTCACCCCCATGAACACAAACAGACCCCCATGCCACCTGCTGAGAAATACGTGTATGGGCAAGACTGAGACCACGGACTGCTCAGAGTACTGTGACCTTGGGCGAGTGACCTCTCCTGACCCCGAGCTCCTCATCACTGAGAAGAGGGGCTTGAAGTCGCCCCAAGGCTCTGGTGTGCTCGAGCTTCTGGTTTGACAGCTCCAGCGGCTCCAGCCGTGTGGTGATGCATGTCCCTGGCAAGGAAGGTTGGAGGGATACAGAGATACGTTAACAGTTCTTGAAGCCATGCCGTCTGGAATCTTAAAGAAAGTCTTTGAAGCTTGCCTGAACTTTGCTGTCCCGTCTTCAAGACAGCCCAGGGGAAAGCGAATAATTGAGCTGCCCTCTGAGTGCGTGGCCTGGAGTGGGTGTTGCAAGGCAGAGAATCCCCAAGCCCGCGTGGGGAAAGGTGAGTGGCTCTGGAGATGGCTTGGCCAAGAGGCTCCTGCCCTGTGACTCTCGTGGACCTGACCGCCAGTCTGGAGTTGCCGTGGGGCAAAGCCTTGAAGGCAGAGGCCGTTGGGCAAAGGTCAGGCCGAGAGCAAGGTCTGCACCTTCACACCTGGGCCCGGAGAGCCAAGAGCTGACATTTGGCGTGGGCCCCTCTGCTCTCAACTCGGTCCACGTGTTACTCGTGGAGTCTGTGCAGTGACCCTAGGAATCAGGCACCGTCGATACCCTCCGCATCTCACAGGTGAGAACTGAGCCACAGCGTGAGATTAACGAATGTGTTTCAGGTTCACCCAGAGAGCAGACCGCAGAGCTGGGTTTGAGCACAGGGTACTGAATCCCCCCTGCTGTTGCCATTTCGGCCTTGGCCTTCCGGGCAGATCCCAACTCGACAGAATCAGTTGCATCAAGGCGCTCCCAGTCCGTGGCCAGCTCATTCTGAAGGACACAGATCGGAGACACATCTAGGAAATCACGCGGTAATAAATGCTCTGAAGCAGAACAAAGCCAGGAGGAGGGAGGGGGTGGCAACGGAGGCTGCTTTAGACAGGGTGGCCGGTAGGGGGAGGCCCCTGGCGCTGAGAGGAGCAGGAAGCAGGGGGAGTAGATGAGACAGATCTCTGGGAAGCAGGTCTTAGCCCTTCCCCAGAGATGTCTCTGCTGGAACCCTTTCCGAACCTGGCTTTTCCCCTCTCCCTGCTGCTCCTGCCTGTCTCCCTCCAAGTCTCAGTCTCATTCAGCCCCTTTCTCCCTTTCTCCCACTGATGCCCCCCAATTCAGGCCCCGCTCCTTCCTCCTCTGGACCACTGCAGGTGACTCAAGTCTGTAATCTCCTACATCCATAGTAATTCTGATCAACTCGTTTTGCTCAAATGAAACCAGTATTTATTGAGTGTCCACAGTGCATCAGACCCCCCAGAGGTAGTAAGGCAGGCAAAGTTCCTGCCTGCAAGGAGCTCACACTGCTTGGAGGGGCAGATGGAAGAGACAGCAGACAGTGAGGCCCATGGAGGGGGGGATCCCAAGGATGAAAGGATCGGGGAGCAGCCCCAGCACAGTAGAGGAGGCCCAGGGAAGCCTTTAGGAGAAGGTGGTGTCCGCCCTGAGGGTTAGGGGATGGCTAGGTAGCCCGGTGGGAGGGGAAACGCCACCCCAGGCCAAGCAAACAGCCGGTGCAAAAAACCAAAAACAAGACAGAGAGAGCGCTAGGCATGTGAAAAAACCGACAGTGCCTCAACAAGAGTGCCAGGGAGGCCACAAGAGATAAGGCGGACGGGTCAGCTGGGGCCACACTCGCATTCTGCCCGCCCCCGCCCGCTCCTGTCATTTCAGGCCTGCCCGCCACACCACCTTCTTCTGGCAGTGCTTTGGTAGGCTTGCGCCACGCCCCTCAGTGGGAGGGCACAGAGCATGGTGGAAAATGCTCCGACTTGGAATTCAGAAAGTTGTCCATTTCCTACCTCTGCCACTTTCTAGCTGTGGGCCTTGAACAAGTTCCTGCAGTTCTCTGAGTCCCAGTTTCTGCATCTGTAAAATGGGCACAATAGTGCATGCTCGATGGCGTTATCGTAGCCACTGAAAGACATGCTGTATGTGAAGTGCTCATCACTGTGTTCTGAAACACTTGCCACCTGGTGACGCAGTGGATCCTGTGTCCACCCGATGAAGCCCGTTTCCTCAGTCTGGCATTCAAGGCCCCCGAATTTGGGCCCCGTCTCCAATCCTAACGCATCTCATCTCTAGCAGCCTTCAACTATCCATGCTTTCCCGGATGCCCCTTCTGCTCTCCCACCATCCTCTCTGCCTGGTACCATTTATTCTGTCTTACCTCTTTCAATCCACATCACTTAACCTTTAAGAAAGGCCCAACTCCAGCAGTTACAAACTCCAGAAAAGAAATATGATTTAACAGCCTTTCTGAAAATAGAAAGGAGAGGCCAGACACCACTTGAGCCTGGCCTGATGCTCCCAACAAAAGCTTTTCACTCGCTCTGTTGAATTCCCATAAAAGCGTTTCCCTGGCCTTCGGTCTGATAGGGCAGCACTGGACGTGCCCTTTCTTACTGCTTCCCTCCGAGTTCACATTGACTGTAATCTCTTGAGGGGCTGAGCCTCTCTCTTTTGGATTCACCTTTCTCTCCCTGCATTGCCTGGTGGGGAGTGGACGTCACTAATATTGTTGACTGACTGAAAAAGCATTTCATCGGGGAGACTGAGTAGCCTCTTTTATTAGCTTAGCCTGATGAAGGGGACTAGCAGGGGCTAGTGACGGTGGGGATTGTCTTCCAGGCACAAGGGCCTATTCTGTTTCTTTGGCGCCAATCTGTGCAGTTTAATGGAGGCTGAGAGACCTGGTAGGTGCAGGGCCCAGGGGAGATGCAAACCCAGACACTGTGCTTCCATAATTAGATGAGGCAGATGTTGCTTCTGGCAGATTTCAAGTCCTACTATTGGAACAATAACACTCCTCTCATGTGTAACTTGACCTCTGAGCTTCTCAAACGGCCCTCACCGATAATAATTCCTCTCTACGCTTTGAACACTGTTAGCCTGGGCCCCTGCCCAGGAGAGCTTGGTGTGGAACATAACACACATGCGCGCGCGCGCACACACACACACACACACACACACACACACACACACACACAGCTGTCTGTCAGGTCTGGGATGTGGCTCAGCACCTCCCCAAGACATTCACGTTGCTCAGGCCCAGGACAGTTAGGTTGTGTGGCTGAATCACAGCAAAGGACCCTGAGCATATAGACCAGGGATTCAGCACCCAGAATCTCAGTGGGGTGCACAAAACTCCAGAAAAGCATCCCAAATAAAAATTACTTCTATCTCAACCTAATACTTAAAACAAATTTTTCATTGTTTTAGTCAAAACACTACATGGAAATTGTTTAAAAAGGAATCCAGTCCTACTAAAAAACCCATAGGGAGGAGCATGGGTCCATTACTTTACCTGCTGAGTCTCTTACAGTTTCTTTAGCTCTTATTTAACAATTCCCACATATTTTAAAATAATTTAAACTAGTTTCATATAATAAATCTATATGCATGTGTGTATAATCATAATATAAATCATTGGTTGTAACACTACTTCTGTCGTTCGTTTTAGACATTTTCATTGATGTTCTATTGTAATACTTGAGGTCCAAGCATCCTTACACCACACTCTCTCCCCTCCCCTCTCTGTTCTTCTAATACAGTTATAGCACAATCTTTTATTAATCACTAATTAATATTTATGTTATTATTATGTACCCCGATCGTTTTCCTTTTTCATGCAACTTTTTGTTTCTCCTGGAGTTAGTGATACCTTTGTTGTTATTTCTCACTTGCTTCATTTTCTTTGTACCTACAGTTGATTTTTTCCAAGTGCTTTAATATTAAGTGTTCAGCAATAAATTTGCAAAATGCTAAAATATATTGGAAATGTTCTGTCAGTTCTATTTCTGTACCTCAGTCTTCTGGCCTGTTATTTTAACCTAAACTAGCTGTCTCTAGTTTGGATCTGATGCAGGCTTGTCCTGCTGGGTTTCCTGTGTCTCTCTAGCAGGTAGGATCTGCTGTTTCTTGGGTCCTCTGTCTTCCTCTTCTTGGTTTATTTTCTTCTTTTGCTGAGTCATTTCCTCTAGTACTTTCCTAAGAAAACATGAGGGAAGGGAAATCTTTTGAGATTTTCCATGTCTGAAAATTATACTATATGTATACCTAATAGAGAGTGGGGTTGGATGAAGAACTCTTGGATGAATATAATTTTCCTCAGAATTTTGAAGGGATCGCTCATTGTTCTCGAGTATCTGGCAGTGCTGATGAGAAATTTGATGGCTTTCTTATTTTACTCACTTCATAGGTAAACTATTATTTACCTCTGGGAGCTTCTAGAGTTTTATCTCTCGTTTTATAATTTTACAGTTTATACCCTTTGGTGTGGCTCTTTTTCCTTCATTGTGCAGAGTTCTCCTTTTATTCTGGTACATTTTCGTATGTCACTTCTGTGACAGTTTTTTCCCTTCTATATTTCTATTTTCTCTTTCTCAAAATCCTTATAGTCAGATCATAGACTGACCTTCTAATTCTGTTTTTAATCTTTCCTTTCTTTTCCTCCATATCTCTCTCGTTTTGTTCTTTATGGGAGATGTTCTCAAATTTATCAGGTGTTATTATTGACGGGGCTTTGCCCCTACATTTCCCGTTTTTACTCCAGATTTCTTTCTTTTTGTTGGTTTCTTTTGGCCTCTCTCCTTCATGTTGGGAACCTTCTCAAATGTCTGGTCCTCCTACTTCAGAGGGCTGAGCAGAAGCTCTGGGGGAGGGATGGGGTTTCACCCAGGGTGATGAGAATGTGAGCAGCATTTTTGTCGGGACGCGTTCGGACGGCGGCGTGGGATGCCTTTTCTCTTCGGAGGTTGGTTTCTCTTCACAGAACAGGAGGTGCCTGAGTTGCAGGAGCAGGTCAGAGGCCAGGGATTGGGGGCTTTGGGGTTTGTTTACTAGTTTTCAGCTTCATGTTTTGTTACTGTGCCTGGTATGTCCACACCTGAAGTCACCATGGTCCCGCTGATTATGAGAATGAGCCAGACTGTGTGGGGAAGAGAGCTGACTGGCTGCAAGGTGAGGGCAGCAGACGAGGGTCTGTGTTCTTTCACCCCATCTCACCTGCCTTCAGTGGTCCCTTGTGCCATGCATCAGGGGTCTCGCTTCCCCGCGGTGTCCCCCGGGGGCTCAGATTACCCCTTCCCCCACTTGGCTATCCCCACCGCTTGCCCACCATTGCCACTTTCCCTCTCTTGTTCTCACAGCAAATACCAGTGTATTCCTGGACTGTCGTTCTCAGGAGTCAGAGAAGATAATGGGTGATCTGCCTTGTTTATCAGATAATTTCCACGCCTTTCTGTTTTTTTTTGGTAATCCTTCAATACCCAAAACAGAAAAGGCACCCAGGAGACTTCAAATAAATTGATTTTAGAATGATCAAATTATAAAATGCTAGATTGGGAAACAGTGTTAAGGAAAGCCTGCAGTATTCATATCAGAATGGGGGACCGAGGCTCAGATAGCACCCACCCTCCTCTTGAATGCCTCTGGTAACAAAGCTTTCACTGCTTCCACAGGTTTGTAGGAGAGGTGGTATGCACCAGAGTGCCCCATGGTACTTATTTTAAAATGCTGGGCTTGAGCCCCACCCAAGACCTCCTGAATTAGAAACTTTAGAGAATGTCTGCTGGGGTTGAAAAGGTTAATGCCTACCCATCTACGTTTGGAACCCTTAGAAATGGAGGTCAAACCTGTTCTCATTGGGATTCAACACAAGTCCTGGCTACACGAGCAGCAAGCCAGCCTGCCCTGTTCCCCGAGGGAGCATGGGGGTCTACAGAGTCGACACCTAGTCACCTAGGGGAGCAGCCGAATCCTCATCCAGGGGAAGGAGCAGAAAGAGGCCTCACCCTCTGTGAAAACAAGCCCTTACTAGGTTAGCCCCACCCTGCCAGCCAATATGGACCAATGGCTGCCACCCAAGAACCCAGTAACTCTGCTGTGGGATGAGGAAGGGGTGGGACAGAAGGCCAGGAGTTTATAGGCAGAGTCCCTCTTCATGCAGCCCAGAACAGTGGAGACCAAGGGCGGCCTGTGCCCCCACCCAGTCTAGGTCTAAGCAAATGTAGTTTTAAACAAGTTTTCCAACAGGACAGCTATGTTAGAATGCCCTAGAACGCCCCATCATGGCCTGGCGCTCTGGGTTGTGTGAAATAGTAACAATAATAAACCCTGTGTGTGTTACTGAGAACTGAGCATCAGGCTGAACACTTTACAGTCTATTTAATTGTCACGACAGCCTGTAATGTAGGGTTTATTGTCCTTCTTTTACTGATAAAGTGAGGATCATAGAAGTTAAATAGCACGTCCAAAATTACAAAAGGGAGTACCCGTGAGGCGAGAAGTCACAGCCAGATGAGCGTAGCACCTAATGCCTACACCTGGGCTCGCGTGGGTTCACGTGGGCTCGCGGTCTGCTCCAGCTCCGTTAAGTGACAGGATATGGTGGGGCTCTGGGACAGGCAGAGTGACGCAGTCGGGCCTCTAGTCACTGCCCAGCAGTCACACTGTGGGCAAAGCACCTTCCCTCTCTGGGTTTTTGTTCTCTACCTCTGTACCCATGGCCAGCGCAAAAATAGTTCTGTGGGCATCTGCGAGACAGAATGATTCAAAGCTGAAGCTCTGCCCCATCTTGCCAAGTCCCCAGACAAGAGTAACTGATACGTAACCTGAACACCCTGAAAACTTAAAATTTTAGGATTGAAGAATTTAAGTAATGTATGAATCATAGAGACTTGCTCAAAGAACATCAAAACCATAAATGCATATGATTGTGGGCTTTTGCAAAGCATCTTACAATAGACATTAACAAATGTTATAGGACATTTGGATCATACAGCCCTTGAGTAGAAATCGATCATAGCAGACACTGACCTGACCCCTTCTGGAATGCAGAAGTCTCTTAAACAACCCTGACTTTGTCACTGTTGCTGTTTGTCAAACACTTACCAAGTAGTCCCTCCACAGAAGGCATTCTGCTATGTACTAAATTTTACAGATGGGCAAACTGAAGTTAATTTATTGCCACACAGTTGGGAAGTGTCAGGACCCAACCCCAGGCAGTCTGGTTTTGGATTAAGTTCTTGGCTTTTCAAGCACAGAGAACTTCATGAGCTCTACCCTGGAGCTTGGAAACCAGAGCCCCCTGTACCTGTCAGCCTTCTGATCAGGGGCTCACCCCTGCTATTTTCCTAGCTACTTCAATTCTGCAGACATTCACCCAAATGTTAAATAAATCCATTGTAAATTTCCTGTCCCCTCTGACAAATATACTTTGCAAGGATTTTTGGTTTGTGTGTGTGTGTGTGTGTGTGTGTGTGTTTAAGATTCCTAGTGAAACATTTACATACCTTCTCTTCTCACTGGGAACAATGGAAAGCATTTGCAACATTTGGTTTCTGGCATCTTTAGCTTATTTTCTTAAAAACAAGTGCGTGTCTTTTAGATAAATGAAAGTTCTCAAAAAACCCAAGTACCTATATACCATTTTTTTAAAGCCAAATTTTACTGAGCCCAGAATTACATTTTGACATTTCCCCCACAGGTCTGTGTGGAGCCTGGCAAATGTTAAGTCCTCAGAACCAAATCAGACCAATGTGGAGTTTTTACTATATTTTTCTCTTCCTGAGATGTGTGTTGTGAGACTGATAATGAATATTTTAAAAACAAAAAAGAGAATTCCCTATTCCAAAATGATTCCAAGAACAAAATAAATGTCTCCCCCAAGTTCCAGAACATGACAACAGAGATGAGGAAACTGATTCACTGTAACTAGAGACAAGAGTGGCCGTGGTGTTTGAAAATTGAGATCGTCCGCAGTCCACTAGCGTTTCATATAAAGGTGGGGAAGGAGGGAAGCAAGAAGCAGTGAATATAGGTCTAACTCAGAGCTGTTCTGGTAAAAGTTGTGGTAGGAAAGTAGTTGTAATTAGTAGCCTCTGTGCGTGTGACACTGGGGCAGGGCTGGGGTAGAGACGCTGAGGAGTTCTGGGAGCTCAGTCATCCAAAGTTGCTTGTTTCTTTGACCTCATACCCTCTCCCAGTTGCAAGATCAGCACTTGTCCCCAGTGCCTAGACCACTACCTGAGATGGGGTGCGAGAAAAGTCACGTGTCTTTATCTTCCCCAGTTCCACTCAGTCCAACCCAAGTTCACCCTCACTGGGGCCAAAAAGAGTCTCCTGTGAATGGCTTCCTTGGGCATTCACTGCCTTCCCCGGGTTGTACAAGGGCCCTGAGGCTGACACGTGTTCTGCTGTTTCTCCCAGTGGTTCCTCAGTGGCTCCTTCTGTCTGGGAGGGAATCAGCTGAGCAAATCATGCATGGCCAGCCTCCTGCTCAGTCCAGCATGTCCTTGTGGTAGCAGGTGGCTCTGCTGGTGATGGATGTCCTCCCTCTGGTCAGCCAGGCTGAAGGACCCTTGCTGTTGTTTGCAGCTGTGACCCTCGGGGTCCAGTCTCCTTAGATATCCATGTAGCCATCCCCCACCTGAGGTCCTGCCACTTCCACAGAACTTTAAACAAGACAGGGACAGTTTTAAGCTCATCACAGAAAGTCCACACTTTTGTCTTCCTTCTCAGTCCTAAAGACTCAGGTCACTCCTATGCTTTTTCTTATTCTTTCCTCTCAAACAACACCTAGAGTTTTGGTTCCTACCTGTTCTCTCCTTGGAAAGCCTTGAATGGTTTAGGGTCTGGATTACAAAAGAACAAATTTGGAGGTGAGGAAAGTGCTATCATCTTTCCATTAGGAATGAATGACATATTTCTCTAAAGCAAAAACATACTTTCTACCTGTGCTTTCTTATCCTGGTAGTTTAACCCCTCAATGATTCTTGTTTAACTCCTGTTCAGCACACACTCTTGAAACTAAGTTTTGACTAAGAGTCACTCAGTAGCCAAAAGAGCAGGTGCTGGTTGTTGGAAATAGAATCACATCAAGTCTTTCCTCCCCATCCTACTCCCCACCAAATAAAAACATAACAATCACCACAACAGGGAACATTAAAAAATAAGTAGGTGTTACATCGATGTGGGCTCCAGCATCACCCACTCACTGGCAGTCCTGGGACATCCTCAGGTGCTACTCCCTATCCTACTCAGAAGGCGATGAGATAGGGAATACCTGTGGGAATAGTCGACCTTGGGTGGTCAGGGAAGGCTTCTTTGAGAGGTGGCATTGTAGGTGACTGGTCAGAAGGAGCAAGCTTACAAAGATGGGGAAGAGGTCAAGGCCAAAGGATAGTAAAGGCAGGGATGAGTGTGGCAGATTGAGGAAGAGAAAACATGGCTGGGGCACTGGAGTAAACTGGGAGAGTGGTATGTGACAGAGATCCAAGAAACAGGGGCCAGATGCAGAGAGAAAAGTGGCCTAACATTTTTCTTCCAGAAACAAACAAACTTTTGCTTTTATCCATGATTAACCCTCCCACCTTAAGCCACCAAGAAACAGACAAAATCTATGAGACAACAGTTCCTTAAAATGGATGGCTCTCAGTGCAAGACAGCAATCCCGAGAGAAGGGAAGCAAATAAAGTAGGCCCTACAACTGCCCCGGCGGCATGATTGGCAAGAAAAATGCTGGAGAGGAAGGAGCTACAGAGAGAAGGAGAAAGACCGAGAGACAGAATGAACTCTGCATATCAGCAGAGAGGTCTTTTCAAGTCTTTTGTTGAACAAAATGCATCAGAAAAAGTAACCCGAAGCAGGAGGAGGAAGATGAGGAAGAGGTAAGTCAAATAACAGCGGGAGTTCACACACATCTGGAAGTGTTCCAACTCACCGGAGTGGAAAGACCTCCCAATATATTGACATTGAGTAGAGTTCTCATTGGGATTTGGCCTCAGTGGTGGGGCCGTGTTAGCCTGGAATAAAGAATGTTCAGGACCCCCTCTAGCAAGGCTGAAACACTTCTAAATGAACAAACTGATGTCAGGGACCTCGACTGCATCCAAGAACAAAGCTGGATACTACTTAAAGGGATACATCAAAAACCCACAAGAAGCTACATAAAATTCACAATGACTGACATCCAGTAAAAAATTACCAGGCATGCAACTCAGCAAGAAGACATAATCCATAGTTAGAAGGTAAAGTAACTAATATAAGCAGAAGCAGAAATTTCACAGACGATAACATTGGCATATTAGGGTGCTAAAACAGCTTGTATACATACATTCCAGGTGCAATAGAAGGAAGGGGAGGGCACAGAGATGAAGAGAAGAATGAAGGGTGTAAACAAAGACCTGAGCCAAACTTCTAGGGCTGAAAAATGCAACACTGAGTATGAAATGCACACAGAATGGGATGAACAGTGAATTAACATCGTGGAGGAAGACAGTAGCCAACTTCAAGATGGAGCAAAAGAAACTATGCAGAATGAAACAAAGAAAGAAGATTGAGAAGACTCAATCTGATATGGGCATCTACAAAAAACCTAAACACCTACAGCTAACACCACACTTCATGGTGAAAGATTAAATGACTTTCCCCAGGACTGGAAAAAAGTGAGGGTATCATCTCTCATCAGTAATTTCAACATTGAACTAAAGGTTCTATCCAGTGCAATAAAGCAAATGAAATACAAATAAAATGCATCTTGTTTACAAAGTAAGATTTAAAACTGCCTTGATTTACAGAAGACATGTTTAGTTATGTAGGAAATCCCAAAGATTTAACGGAAAAGGTTGATAGAACTAATGATTAAGTCTGTCCGGGTCACAAGATACAAAGTCAGTAGAAAAAGATCAATTGTATTTCTATGTGTAGCAATAAATAATTGGAAATTAAAAAGAAAATATCATTTGCAGTAGTGTTAAAATATGAAACATTTAGGGATAAATTTATCAAAACATGTACAAGACTGTATGCTGAAAACTATAAAACAGTTGAAAGAAATTAAAGGCCTAAAGAAACATATATACCATATTCATGGACTAGAAAACAATATGGTTAAAATGTCAGTACTCAAACTCGTCAGTGATTCCAGTGTAATTCTAATGAAAATGCTTTCTCACCCTTTTTCTTAGTAGAAAACAGATAAGCTGATTCTAAAATATATATGAATATTAAAGGTCCTCGAATAGCCAAAGCAGTTTCGAAAAGAAGGAACAAAATTGGAGGCCTTGTACCATCTGATGTTAAGATTTACTACAAAATTACAATGTGGGGGCATTGGGGTGGCTCAGTTGGCTAAGCATCCTGACTCTTGATTTCAGCTCAGGTCATGATCTCATGGTCATGAGATCGATCCCCAAGTTGGGCTCCATACTGAATGTGGAGCCAGCTTAAGATTCTCTCTCTCTCTCCCTCTGCCCCTCTCCCCTGCTCATGCTTTCTCTCTCTCTCTCTCTCTGTCTCTCAAAATAAACAAAAACAAAACTACAATGTTGTATGGCAAAACCATAGAAAATAGATCAATGGAACAGAACAGGGAAGTCAGAACTCAATCTAAACATAGATGACCAACGGATATCCAACCAAGGCGCCGAGGTAATCCAAAGTAGACAGAATGATCTTTTCAGTAAGTGGTGCCGGAACAATTGGATACTGAAATAGGAAAAAGTGGAAGTAGGAGATGGACTTGAGCTTGTTTAGCAATGCCAGAGGTTGGAAGCTGGTCTGGGCTCCCTGGCTTTCCCCTCCTCTCCCTCAGAGTGATTCCGCTAGATGAGAACCCACGGGGCAACATGGCCATGTGTCCCTGGGGATGTGCGTAGCCTTAAAACTTGTTCTATGAAATGCATACTTTTTAAGCCACACTTTGCTTCAAGTAAACATGATGGTTTCCACTTAAAGAGCTCAGCTTTGGGAAATGCCACCTAGTGAATGGCCCATTACCCAGACTCCAGATCCTATCCTCACTCATTAAAGAAAAACAAACAAATACAAAAACAGCAGGAAATCTGTTGCTTCAAAAAGCATACCGCGGCATCACTCAAAATATTTATTTAGAAGCCGCTATATCTAGAAGGAACAACAGAGCTGGCATAGCCAGTGTTCTCAGTGGACTGATGAGGAAACCGTGGCCAGAGGCAATGACTCGCTCAGAGATGCACCAGTCACGAGTAACAGTAACGATCGTGATAATATCAAACGTGTGCATGACACCAACTCCATGCCAGATACATTCCAGGCGCTTTACACATACTGACCTATTTAATCATAAGCACCCTGCTGAGTAGGTACAGTTGATTGGCATCGATCCCATTTTGCAGATGAGGAAACTGCTGCACAGAGAATTGAAGTAACTTACCCAAGGTTTCTCTGCCAAAGAGCAGCAGAGCTGGGACGGGAATGCGGGCATCATGGCTTCAGAGTTTGTGGCCTCTGTCATTAACCCACCACCTTCCCAGGCGATTCAGGGTCTCTGGCTCAGGGCAGCCAGACCCCTCAGCCTGAGACTCCCAGCTCCCACATCCTAGACCCCAGGCCTGCCGATGCTTTTGCGTGCAGTCAGTGTGTTTTCAGTGCCGATAACTCGGCCTGCAGGTGTCGGGGCAGGCCCCACAGGGAGGCTTGCAAGGAAGCAGCAACAATTTACCCGGCAGGCCACGGGAAGTCGAAGCGTTTCCAGGGGATGGAAACAGCGCGTGCAAAGGCTCGGAGGTGTCAGAGAACAGGAGTTCTTTGAGAGAGCTTGAAATCGCTGGGGACGGGAAGGGACCCAGAAAGGAGCTGAGGCGACAGTGGTGGCCACATGGAGCACCTTGAATTGCCAAGCTAGACAGTATGAGCTTTATTCTGGTAGTTTCTTTCCATGACAGGGTGTGGCCTCTCCTTAGACTCCTGGACACGGGCTATGCTGGCACTGGCTAGGTCTTCACGGGCCCAACCAGCCTTTTCTCTCAGGCACAGCCACCCACCAGCTCACTTGAATCACATACAGCCTAGAAGTAGGGACACCCCAGTGCTGAGTGGCTGCTGACAAGCAGTGCCAGCAGATGGCCTTTGGTTTGAAGTCTCTGCATTTTCTTTGGCTTTGGTCTTCTAGCACTTAAGGTATTTGAAAGATCAGAAGAAAAGGTGAGGTTCTGAAAAAGACCTGTCTTCATGAAAAACAAGAATTCTGAGCACAGCCTCTGCTTATCAGAGTATGACAGGTGCCAGATGGGCTGGGATGCACTGGCCACAGCTTTATGAACAGGGGGCATGTCAGAGACAAGCAAGCTATGGCAGAGATTCCTTGGGAGGAGCTGAGTGCAGGCCTGCCATCTGCTACTCTGTTCCCGCTGTTACTGTCCTCAGACGTGCCCTGTCCTTCAGGACATGTGCGTGGACAGAATGAATGACAGTGTGAATAAGTTAAGGGAAGGAAATCCTAGCATCGCTCTGGAAGTCCAGCCTCACACCCCATGTGTTTGTAGAGTCAAGGGCACTCAGGGGCACAGGGGATGGGAGTGTGTAGCCTGGTGCAGTGCAGCCTAGTGTCTCACAGATAAGGAGACGGCACCCTTTAGGTGGAGGGGTGCCATTCTCCTTCTCAGTGGGCTCAGCAAAGGGCCACCAGGCTGTCTGTGTCCAGGACAGAGGTGCCAGATGGCTGGACAGAGGCCCCAAGGGGGGGAAGAAGGAGGAGCAGTGACCAGTAAATTAGATGGGGGCTTCTGAGAGCAGCTTTGCTGGGCCTCAACTCCTAGACTTCCTGCTTGGGTCTGAGACATGAGTTCCATACACTCATCCCGGACACCAAATCATAGTCTTGGGGCAGCAGATCTAACCTCAGCCTATTGTTTGATTAGGATGGGTAACCTATACTGACAGGCTCAGGGGATTCATTCCCACAGCCAAGGGAAAAGATAACCAACATCTGTTAGCTCCCAAATATGTACCAGGCCCATGCTCAGGATATCACCTCTATCACCCTTTTAGCAACGCTGCAAAGTAAATTTTCATTACCACTCTCATTTTCTGGCTGAGACGACCGTGATTCCAGAGAGAATAAGTCATTTGCTCAAAGCCCCATAGCTTGCAAGTAAAAGAACCTGAATTTGAATTTGGGTCTAACCCCAAAGCCAAATGGAGCTGTGAAAGGCAGAGACTGACATCCAAGGTCACAGAGCTCTTGATAACTGGGACTGGTCTCTGACTGCTAAAAATCATGCCTCAACTGTACATATGCCCCAAATGGAGGTCATCAATAGGAAAGTGCAATTCACATCGATGTCCTTATGCTTTTATTATTTGTTGTTTCAAATTTTTATTTAAATTCTAGTTAGTTAACATATAGTGTAATACTGATTTCAGGAGTAGAATTTAGTGACTCATCACTTACATGTAACACCCAGTGCTCATCCCAGCGGGTGCCCCCCTTAATGCCCATCACCCATTTAGCCTATTCCCTACCCTCCTCCCTCCCTCATTCCTCAGTTAGTTCTCTATAGTTAAGAGTCTCTCATGGTTTCTTTTTTTTCTTCCCCCTACGTTCACCTGTTTTGTTTCTTAAATTCCACGTATGAGTGGAATCATACGGTATTTGTCTTTGACTGACTTATTTCGCTTAACATAATACACTCTGGCTCCATCCACATCATTGCAAACGGCAAGGTTTTGTTCTTTTTGATCTCTGAGTAGTATTCCGTTGTATATATAAACCACATCTTCTTTATCCATTCATCAGTTGATGGACATTTGGACTCTTTCCATACTTTGGCTATTGTTGATGGTGCTGCTATAAACATTGGTGTACATGTGCCCCTTCGAATCAGCAGTTTTATCCTTTGGATAAATACCCAGTAGTGCGATTGCTGGGTCATAGGGTAGCTCTATTTTTAACTTTTTGAGGAACCTCCACACTGTTTTCCAGAGCGGCTGCACCAGTTTGCATCCCCACCAGCAGTGCAAAAGGGCTCCCCTTTCTCCACATTCTTGCCAACATCTGTTGTTTCCTGAATAGTTAATTTTAGCCATTCTGACAGCTGTGAGGTGGTGTCTCATTGTGGTTGTGATTTGTATTTCCCTGATGATGAGTGATGTTGAGCATCTTTTCACATGTCTGTTGGCCCTCTGGATGTCTTCTTTGGAAGAGTATCTATTCATGTCTTCTGCCCATTTCTTCACTGAATTATTTGCTTTTTGGGTATTGAGTTTGATAAGCTCTTTAGAGATTTTGGATACTAACCCTTTATCCCGTGCGTCATTTGCAAATATCTTCTCCCATTCTATCAGCTGCCTTTTAGTTTAAAGCCTTAGAACAAACCCCATTCATCTTCCTTTCTTGAGCTGTATTTGGAGGATACTATCTGATGGCAGATGACCCACAGTGAGGGATGTGGAGGTGGTAATAGACAAAGCCATGGTGTGAATGGATCTGAACAATGAAACTCAGAAACCAGAATGACTCAGCTGGAACCACGGAAGCCTGACGAAGGGGATTAATAATGGGCTTCAAGTCCAGGGAGTTTTATTTAGAAAAGAATGGCGGTGACCTAATTCCCTGGGGAAAGAGAAGGACGGTCTCTGTAAATGTAAAGTCAGGGATGTGGTCTGCCTCAGCAAAGGAGTGCCCTGTCTGTCCATGAGAAAAGTGTAGGGGTTAAGAGAACCATGCTGGGTACCACGCTGCCTGGGGTCAGTCCCAGCTCAGCCATTTATAAGATGTGTGACTGTGGTTGCATCACCTAACTTCTCCATGCCTCAGTGTCCTCAACGGTAAAATGCGGATGAAGGCAGGGGTATTGGGAGGATGAAGTTACTGTGTATGAAGCACCCAGCAAATTCCAACGTGCTTGGTGCCTGTCTCTTATTGTGGGTTGGCCCGGGAAGGTCCTCTGCAGGTCAACAACCTTTAAAAACTGCAAGGATTTCTCTGTCTAAAATGGAGAAGGGACCATCTTGATTTTATGGAAGATTTTGCTACAGGATCACCTCAGTATCCTTATCAGTAAAATGCTTGGTCAGAATCGTAGCTTCTGACCTTACTTTCCAATTAGATTGCTTGAGAACTACACAAGGCAGAGGACAACTGAACCCTTTGAAAAGCAGAAAAATGTTGTAGGAAAAGGGGCGGGGATCTAGCATGGCTTGAAAAGCCGCTGTGGGTCACTGCTCAAGTCCTTCCCTCACACCTGGAACTCACAGCAGCTTGCTGAGAGTAAGGGTAAGTGTGTCCTTGGAAGATAATTTCAGCATTATTTCTCATACAGGAAAATGCAAGGGGACTCGCGAAGCCCATGTTCTTAAGATCCCCATTATTGTTCTGTTGACATAGAATCAGAACCTGAATACATACAAAAAATAGTGGTTTCTAGAACATACGTTTGCCACAATGAATTGAACCGTTTTAATGGCTGGATTGTGCTCTGCAGGGCCAGGTGGTATTGATTTCCGCACGGACTAGAGTGGAGATGGTAATAGACAAACCCGTCGCAAGGCGGTGTAGACACAGCTGGGCACAGGCTCCCCACCCCTGGGCTCTGCAAAGCTGCGGCCGGCAGGGTCCCTCCCTCTCTGAAAGGTGGCTATGGGGATGGCGTGGTCAAAGGATTCCATGCACGTTGGTTGACTGATGCTGATTCCCTTGTGAGACCCAGCTCGACAAGCCAGGGGCATTCGCAGGTCTCAGTGAGCATCCCTTCTGAAGGGGAGCACCAGTTTCCGCACTGTTTCTCCGTATGGGATGGCTGATGCTTGCTCTGGCGTCTTGCCTTGACGGGGTCCTCATGATGTTTTGGTAATAGTAGGAGCCATTGGAGTTCAGCTTGAGTGATCTCTGATGACTTCCGTGTAGAATTCTCCGGGGGAAGCAGGACTGGTCGTAGCTAATATGATCTGCATATAAATTCTCTATTCACCTAGAAGCCTCCATGAGGGAAGGTGATGTGGTATCGCTTTGCTCTGAGAACTGCGTCCTGCTGGGAATAATGTCACATAAGGAGCCCCATGCAGGAATCAGAAGAGCCAGGCTCTCATTCGCCTGCACCCCTCAATTTCTCACGTGGACTGTGCATGAATTGCCTGACCTTTCTGGGCCTCAGTTTTCCCCTTTATAGTCTGGAAATTATAATAGTACCTCAAAGGGGAATATTACTTATGGTATTTCAGCCCTTTAATAGGATGCCATTTGAGAAGTTGGAGCATTAAAAAATATAAACGGGGCACCTCAGTGGCTCAGTCGGTGAAGTGTCCAACTCTTGATTTTAGCTCAGGTCATGGTCTCACAGTTCATGTGTTTGAGCCCCGCATTGGGCTCTGCACTGAGAGCGCAGAGCCCGCTTAAGATTCTCTGTCTCCCTCTCTCTCTGCGCCTCCCTGCTCGCACATGTTCTCAATCTCTCAATCAATCTCTCTCTCTCTTTCAATCTCTCTCTCTCTCTCAAAATAAATAAATAAGTTTAAAATGATAATGATAGCTAAATAAAGTACTTCAAAAGCAGAGATGTGTGTTATTTCACCGTCTCCGTCTCTCGCAGCACCATCACTGACCTGCGCCATTCACCTTACCCAGCGCTCAGTCAGCAAGCTTTACCTGGACACCTGCCATGCCCAGGCACTGGGCCGAAACATGAAAGAACACAGCAGGGGAAGGGCCCGAGGAGCTGGTCTAGTCAGAGAAAGAGATCCGTTGCTACATGAGTTAACAGATGCTCTGATGGGATTCTGTACCTGGTAGAGATGTTATCTATGGGTGGGAATGCTAAACTTGGAAGGGTAGACAGTTGCTGTATGGGTAAGGCGGAGGCATTCCCGGGAAAGGGAACAGCACGTTCAAGGGCGTGGCATCAGCTCTTAGAATCTGGGAGGCTCACCGATCTGCAGGAGCAGAGCCGAGGCGCATGGACCTCTGTCCAGCCCAAGGCAAGGCTGGCGTCATAGCAGGGTTCTTATTAGACAGGGTTTGGGATTCCCAGCTGACAGATTTGGGCTTGACCCTCAGGGCAGAGGGAAGCCACTGGATGGTCTTAGAGAAGTAACTTAGAACACCACATCCACTTTCCGGAAGGATCACTGAGGCTGTGAGGGATGGAACGGAATGCGGAGGGTTTGGGCACAGTTGAGATTCTGCTGCAGGAATCCAGGCGAACCGGGGAAGAACGTGCCCCAAGGCCAGTCCTAGCAAGGAGGAAGGGGCGGAATCATGTGAGGAAGGTTGAGAAACAGCCAACGGGGACATAGGGCAGGCAGCCAGTCAGATGGCAGCTGAGGGTCAACGGCAGGCGTGGAGAGACTAGGTTCCTGAATTGGGTTCCTGGGCAGGTGGGGATCCAGGGGTAGGCCTGGGTGGGCCGGGAGGTGACAGCCCCTGTGCTCGGACGTGGAACCAAGAGTTATCAGTGGCTCTGCCCCCAGGCGACTGGCCATGAGAGGAGCCCCAGGCAGAGACGAGGGCTGGACGTGGACCTTTGGAGGCATTGGGTCCACAGGTGGGATTGGGTTGGGTGTCCTGGCAAAGAGACCCTGAGATGGACGTTGGTGGGCAGGAAGCTGATGGGGAAGTGTGTTCAACTCAACCCTTGCCAGAGAGTGAGGGAGTCAAACTCAGCAGACGGGGAAGGTGAGCTGCCCTCAGTCATACAGGGATCCAGGCCTGGCTCTGGGCCTGGAGGGCCCCTCGATTGTTCCATTTCCAGACAGAGGAGGACAGGCAGGCCTATGTGTCCCCACATCAGCCAGCCCCTGCATGCAGGTTGCTCCTGGGGAGGGGTGGGCATCCTCGGTGGAAAAAGCATCCTCCAAGGTCAATAGCCAACCACACTCCTGGCTGTTGGAGAATGAGCCCCTCAGTTCTGGGTCCTGCACTGCTATCCACTGCCAGTGGATGGAGGGGAGGCCCAAGGCCGGTGGCTCTCACTGCCCCCGGGGCCATCTGGAGATGGCCTGGCATCCAGCCTGGCACCCAGGCCACACTTCCAGACCAGCCAGCCTCAAATCTCCAAGTGTGGGAGACAATGGGCATGAGCAGTTTTTAAATCTCTCTAGGGGATTCCAGTACACAGCTAAGTTTGAGACCCATCGTCCTGGGGAAGTCCTGGAGATAGAAAGAAGGCTGGGCTCACGTCCCCAGGTGCTCAAGGAAGCTGGAGGAGAACCGGGAGAGGTGGCCTGGAAGGGCCGGGGGCTCAGAGGGAAGTGAGTGGTCGCCTGCAGCAAGAACCTGCGTGTGTCTTGGGGAGGGGTGGCCCCGCTGCCCCCAAAACGTACCTGGGATTGGCTTTTATCGGCTATGCTGAGGTGACAGACATGTGGCCGCTGCTTTTGGAAGAAGAGTTTGTTATTCACCATTCCGATGCCACCCCATGCAGGGCCACACAGGGCAGGCACCGGGGTCCATCAGGAAGCAGGAGGGAGGGGAGAACAAGGCCTGAGCTTTGTTGTGGTTTCTGCATCAAGGAATGGGCAGGGCAGGGTAGGCAGCTGGAACAAGTTTAGGACTGCACGGTTTGAATGATCTCAGGCCAGCTCTGGGCCGCAGGGGCTGTCTGGGTGTCTGGTATCTGACCTTCTGGTAACTTAGGGTGGGAAGAATATGGGCTTATGTGTGACAGTTGGATAAAGGAAGTCACTGGGGGTGTGGGCTCTGGTTGGTTTGCAAGGGAAAGACATGCTCTCAGGCAAGTTGTTTACTGTGACGGGAAGGGGAAGCCTACAGGATCAGTAAGGACCCAAGATGCCTTTCAGTAATACAGAAAATACAGAAAATGAGAGGCGTAATTAGTAAGCCTGCTCCGTGGACCCTTAGCTTGCAGACCAGCGCGGGCTGGATTTCAGTACCAGTACCGGTGCAGATTTGACGACAGCGCACGGTAGCCTTGACCCTGGATTCCTCCTGGCTGCAGAGGAGATGCAAACCCCCGGGTCAGAGGAACTCCACGGGGAGGGGTGGTCCCAGGGATGGACCAGAGGGAGAGCACACTGCCGGAAGTGGCAGAGGGAAGAAAGGAGAGGGAGGGAAATGAGAAGCAGCCCCCTCCCCGCCTCCCCCTCCCAACCCTCTTTCCTCCAACTCTTTCCACCGTGGCTCCAAGTCCAGAGCAGGCTTGGACTAGGAGACAGAAAACTTGCCGTTCACTCAGGTTGATTTTGATTGTTATTTTGAAACTGTCACCCCGAGACTATCTGTCTCCTAAGGTTGAGGCCCCGGGGTGGGGCAGAGAAGAGCACCCCTCGCCAATTAAACTTTATTATTTTTTTAAATGTTTAATGTTTATTTATTTTTAAGAGAGAGAGCATGAGTGGGGGAAGGGGAAGAGAGAGAGGGAGACACAGAATCCCAAGCAGGCTCCAGGCTCTGAGCTGTCAGCACAGAGCCCGACGTGGGGCTCAAACTCACAAACCGTGAGATCATGACCTGAGCTGAAGTCAGACGCTTAGCCAACTGAGCCACCCAGGCGCCCCCCCCCCCCCCCACCAATTAAACTTTAAAGGAACGTAGGAGATAAAAACCAGCTTGTACTTTGACAGCATCATGAATTGTGTGTCTTTAACACGTGTTGTATTTGTGGAGCACCGAGTGTGGAGCTTGGCACGTGGAACGCTCCATAAACATTTAGCCGTTACCATCATCAGATCCTAAATATGATGAAATAGAAAAATACTTCATTTCATCCCTGGCTGGCTTTGTGAGACAGGCTTCCTCCTTCCCCTTCTTGCTGCCAGAAGCACTGAGTTGTGGCCCCGGGAACCTGTCTCATTGGTGGCACGTGTGCCTGCCAGTGTCACTGTCCCTGTCCTGCTCATCTGCACATGGAGGGCACACGGTGATGTCCTTCAGAAGAACTTGACTTGGGGTAAGGTCAGTGGTTCCAACTCTACTCAACATTTTGTGCAGTCGTATCACAGTCCGGGAGGATATTGTTTATGGAAAGGCCTGAAGTCATCGACAGCTCACAGGCAATGTGACCAGGAGGTCTGTTTTACAAAGGAAACCTTGCAGATTCAAGAACACGGTCGTCGGGTTATTGTGTGACCCACTCGCTTTACCTGAGAGGGAATTGAAAGTCACCCTGGCCGACAAGATGATGCATTTTTCTCTCCTCCCGAGTGAAATGAGCAGGTGTAAGAACTCTGACCTCGTGCTCTATGAAACACAGGAGGCCCTAACTGGCATTACAAAGACTCATCTGAGATTGACTTTCCGTAGCCCCTCGTGGTCCTGTGTTAGGCGAGTGATACATATTCTTTACAACACGCCTTCTCGGGGTGCCTGGATGGCTCAGTCGGTTAAGTAGCCCACTCGTGATTTCGGCTCAAGTCATGATCTCACGGTCTGTGAGTTCAAGCCCTGCATCGGGCTCTGCACTGGCAGCATGGAGCCTGCTTGGGATTCTCTCTCTTTCCCTCTCTCTCTGCCCCTCCCCTGCTTGATCTCTCTTTCTCTCTCTCCAAATAAATAAATGAACATTAAAAAATTTAAAACATGCCTTCTGTTTTGAACAGCTTCTAACAAAGAAAGTTAGAGGCTGTCCTCTGCTCTTGCCAAGGGGGTCTGTGTGAAGGTGACCAGTGCGTACAAAAGCCACTTCCCATACTCACATGTTTCTCCTGTAGATACTCTGTACTGGGCACAGTCTCTGCCCTCTAAGTGTGGTGTGAAATGCCGAGTCCTTGGCTCTGTGCAGGACCAAATGCCCAAGAGCACCGTGGAGGGCCACTGAGGATTCTTTGGCCTGAAGCAATGGAAGAAGATCAGATCCCCTGGGTCGGGAAGCCTCGTGCCCCCCCCCCACTCCCCCTGCCCCCCCCACCTGTGACTGAGGCACCTGTGGTCAGGCTTCATGGATTAGAACTTAGATTCTTGGGCCCAAGACCTATTGTTTAGTCATGGCTCTGTGATGGAATTGTGGCTCCGATGAACCACTTAACCTCTCTGTGCTACAGTGAATATTTCTGTAACATGAGCGTGATCCTGGTCTGTACCTCAGAGGGCTGTTGTGGAAATTCAGGGAGCTAATCTACGTAATGTGCTTCTCACCACAGTTCATGATAAAGACCACTCTTGTCTGTTGAATGCTTGCAGCGCACAGGGTCCTGTGCTGAGCACTTGATAAATCTATTAGCTCACGTAACCCTCCTGACAACCTGTGAAGAGGCATTAGTGTTATCCCCATTGTACAGACAGGAAGACTGAAGCATAAGCAGTCAGGTTGCCAAGGGCCACAGAGAACTGGGGATCGAGGCAGAATTCAAGGTCAGACGGCTATGGGATTTGGGACTTTGTAGGCACTGAGTTCATGAACTCCACTGTTGGCTAAGCTTGGCCCTCCCTGAGTCAAATGTCGCCCGAGCTCTACTCTGAATATTCCTGCCATTCTCCTTCCCCGCTCCAAACACTGTTAGCATCCCAAGCTAGGGGTCACCCGCCCTGAGGTCAGTAATACCTGCTTTTCTCTGGAGGTAGACACCAGAGCACAGCCACCAGAGTGATGTCCTTAGGAAAGATTCTACACGTCCTTCCATTTACGGCATCACGGATCACAGGCTATACCAGAGACTTGGCTTGTCAGTAATACTAGAAATCCACTCCATGCACTCACTGACAGCATGACAGAAATGCCGGACTGTCGACGCAAGGAAGTGGAGGGTGTGCATCCCACTTGGGTGTGCAGACCCTTGCACAGCTCCTGGATGTCCTCAGAGCCACGTCCAAGTGCCATGGAATGGCCGCAGACCACCCATGACCAGCTCCAGTGTCTGTACTCCCGTGTCTCTAGCATCCCCTGGCCCTACATTCCCACTGTGGTTCTTGTTTCCCAGTGAATCTGGGTGGATCAGGCCTCTGCACAGTCGTCGGTGCTATTCCTACTCCAGATCTGCCCTTCCAGCTCCTCTCCTTCCACCCTCCTGCAGCTCCAAGGATCTTACCCTGGAAGGTCGCCTCTCTTTAGATGCTAGGGGAAGGGCTTGGCTGCTTCCTTCTCTGCACCTCCTGGCTGGCAGGCCTCCGTGTGGGCTTTTCTGTCTTCACATCTCGAACGTGCAGCAACAGCTCTGGCCTCTCTGGCTGCTGGGAGGCGAAATGAGACAATTGTGTGACAAGCCCACGCCACGCCTGGCACATTAATAGGAGCTTAATTGGGTTAATTCCCCTGTCTTCCCCCGCACCTGCCCTCCCCCCACAAGCTTTCTGTGTTTGCTGTTACCGAGACAGCAGGTAAACTCGAAGAAAAAACAGAATCAACAGCAACATACACCAAAAAAGGCATAGCCAAAATTCTACTTATGTGTACATCATTTTTCTTTGTTCCTTGGTCTTTCAAAAAACTTGAGATATAACTCACCTACTGTAAAATCCATCCTTTTAAAGTGGTTTTTAGTGTGTTCACAAAGTTGCAAGGCCGTGGCTCTTTTCTAATCCAAAATATTGGAAGCCCATACCTGTGGGCAGTCCCTGACCATCCCAGCTCCCTCTGGCAGTCCTCCCCTCCCCCCCATCACCACTAGTCTGCCTTTTGCCTCACCCCCAACCCGGTCTTGTCTCTCACCCCGAGTTCTCACCAAACCCAGAGCTGACATTGGCCTGGAGGTTCCCTCAGGGCGGTGGTGACATCAGAGGAGTTTTGTGAACATAAATTGCTATTTTACACAGAGAGGGCAGTAGGATCAAAGGTCCCTTGAAGATCAGGACCTGGTCATAGTCCTTCTCCAGCCACTTGGCCTGCTCTGTGCTCCAGGGGTCCCCGCCTGCTGCACCCTCTTGTGATTCGGGGACTGAGAACTTACCGGGGCCTCTGGCCTCAAGGGCCTCTGTAGGGAGCCAGCCCTGGGAGAACACTGGAGGGGATTCTGTACCCGAGGGTGCTCGGGACCCCAGGGACATGCTTCCAGTAGGACCTGGCCTGAAGCCGGCTGAGCCGCCCTTGGCCCATCTTGCAAAGTCTCTTCAGGTCTGAACGTGCCTCCTTGCTGGTCTCCTTTCTCTTTCTGAGGAAATAAAGCATGTCAAGAATTTGGCATTGAGCATTTTGCTTTCTCTCCATCAGAACTGCCTCCCATTGGCATTCTCTTCCAGCAGAGGCATGGGGAGAGCTTCCTGGGTAAACTGGAGTTGAAAAACAAAGCAGCTCAGGAAGAAGCTGCCTTAATCACCTAGGAACAGCCGCTGCTGCGCTTCAGCGGCGTTAAGGCGACTGGCGCCGCTCCCAGTGGCCCAGATGCCCCTCGTGTAGCTCCGGCTGTAGGGCCCTGCTTGCTTTCCCTGGCCCCGGACCGAGAAGAGTCCCCGCCGGCCCCACCACGCTCACCCGTGGGAATTAGGGAAGCTCCAGCCACTACCTTCCCCGTGTGTCCTGGGACAGGACCAGCCTGGGTGGGGTCTCTCCGGCCTGGGAGGCGTCTGGGGACTGGCATCAATGGAGACAGCAGTTTCTTCTGTGCACCTGCTGTGCACCAGGCCCCCCAGCCCAAGTGCTATCCGATTGCACTCTCAGGACAAGCTGCAAGGTGGCTGTGGCTGTCCCTGTCCCACAGGTGAAGAGACAGAGATTTCGAGGGGCCACGAGCGTGGTTTCCAGGGCCACACGACCAGGAAGGAGTGGAGCCCGTTCAGGCTCACCATGATGCCCTCCCAGAGTCCTGGCATTGGTCAGCTCTGATATCCCTGAGTGGTCTTGGTCTCCCTGAATCCCACAGGTCACCACCTCACAGGTGGTTCTGAGAATGGACCGACCTCGTGCATGGACAATGCCAGACACGTGGGGCTGGTGCTAAACCAGCGTCCATTCCCTCTCTCGGCCTTTGTTGGTGGGGATCCCACTGGTGCCGGAGGGTCTTCTGCACAGAGCTGACACCGCTTGGCCCAGGGGCCCACCCGCGCGGCCAGGTGACTGAAGGCCACATCCGTTCATCGGCCTCCTCTTTCTCCCTTCAGGAGAGCACCTGGCCATACCTGTTTGGAGTGATTGCTGTCCCTGCCTTGGTCCAGCTGGTGACCCTGCCTTTTCTCCCCGAGAGCCCCCGCTACCTGCTCTTTGAGAAGCACGACCAGGCCGGAGCCGAGAAAGGTAGGGGACCCGTGGCCTTTCCTGCATAGCTCCAGCCTGTTCGTGGGGGTCGGCGCTGCAGGGCGCCCTGGGACCTGGGGCCATCCCTCTCTGCAGGCACTGTGCTGGGTGCCCCTGGACACCCTGTATCGATTCATCCTCCCGGCAGCCCGCAGCAGGGACACACATCACACAGGGAAGCTGGAAAACCCAAGACAGAGAACGATAAGACCCAGGTCTGCTCGCTTCTGGGCGGTGTCTGTCTCCCCATTGGTCCCAACCTCAGAGACAGCCTGACTTCTTAGCGGTTTAGGTCTTTCTTGGCTCTGTCCTCACCCCTCCTCTCTTCTGCACTCCCGGGTTCTGCTGTCCTAACATTCCCAAGGAAAGGAAATACGCAAGTGCAGAAGGAGCACCCGTGTCCCGCCAGCACGGGGCTGGGTGCCAGCAGCCTGCGAGGGAGACAGACCGTGTTCACTTTACAGGAGAGAAACAGGACATCCACGATGGGGCTTGGGACTGGTCTTAGTTCGCTGTCCTTAAAGTCCGTAAAGCTCCTGAACGGTGAGGTGCCGGGTCGGATGCAAAGCATTCAGAATCAGAGGCGTTCCCACAGCGCCCCGGAAAGGCAAAACCATTTTGCCCAGACACAGACAATGTAGAATGAACACCCCCATCTTCTTGTAAAAGGAGACCTGACGGCACCCCCATTAAGCAGGAGGGGCTGGGTGCACCAGGGCTGCCCTCCCATCCCCAGCTCTGCCGCCTGACCTGGTCTTCTAACCTTCATCTGTGGAAGGAAACGATAGGAACCTCCCTCTGGGCTTGTCATAAGGGTGATGAAATTACATGATATATATAAGGTTTGCAGGAGCATTTGCTGTCATTCTGAGAACTCGGTCCCTTTCCTTATCTGTACCCTGTCCTCTGATCTAAATTTCACTAGTGTCCACGTCCACTATTGGACAATTGTATTACTTAATACAATTTGTGCAACCCTTTTTAAAATCCACGCAGCCTCAGTATTTTCTGAATTAACAAACGAGATATTAACAATTGCCTCCACTTGCCTAGCAGTTTGTGGCTGGGATCCATTTTCTCATTTACGGCATTCCTGTAAAAACATGACATCAGGAGATGTTATTATTACCTTCACTGTTTAGGCAAAGGAACTGAGGCTTACAGGGCTGAGGTGATCTGCCCAAGGCTGTGGTTCTTGGGTTTTGGTTTCTAGAGGCCTTTAAAAATATGATTGTGGTGAGGGGGAGCACATGGGTGGCTTAGTCGGTAAGCATCTGACTCCTGGTTTTGGCTCAGGTCATGATCTCACGGTTCCGTGCATACGGTGGGGGTGGAACTTGAGGCCTGTCCCCCGTCAGGGGCCCCTGGCCCTCCCCATCCCACAGCCGTGAGCATCAGGAAAAGGACTGGAACCAGAGGAGACTTTCCTCCCACCCCACTCACGCTCAGAGGGGCATCAGGGGGTCGTGTTCCAGGGGACTTCCCATGGGGCCCGTGGGGAGACCAGCCATCCAGAAGTCAGGCTGCAGAGGAGGCGGCTGATTGTCAGATGGGGAAGGCTCTGGAGCGACACTAATGTGGCTGAGAAAGAGCCGGGGGATCCTAGTGCCAAAAGCAGCCAGGCTGGGGGTCGGTGGAAGGTGACGATTCCTCCAGTCCCATCCCTCCTGGCCTCGTCGGCAAGAACCCGCAGGAAATGCATCAATTACGTACGGTTGGAATGGGCAGTGAGTGTGTGTGCTAGACAGTGAAGACGGCTTAAAAGGTTTGCTTCACAGCACAGGAAGGAGGGAGGGAGGGAGAGAGGGAGGGAGGGAGGGAGAAGTGTAGTTATTAAAAAAAATGATAAATATTACATGTGTGCTTTATACAAAGAACAAAGACGCTGGTCTAGGTTGAAAGAGAATTTTGAAATTCGCATCTGTGCCAATAAAAGTGGGGTTTCACTCCAGACACTCCGCAAACAACAGGTATTTACTGTGCTGGCACTCTGCCAGCTGATGGGGAGAGTGGGGGACCCAAGACGGCATCCCCACCCCCCAGGAGGTGAGGGGAAGGGTAAGAGAGATGCACGTCCCCATTGGTAGCTCATCTGTGTTGAGAACTATTATCATCCTGAGCGCTTCACATGTATTAGACCCTTAAAGCCTCTCAACCATGGAAAGCAGATCACATTATTACTCTCGTTTTAAAATAAAACAAGCAAACAAAAAACTGAAGATGGGATAAGTTGACAAAGGACACGGAGCTTGCACATGGTGGCACTGATAGTCTGGCTCGATGGGAGATGCGCCTTGTCTGGTCTGCTGGTAATTTGGGGGGAAGGGGTCCCGCAGCGGTCAGCTACTGTGACAACACCACGGAGCAAACCGCCTTGAAGCTCGTCGGCTTAAGACAATGGCGTTTATCGTCCCCAGGTCTGTAGCGGGCTGTGGAGTTCTGTCCATCCCGACAGGGCCTGACCTTGCAGTTCCTCTTGCCTTAGCAGAAGTTGTCCGGCGTGGCTGGTGGTCAGCTGGCGGATCCAGGCCGGCCTCATCTCTGGGCCGCGTGCTCATCCTCCAGCAGACCGGGCCCCGGGCGGATTCTCACCGTGAGCGCAGAGAGCCCAGAGAGGAGGTGGAAAACACGAGCGGGTTCTCGAGCTTCAAATCAGCTAAAATCCTTCTGGCCAACGTAACTCCCGTGGTCAAACCCACAGTCGGAGCGGGAGGGGGTAGCAGTTACAGAGCAAAGGACACACACGTCGGGAGGTCATGAACCGGGGCCATCGACGCAACCCATCCACACCACAGCAGCCCCCTTCCAGGCTTTCCCACCCCACCCCGCCCCCATCCCTAGCTCCAGCTGGGTCTCATTTATTGACAGCCCACTTGTCAGTTGAGGAGAAGCCCCCAGTACCTAAAAGTAGGGGAGACAGCCCAAACTTGCACTGTGAGAAAGGGGGGATATTTAACTGATAGAAATGAAATGTTAGCACAGGCAATGTGATAGGGCAATGCTTCAGTCACTGGGGTCAGGCAAGTTGCATTGATCAGGACCCCTTGGGTTGTAAGAGCTAGACAATGCAGCCTAAGCAAAAAGGAACCTTTGAAGTCCTGGCTGTATGAGTGGTATTTGAGGTCCCCCCAAATTAACACCCCTCTTTCCGGCCCAAGTTTGACGGCAGACGAAAGATGGATAGAGGAGTGGATAAAAATGCCGCCTTCCGTGTGGATAAAGACTCCTCGGTCAGTTGGCATTAGGTCTGAGGGCCAGGAGAGCCTCATAAGGCAGTACTCATGAACTGAGCTAAGTACTCACTCATGGGCTCCCGGGCAGGCGTGCCCTGAAAAACCGAGAACACAGAAGAGAGAGTGTGTGTTCCTCCAGCCAGGCAGATCCTCAAATGAAAGAGAGGAGCTAAGCCATGCAGACCATCTCTCTCCCCAACTTACCAGTTAGCCCACTGCGTTCCCATCTCCTGGGGAAGAGTGAGCGAGGGGTGGGCAGAGACAGAGTGAAGGACACGGTGATGAAATGCCCCTTCAGGAGGACAGTAGTGTCAGGAGTGAACAATAAGGGTTGTTCCTCGTGATAGGGGGTGAGGGACTGGGTTTCCTTCAGGCATGGTGGGACCCAGGAGCTAAGACCAAGCCGTGAAGGTACCATCTCCCTCTCGCTCAACAAATCCTAGACATTCTCAGGATTCATTGTCTTCCTTCTTAGACGAGCTTTCTCCACCTGGCATCAAGACAGTCGTGAGTGGCTCCGGCTTTATGACGCTGAGGAGGAGAGAGATTCCTTTTCACATAGCACGCATCTCAACCGCTAAACGAAAGAACTCTAATTGGCCCTTCTTAGGTCACATGGCCATCCTTGTACTGATTGCTCCCCTGGGCATTAGAATTCCTTGATTGGCCATTCCAGGTTACTGTCTAGTCTGGTGATTGGGGATGGAGGGCCATGAGGTTTGGCTGACATCTCTACTAGAATTACAGGGACCACGGGAGGAGAGCTTCAGGAAAAGGATATAGGCAAGAGAGGAAAGGTAGCAGATGCCCATCACCAGAAGGAGTGATACTTCTGGAAGCTCCCTTCCTGGCCGTGCTCCATCACCCCTCCCCTGTGGTCCGTATTGGCCTTTGCTGCCAGAAGCCCAGTCAGGCATATAGACTCGGCAGAGAGCTCAGATAAGGAGAAAGCAATTCGCGTTGTTGTTGTTATTTTGTGGGTGGGATGGAGTGTGTTTCCATGGCATTTAGCAGCCAGTTCTGGGCTAGGACCCTGGCCTTAACAGAAAAGGAAGACTGTCCATTGTCGCCTGCCGTTGTAATTTTGGTTGGCATCATGATCAAGGGAAGTTTGTTTCTTTTGCTCTTTTCAGAGAGAAAGGTGTGTGTGTGTCAGGACTCCCCCACCTTATGATAGAAACCCCAGATGACAGCGTCTTAGACAAATTGGAAGTTTATTTCTCTCTCACATCAGAAAGTGTTGAAGGTAGGTGGTCTACAGCTGCTATGATTCTCCGTGGTATCAGGGACCTCATTCCTCTCATTGTCTCCATCTGCCGTCCTCAGAAGGTTGCCTCATGGTCCAAAGTGGCTGCTCTCACACCTGCATTCTGGCCAGGGGAAGGAGGGTGAGAGGGAGGGATTATCACTTGCCTGTCTAGTTAAGAATTCTCCTTGGAGTCTCACATACTCTGTGTCTGTTTGGTCAGAATGTGATTGTGTGTCTTCTTCTAACTGCCAGGGAGCCTGGGAAGTGTAATTAATTAATCAATGCGCCCTGGCCACAAAGAGTCGAGGCTGCTCCTAAGGAAGGAGAGAAGCAATGAGAGAATCTGGCCCCTGGCGGGCTCTGCCCCAGTGTGGAACGGGAGCTCCTGAAGTCCTGTTGGCTGGGACTAGCTGAGCCAAGGCACTTTGGGCGCTCTGAAGGCTGGTGGCTCCTTCACAGTGGCACCGTTGAAACAGCTGTGTATGATGCTTAAAGGTGAGGCCGAGGGAGCTGTGGAAATAAGCTACCAGAACCCACTCTGCTAAGCCAAAGCCCCGAAATTAATGGGAACCACCTTCATTTATCATTCCTGAAACCTCCATGGCAGCCCTGTGAGGACCGTCTACCACCTTCTGCTGCAATCAGCTGTCTGCCTCCCGTTACGTTTCTAATGATGCCTAGTGCTTCGGGAAGGTCACGGTGCCCCTTATCTATAGTATGTCTCAGTGACCTGAGCTGGACTGAGGGGCTGTTCCACAGTCCAGAGATGGCCAGAAACATGCAGGAGGCAAGGTCACATGCCCAGAGAATGGAAGTGAGGCCCCATGGTGGCCTTTGTCGAAGACTGCTGATTTCACTCTTCTGTGCTAGGGGTGAAGTACCCTACCTTGGTTACAAGGGGTCTAGTTTTTATTAAGGCAAGAAGAAAGTATATCTAAATGAATTCATGTCAGAGGTGAGTGGAAAACACAAAACTTCCCCAAACCATTGCGACAGCTGCCTTCCAGAGGAGCACGGACTTCCTGGGTGGCCAGGTCTGAGGTCCAGGCTATGGGGTCTGCACGGACCCTCTGCACGGAGGCAGAGCTAGCTGAAAGCCCAGAGCAGCCACAGCCTGCAGGTCTCGGGCCTCTGCCCTAAAGGACTCACCATGATGTGAGAATCCCCTGTTCCTCCTGAGGTTCTAGCGCCCTCCCCAGACCCCTCCCGACTCATGGCCCAGGATGGCAGCCATCCTCTCTGCCACCAGCCTGTCCAGTTCCATGTAAAGAAGAGATGACACTGAGAGGCTCTTGAGGGGAAGAAAAAGCAGCCTTATTTGGGGTAAAAGATTCAGAACCGAGGGGAGAAGCCACAGCAAGGAGATGTAAGAATAGAACAGACTACTTACAGAAGTGGGGAGTTCTCGTTTCTAGACGTGTTGAGCGCTGGGCGGGACTGGGAAGAGCCAATGGAAACTGCCAGGAGGACAGGCTCCGTCAGGTCCCAGCGCCCCGCCCACCAACCTTCTCTCGGCCTTGGTTTCCTAGTCTGGGTCCTGTTTCAGGGCGAGGTCGACAAGTTCAAGTAGGATGGGGTATGAGGGGCGGGGGTGGGTGCCTGGTTAGCTCAGTTGGTTAAGCAACCAAGTCTTGATTTCAGCTCAGGTCATGATATCACAGTTCATGGGATCGAGCCCCACTGTGGGCTCTGTGTTGACAGGGAGGAGCCTGCTTGGGATTCTCTCTCTCTCTCCCTCTCTCCTCTCCCCTCCCCTGTTCACGTGAGTGTGCACGTGCATGCACCCATGCTGTCTCTCAAAATAAATAAGTACACATTAAAAAAAGAAGAATGGCGTGTGTGGAAGGAGGGCTTTGTCAATTGTAAAGTGTGCCCATAAAAGGGGATCGTCTGCTTCTGCCCTTCTGCGTCACCTTGCCTTCGAAGAAAGGGATTCTGTGGCTAAAGCGAGTGAAATTTTTTGCTCTGGGAATAAAAGAATTTGTTTAACGTTTGCAGGAGGAAAATCACTCCCATCTCCATCCCTCTTACAAATCAACTGTCATTTATACCAGAGCTTTGTCTGTCATTCGTGACATTTCCGTCTCGTTTACATGGGGACCATCATGGGGATTCATATACTAGGCTGCTTTTATGCACACCGCCCCTCTTGTGTCCTGAGCACGTCTCCTCATGACTGTTTTTGTGTTGTCACGTGTGGTTGGCAGAATAACGGCCCCCACGTGGGACCACATCCTGAGCCTCAGACCCTGTGAGTGGCAGTGCACGCGGCACCGGGGACCGTGCTGATGTGATTAACATAAGGATCTTGAGGTGGGGCTGGTTTGCCCGGGTTGTCTGGATGAACCCAGGAGCGTCACAAGGCTCCATGTAAGTGAAAGGGGAGGAAGGACGGGGTCGGAGAAGGAGACGTGGCCGTGGACGCGGGGGTCAGAGGTAGAGGGAGACCGAGGGCGTCCTGCAGATGCACCTCTTGGGGCTGGAAATGGCCAGCAGGCCGGTTTCTCCCCTGGAGCCCCCAGAAGGGTCACAGCGCTGTGACACCTTGGTGTTAGCCCCGCAGACCCATTCTGGACTTCTGGCCTCCAAAACTGTCACATAAAAACTTTGTGCTGTCGCAAGCCCCTAGTTTGTGGTGATTTATTACAGGAGCAAAGCAAACTCATACATCAGCCCCGCTGATGTATCAGGTTAAGTGAGGAAAATCAGTTAAGACTGAAACACTACTTTATCTCAATTTTAAAGATAGTTAAACATTTGTTTTTTACTCGAACTCTCTAATATGGCTGGGCATTCTGATTGTTTCTCTTTTTCTTTACAATTAGTGGTTGTGCAAAAGGTCTTTGTGCATGAAGCTTTCAAGGGTTTTTCTTTCCCACACCATTCTGTTGATGTAAACTGTCAAGTGCCTCCGACCTGCCCTCCTTGGCCGCTCGAGTCTTTCAGACGCCAGAGGCCTCCAGGAGGGACACATTCAGAGGCTGAGGGCTTGGCCTGCGGCCCGATGGCTAGAGACAGAAATGGGGTTCAAACCCAGTTTGCCTCACTCCGAACCCAGGGTCGTTAAAGTGCTGTGTGCTGCCTTGTGTGTGTGTGTGTGTTTGTAATTGTGACACACGGCATTTGCATACACACAAGTATATCAGCAAAACACAGTTGACCCCTTGGTTGCTGTATTTACAGCCCAGAAAATTTCTTCCACGGTACAGTGATTCCCTATATCTGAGCCAGGGTTCAACTCCACACTTGCATCTATTACATCACAGAAGGGTTAAGTAATTGTGTATCTGCATTCGAAACCTAAAAATTCTGTCTCCCAACTTGATTCCCTTGTTTTAGCAATTATAAAACGATTATAGCTTCATGAAGTCACCCTTAGGACCTAGTGCTCAGTGGGGCGAAATAGAGCATACAAAACAGCCACGCGACCATGAAAGCGTGGAAATAACAGAAACGAGCAGGACAGCACGGGAGGAAGGCAGGCAGTGAGATCACTGTTCTGTGACGGCTGTGCCTGGTGCTGGCTGGGCTCTTGGTGAGGGAGGACGTCTGTGCCCCTGCGGCCTCCTGCCCACCAGATGCATCTGCCGGAAACGAAGCCACCTTCCTGGGAAGGGAGCCCTGGCCCTGCTCTTACGGGGGGACTCCTGACACGCCGGGTCCCCCGGAGATGACTGGAGAGGGGGGCGGGGCAGTTGGAGTGCCCTGTGCCCACACTTGCCAGCTGGCAAGATGGCGCCACCTCCTGAACCTGGTAGAGGGACTTGGCAGGAGGGGGAGGAAGCACGGTCCCTCTGAGGTCTCATCCCTGCCCCTGGCAGCACAGTCACCTGCTGTTAAGCGTCTGACTCTTGAATTGGGTTCAGGTTGTGATCTCACAGTTCGTGAGTCCGACCCCCATGCTGGGCTCTGCTGACAGTGCAGATGCTGCTTGGGACTCTCAGCTTCTCCCTCTCTCTGCCCCTCTCTCAAAATAAATAAAAACAAAATTAAAGCCCCATTCCATGTCTTCCTTGCAGCCCCTCCCCAGGTGGCGGAAGGCATGCAGGCGGGGATGTTTGGATGTGTCCTCAGAGGGAAGGAACCGGAGAAGGCGTTTCTACAAAGTGCTCAGTAAAGGCATAGGCTCTTCATGCTTTGAAGGCCCCAGTTCACAGCGGGTCTAGTCAGATGCGGAGACCGTCTGAACAATGTCTAACAACAAACTATCTGAAGGCTGCCCTTTGTCTAAAATCAAATCTTAAGCACTAGTAATGACATTAGGGCGTGGTGACCTATCTTTTGGAATATAGTAGGGGCTCAATAAATGTGTGTTGGCTACATAAATAAATGATGCCAACTTAAGACACAGGCAGAGGACTGGGTGCCTGGGTGGCTCAGTCGGTTGAGCATCTGACTTTGGCTCAGGTCATGATCTCGTGGCTCAGTTTGTGAGTTCAGGTCCCACATCAGGCTTGCTACTGTCAGCATAGAGCCTGCTTTGGGTCCTCTGTCCTCCCTCCCGTCCCTCCCTGCTTGCACTCTCTGTCTCTCAAAAATAAACTTCTTTTTTATAGACACAGGCAGAAGGCATCCTAAATCTATGCAGTGATGTGAGAGAAGGGAGGACAAATGGACTTGTCGTGTGCTAAGGGCCTGGGGCACGCGGGCATGTGCCAGTGGCCTACCTCTCACAGCGTTCTCCAACTCTGAGAGATTATGTTCTTACCCCCACATTCCAGTTGAGAAAATAGAGGCTGGGGAGGTTGGTATGACCTGCCAAAAGCCACTCAGTTGGTAAGTGGTGGGGCCGGTTCTTGAACTCAAGCTTGTCTGAGACCAAAGTCTGGATGTTTGTCTATAAAACCACAGAATCTGGGAAACACATGATGTGACCCAAAAGCATGAGGATGTTTGGCTCCAGTGGAAGGTGACTGGAGGGGAGTAGCTGAGCTCAGCTTAGACAAGGAGGCCTCCTGTAGCCTTCAGAAATTAGAAATGAGGTCGTGCCAGTGCAGTGCCTTCATTGTGCTGAGGTGGAACTGAGACCGGATCGGTGAGTCTCGTCTGAAGCCACCAGGCAAGTCAGGGCTTGGGCTGGGACAAAGCCCTTTCTCCTGCCCGTGATCCACCGTGCTTGTCATCGCCCCCTCCTGTCCCCCAAAGGACCAGGAGGGGAGCTTTGGGCCAAGTTTGGGGGAGGACCAGCCCACCCAAACCCTATGAGCTTCATGATGCTGTCACACATTTGATGGTGGCCCCGTTGGGGTCTAACCTGCCGGTCAACCGTGGTTATCTGCACCCAGCCCCTGCCATCAGCCTTCTGTTCCCGTGTCCGTGGTTTATTGGAGGAAGAGTGGCAGTAACTTTTATAATCCTTCTCTCTGGCATGTGGGAGAGCACCGCAAAGCTGAGAGGGAGTCTGGACACAGGGTCCTTTTCATAGGGATGAAGATACTGGAGGGTGAAGGTCCACCCCGCCAGGCCACACCTTCCAGGCCTGTTGTTTTCTCTTTTTCATTAAGTATTAGTGACTTCATCTTCTGCCTTACAGAAATCGAGGGAAAGCTGAGACAGCTGACAAAGCACATAAGTGCTGTGTGTCTCTGTGTGTGTGTGTGAGTGTGTGTGTTATACATTGACCTCAGGGCCCTGGAAGGAGAAGGAAGAGCCCCTGCCAGATTCATCAGAGCTACCAGGTGGTGGCACACGGTGCAGGTTAGGAGCTCAGCTTTTCTGAGCCAGGTGGGTCGGGCTCACAGCCCTGCATTGCTGTTCTCTAGCTCTGTGCAGCCTTTCATTTGGTTCCCCTGTCTGAGGCACTAGTCTTACTGGATTGTTTTGAATTCTTAAGTGATTTGGTCCACACAAAGGGCTTAGAACAGTGCCTGGAAATGGACTGTGTCATGGGAAGCATCCTGTCGTTAGTCTCTGAGCGTCCTGGAAGCCAGGGCAAGAAAGGAACCGGTTTCTCCACAGACTCTTTCTTTATGACAAGCATATCAGTTCCTCAGGAGAGAGAGAGTTGAGTTACACACGACTCTGAAAACCGCTTATTACAAGGGACCCTCCAGAGGGAGTCTTGGGACACGTAATCGAGTCTTAAACTAAAGTCAAAGCAGTTGCGAAAAATACTTTTCAACGATTTTTCTTTTCTCTTTTAGTTTCCATTTTTTATTTCCATTCTAGTTAGTTAACATTTCTCTGATTTTCCTCATGTGGACCCTCAGTAGGAGCTGAAAGCATGAGCCTGAAGTGCGGCTCGGGAGAGGCCATCGTAAAGGAGTCTGAGTTGTGAGTCATCTCCTGGGGTCACTGTTCATTCCGTGTGCACGTATTTATGGAGTTTTTGTTGTGTGCCAGGCACAGTGTTAAACCCCGGGGGATAGAGTACGGAGCCAAACCAGACAGGGCCCCCGAGTCCTGAAGCGAGCCGTCAGCGAGGGGGTCAGACGGGAACCAGGTTCACGTCACAATGAGTTTGAGATGGCCCCGTGTCCGGAGCTGCGAAGGAAAGGGCACAGAGCTCCATGGGGCTGGTGGGGGGACACCAGCACAGCTTCCTGGAAAAGGTGGCAGTTGTGCTGGGGTGGAAGGATGAGTTGACATAAGGCGTGAAGGGACAGGGCAGGAATCCACCCACATGGTGGAGAGTTGATCAAAAACCCATGAATGCATACGGCTTCTTAGGGAAGACACTGACCAGGGAGGATGCCTGTTTTTGTTGTTGCCATTTGCTCGTTTTTGTTTTTGTTCTTATTTTTCGACGTTTATTTATTTTTGGGACAGAGAGAGACGGAGCATGAACGGGGGAGTGGCAGAGAGAGAGGGAGACACAGAATCGGAAACAGGCTCCAGGCTCTGAGCCATCAGCCCAGAGCCTGACGCGGGGCTCGAACTCACGGACTGCGAGATCGTGACCTGGCTGAAGTCGGACGCTTAACCGACTGCGCCACCCAGGCGCCCCTGTTCTTATTTTTAATGAATACTTCCACTATTTCTACCTGGGAAATCTGCTACTAACAGCTGTTGTTCATCAAGGATAATCCCTGGCTTATCACCTAACAGACACATGTCAGTCGATTGATTCTCACGAGTACCCTCTGAAACAGAGTAGCCTTCTAGGAACGTTGGCTAGTCTTGTTGGTGTTGGCACTGTCACTCTAATTCATTGCAGAAGACAACTGAGGTTTTAGCTGCCAAGTGACTCCCCAAGTCATGCGGGGGGACATCTGTTGTGCCCCAGCTCTCTCTCACCCCAGCGTGAACCCTGGACCACCTTGCCATTTTGCCCATTTGAGGACCACAGCTTGTTGAAGATCAGTCGGCTGTACCACCGCGGGCTTGTTTCTGGTGTCTGTCTTCTGTTCCACTGGTCTATGTGTCTGTCTTTTTTATGCCGCTATCATATCGTACTGTAGCTTTGCAGTGTATGTTGAGATCAGGAAGCATGATGCATCCTGCTTTGTTCTTCTTTCTCAGGGTTGTTTTGGCCATTCCTGGTCTCCGGTAGTTTATTAATTTTTCTATTTCTGCAAAATATGCCATTGAGATTTTAATAGGATGGCACTGAATCTGTAGGTGATATGGTCATTTTAACAATATTAAATCTTCCAATCCATGAACATAGGATGTCTTTCCATTTCTTTGTGTCTCCTTTAATTTTTTTTCATCAGTGTTTTATAATTTTCAGCGTATAAGTGTTTCTCCTCCTTGGTCAACCTTATTCCTAAGTATTTTCTTCTTTTTGATGCAATTGTAAAGGAGATGATTTTTTGGATTTCCTCTTTGGGTAATTTTTTGTTAGTGTGTAGAAATGCAACTGATTTTTTTTTTGCCTGTTGCTTTTGTGTCCTACAACTTGACTGAATCCATTTGTTTAGTTCTAGCAGATTTTTTGGTGAAGTCTTTGTACAGTCATGTTGTCTGCAAACAAGGATAATTTTACTTCTTCCTTTCTAATTTGGATGCCTTTTCTTTCTTTTTCTCACCTAATCGCTCTGGCTAGGATTTCTGAATAGAAGTGATGAGAGTGGCTATCCTTGCCTTCTTCCTGACCTTAGAGAAAAGGCTGTCAGTCTCCCACCATTGAACATGATGTTGGCTGTGGACTGTAGTGTCTTCTGGATGCTAGATAACTGGAAAATTGGTTATCTCAATGCAAAAGAATGAAGTTGGACCCTTAGCTAACACCATACACAAAAATCAACTCAAAATAAATTGTAGACTTAAATGTAAGACCTGAAACCATAAAACTACTAGAAGAAAACAGGGAGAAAGCTTCAGAATATTGGTTTTGGCAGTGATTTCTTGGATGTGATGAAAGCAGACAGCAAAAAGGGATAGGAGAACTGTGTCAGATTACAATGCATCTTCACAGCAAAGGAAGTAATCAACAGGGGGCAAAGGTAACCTATGGAATGGTACAAAATATTAGCAAAACATATATCTAATAAGGGATTAATATCCAAAAAATATAAGGAACTTGTGCAATTCAATAGCCAAATATCTAATAACCTTACTTAAAACTGGGCAAAGAACTTGGATAGATATTTCTCCAAAGAAGACATACACTTTACCAATGGGTACATGGAAAAAATTCAGCATCACTAATGATCAGGGAAATGCAAATCAAAACCACAGTGAGATATCACTTCACACTGACAGGATGGCTATTATCAGAAATGCAAAGGCAAGTGTTGGCGAGGATGTGGAGAAATTGGAACCCTTGCACACTGTTGGTGGGAATCCAAAATGGTGCAGCCACTCTGGAAAACAGTATGGTGGTTCTCTAGAAATGAGAAACGGAAATCGCATGTGACCCAGCAGTCCCATGTCTGCACATTTATCCCAAAGCATTGAAATCAGGATCTCACAGAGATATTAGCACTCTTAAATGTTCATTGCAGGATTTAAGTATTTACTCTTCACAGTAACCAAGATGCAGAAATCACCTAAATGTCCCTTGAGAGATGAATGGTTGAAGATGTGTTATACACACACAATGGAATATTATTCGGCTTTAAAAAAGAAGGAAATCCTGCAACGTGTAACAATATGGATGAATCTGGAAGACCTCACGCTGCCTGAAATAAGCCAGTCAGAGAAGGAGAAGTGCCGTCAGACCTCAGTTAACTCTGAAATAGTCAATTCATGGATCCCAACAGCGGAGCAGTGGTTGCCAGGGGCTGGGAGGGAGGGGGAAATGGGGAGCTGCCATCAGTGGGTGTCAAGTTGATGCAAGATGAGTAAGTTCAAGAGATCTGCTGTGTGACATGGTGCCTGTCCTCAGCAATACCGTGTTGTGCACTTAAAATGTGTTCAGTGCCAGACCTCCTGTCCAGGGACCTTACCATAGTAGAATAATCTTTTTAACTTTGCAATGATAAATTATTCATTCACTAATGGAAAAAACAACCCATAAGGCACAGCTATGGAGGTCACTCCTGACAATACGAATGCAACTGCTAATCTCATTGCATGCAAAAGCAGTCATCGCAAAGGCAGAATTCCAGCAGACATCTACAGAGCGCTCTTGGGAAAGAGGACCTTGCATTTGCCCAATGGCACAACCTACCCTCTCGGACAAGGGATGTGTGATAGGAGATCCGCTCTCTGAATCAGCCCCTGAGTCATGCTTGCGTCGGCCCCTCGGGCACGAAGCACCACGAGACTGGAGATGGCAGCTCGGCTGCGTGACTTGGGCACATTACTCACCCCCCTGAGCCTCAGTTTCCCCACCTGTTAAAAGGCAGCAAGAACACTGACCTCGCAGGGGTTTGTGTACCTGGAGTTGAGTGAGCTGTGTTCTGTCTCCCACTGGAGAATTCCTTCTGGGCAGAATCTTCGCTCAACACAGGAAACGTGTGCATCCCCTGGCACGTAGCAAGCTCTGAAAAGCTGCAGGTTAATTGAAACGAACTGAATTTGGTTCTTTTAGCTTCTCAGCTCCGTGGTTTCTTTTCGTCATTCTCTGAGGTGCGTGCAAAGAAAGATTGCGTTGGAACACTGACTCCCTCACTTTCTACCTGGGATCATTTCCTAATTCCTCTGAGGCTCAGAGAAGGGAACACTAGGTTATCTCGCTAAGGCCTGTAAGACACCTAGTCCAATGTCTGGCACGTTGTGGATGCACGACGTCAGCCTCCTTTCCCCTGCTTGGTCTCTTGACGCCCCCCTTGAATGAAGAGGAGTCTGTAACTGGTACAAAATCTGATTACATAATGGCTCCCTCTCCCAGCCTAGAAATTGACCATGCCACCCAGAGGGTTTTCTCTCCAGTTGGGAAACGCAAATTCTCATTCCTTTTTCAAGTTCTTTGGCATTAGTGATCAAAACATGACCAGAAATACGAATGAGGTGTGAGCTTTGGGAAGCCTTTACTTTCAAATGCAAGGGCGAGGATGGACGCCTGAGCAGATCAGATGACCCAAGTAGATCAGATGAACTATTTAAGTGACTTGGGGATTCAACGGAACACACCCCTCCGGGAGGGTTATTTTCCATAAGCAAATGTCTTTTTGAAATGGGCTCAGTGACTGTGAGTTTCCAAGGTCATTTCCCCTCTCTCCAAGGACAGCTAGTTAAAACTAGAAGTTTCTGACTCATCCGCTCCCCACTCCCAAGATGCCATGGCTTCATTCTCCCCAGTCTTCCATGGGACCTGCACCCTTCTTGGGTTCTCCATTTGCTTGGGAGATCTTGTCCTTCTTCCTGTGCAATGCCGGGATCCCTCCCACAACATCTCTGACAGGTGGTCATCACGCCTCTCCTTGCACACCTCCAGGGATGGGGGGCTCACTGCTTGTGAACCGCCCAATCTGCCCTTGGCCACATCAGTCATTCTTCCTTGTGGTGAGCTGACACCTGACACAGCACGGCTGCTGCCATTGGTCCTTGTTCTGACCTCAGGGCCAAGGAGTCCAACACTATCCACATCCAGGCTTCTCCTCCCAGAGGATCCCCTTCTCCACACTGAGCAAATGAGGAGGGACCAGTCACATTCATTCAACCTGGTTTGAGCACCTGCTGTATGCCAGGCCTTGAATAAGTCCCAGCCTCTGGCATGAAGCGTCATAAGCCTTACACCAGCATAAGCACCTGCCTTAATCTGGTAGGACCACAGTGATGACAGGAGCGGCCATGACAGCCATTTGCCAGCCTCAGGACAAGTACGTGTGCTTTGTCCCCTCACTGCGTGGTTTTTGCCCCTTTGTGACTGGGGTCCCAGCTCCAGGGGCAGATTCCAGGCCTTCCCCTAGAGATTGGAAGGAAGGGGCTCTGGGTAAAGAAAGACTGCAAGAGTTAGTTTCAAACCAATCCTCTCTGTGATTCCCAAGTATAATGAAATTGGTGCTGATTTACAACACAGGCATTTGCTCACTCTGGTGATGGGCCAACGGATGGGTGAGAGGAAGCCAGAGGATGCTTCTAGGCTCATCAGGAATTCTGGATATAGAATGAGACCTAGGAAGAAAGGTCGGAAGTGAGGGGAGGGAGGAAGGAAGGAAGAGAGGAAAGGAGCAAAGAGAAGGGGAGGGGAGGAGAGGGTGAGAGGACTTTGTTCCAAAGGTCTGAAAGGTCTCGTTCTAAGTTCCCAGGGAGCATAACCGAGCATCCAGAGCAGGGCTTTGGAGCCCCTGGTTGAGCTCTACTCCCAGCTGCCCCATTCACCAGTGGTGACACTAGTGGCTTCCTCTGGTGGCCCCATGGCACCACGCTTCTCCCCACTCTGATTTCAGCCCAGCTGTGGGGCAGCCCCGTGTGAGCGCAGACGCAGGCTGACGTTTCTGCACCTCCAGCACAGCAGGTGTCTGACTGCACGCTCAGATGGCCTGGACCCAGCTCAGCCCCTCCACAGTACAATATGCGCACGCGTGCGAGTTAATGCCCCCTGGAGGCAGGAGTGGGCAGACAAGTGCCCAGCCTCACCCGTGGGACAGTTCGGAGAGAACAATGTTCCGTGCTCTACTCAGAAGTCCAGCACAACGGACCCCTTCGTTCATAGTGGCCTCCTCGATGACTCACCTTGGGTGGCTTCCCCTTCCCCACTTCACTCTCCCCACCCCTCACACCTGCTTTCTGCAACCACCACGTGTATCACCGTCTTACACCCAATCCTTGTCTCAGGCTCCGCTCTCAGGGACCCTAGTGCTGACCACCGGCAAGTTGCATCTCTCTTCTCACCTGCAGAGTAGGGACCCTGCAGTGTCTCCTTCAGGGGACGGTTATATGAAAGTTAAATAAGAAAAGGCCCATGAAGCTTGTGGAACGGTGGCTGGCCCAGAGTGACCCTCAGCAAGGGTTAGTCAGGATCGCCGCAACATTGGACTTCATGGTGATGAGACCTCAGAAAGAGCTTGGAAAACAATGTGGATCCAAATGAAAGACGGCAGCAAGGCTGGCTGAACCTAACGCATTTGGAAATTGGAATTGTCTTGCAGTCCCGTCTGCTAGGAATGAAGCGTCTGGGAAGGGGCACCTGCAGCGGGGAGATTCCCGCCTTCCAGAGGCACTCAGCTGTTTCTGCAAAACCATGAGACAGGGTTGCCTTTTTATATTTTAACAACCATAATTCAGCCACTGAAACTCTTTACTTGGAATATTTCAATGTGTATTTATTTTTGAGAGACACAGAGACAGAATGTGAGTGGGTTAGGGGCAGAGAGAGAGGGGGACGCAGGATCTGAAGCAGGCTCTGGGCTCTGAGCCGTCAGCACACAGCCCGACGTGGGACTCGAACTCACGGACCGCGAGATCGTGACCTGAGCCGAAGTCGGACGCTCAACCGACTGAGCCACCCAGGTGCCCCTTCATTTGGAATATTTCAAAACAGAAACACTTTTTATAGTGGTTTGCAGAGGGTTTGTTTGGGAGTTTGAACCGGCAACACGTGTGCATCCCTTGGGGTCCCAAGCAGCACAGTGGTGGCACCTTTTCCACAGGGCGACCTCCTTTGAAAAGCTGCTGCTTTCTCGCTTTCCTTAGAATGTCACCTTTACCTTGAAGAGGTCGGTGACTCATGTCTCAGTAGGTGGAACCTCGGCTAGACAGCCCACTGTCGCGAGGTCCCGAGGCTGACAACGGGCTCACACCTGGGACAGGGGTGGCTGCTGAGCTCCTGTCTTTGCGCACGCATCTCCGTTTTACCCTAATCCGGGCCTTCTTTGGAGGATCCTGTATAAGCCGCCTGTACATTTATCAGGGTTAACTCAGTTAAAACCAGACAGTACCGTTCCCAGGTCCTCTGACCCGTGCATTGGACAAGGAGGCGGAAATGTATCACTCTGTGCTGGAAGCAGAGGTGAGGGGCACCCTGCCGGCTCCCCCTCGTGGTGGAGCCCCCACCAGCCTTATGTGGTCCCTGGGAAGGCTCCAGGATCAGTCCCTAATGCAGTGCTGTGACAGTACAAACAGGACTTCCCTAGTCTTCTGCTACGTTCCCCACTTTGGATCCTACTGCTGTTGGTATTGAACTCAAACTTCAATCCCAGGAGCTGCTGAAAACTAATGCTTCGGTGAAACCTCCCAGTTTCAGAAGCCCTGAGGTGTGCTCCTCTCAGAAGAGGGGGTGTGTGCTGTGCCAGGCACATGGCTGCAGAGGGTCGTGGCCCCCCGCTCCACCTGCAGCCCCTGTGCCTGCCTTGTCACAGGGCCCCTCGGGGCCACAAGAGGGACGTCTCCAGGCTGCCGCGTGCTTCACTCTAGCAGGAGGTGATAAACGCTAGCAGGGTCGATTGGGGGCAGTGGCGACCGTAACACAGCGCCACAAACTGGGGACTTCAAACAACAGGTGTTCCCTCCGGTTCTGGAAACCAGAAGTCCAAAGTCAACCTGTCCTCAAGACCCGCTTGCTTTCCCAGCTTCCAGTGTTTGCCTGCCGGCCTTGGCACCCTGTGGCTGTGGCTGCCTCTGTCCAGGCTCTGCCTCCCTCCTCACGTGGCCGTCTTCCCCGCGTGTCTGTCTCTGTGTCTCTTCTCTCCTTCTTATCGAGGGCCCACCCTACTCCAGGGCGACCTCATCTTAACTGAAATACTGATCACATCGGCAAAGACCCTGTTTCCAGATAAGGTCACGTTCATCATTCCCAGGTTAGGGCTTCAACATATGTTTATGGGGACACCGTTCAACACCCAGTAGAACCCCGTCAGGCTAGAAAGGAAGAAAAGGAGAATAAAGTGGGGGTGTGGCAGGTGCCTCCTGGGATAGTTAACAGACCCCTGGTGCTCCCAGCCCACTGGGAGCAGCAGTGGCACTTCTGAGGACTTGGCTTGTGCTGACGTTTCATCCCGCAGACAGCCTCGCCGCAACCATGTCCATTTTACAGATGATGAAACTGAGGCACAGAAACAGGAAGTAACTCACCTGGCCTCAGATGAGGTGACAAGGGGAGAAGTGAGGATTTGAGCCCCCGGCAGTGTCGCCGCAGAGTGGGGGCCTTAACCACCCCATGACACCATGACACAGCTGGTCACAGGGGCCGGCAAACGACGCCCGTGCTGTGGCAGGCACGGTGCAGGGTCAAGCACTCGCTCTGAGCCCCCGGATCCCGAGGAAGCAGAGGTGCGGGAGGCGGGCCCAGGTGCCAGGCTAGGGGCAGCAGAGGCTGGACGGAACCCAGTTCAGTCTATGCTCCCCGCCCACCTCCGCCTTTCCTCTCTGCCGCACACCTCTTCCCGTTTTTCCCCTGGGGGGGGGGGGACACGGGGGGGGGCGGGTACTGGAGGGCCCGACTGGGGCTGCAGTCAGCTTCCAGCTCTTTCTCTGAGCTGGCCAGGCGCGGGCACCCCCTCAGACACCACCTCCCTGATCTGGAGGCTTCAGGGGCGCGAGTCAGACCCGTCAAGAACACCTGCTCTCCTTCCCGTCTTTGTGTCTTTGTTTCGCGTTGCCCGTGTGAAGCTGGGCGGGCAGAACGTTGGGGCTTGGCCCTCGGCGGTCGTGAACGAAAGCAGCTGGACTGCACCGTGTCCCGCTCATCACCCGTTTCCCCGGTCGGCACACCAGCCCGATTCCAAATCCCCGAGGCCATCCGGGCTCCGGCCGGGAGCAGGCTCCCAGGCCTGTCCAGTGGAGGTCGTGGCCCGTGTCGTCCACACAGTACAGCTAACATGTGGCAGGTGAGCCAGCACCCTGCTCTGCCAGACTCCGCCCTGACCCAGCACCCGCACCCTTCCCCACCGGACAGGGAAGACGACCTCAGGATCCGTACCTGTCGAGCTCCCGGCAGCCGTGACCGCTCAGGCAGAATTAGATGCCAGGATGGTCCTGTCCTCCGTTCTGGTGCTCCCGGACAGACGTGACCCAGGAAGGAATTGCCGAGAGGCCGGACTGACCTTTAGGGAGGAAGTCCGTGGGCCCCACCCCAACAAGCACCCCCCCCAACCGCCAAAGGACACCCAGTGAGCACTTTCCGGGGCTGGGCGCCTCTCCAGGTGCATGCCCCCCACCTGGTCTGCAAGCCACAGTCTGCCAGCCAGGCATTATTAGGGCACAGAGAGGCTGAGCAGCTCAGCCGTGGTTGCCCAGCCAGGACATAGCATAACACGGGCTCCAGGCCTAGCAGCCGGGCTCTAGAGCTGTGAGCCTAAACACCAGGCTTGTGGCTGCTCAGCTGGAGTTTGTGACTCCTGTCCCTTCCAACCCCTCCCTCCCAGACCTCAGACAGCACTGGGCAGACACACCCCCAATTTTCCCTTATTGGGTTTTGCATAATGCTGGCTTATCCCCCGCAAAGGGGACAGTATGTGTTTTGCATCTGCAGTGAGCCAGGCTCTGGGCTGGTGCTCTGCAGCGTCACCCCAAGGAGCTGTCCTAATGACCGGAGACCTAGGTGACCTCAGCTCCACCTTGCAGAGAGATCACATGCTTTTCCCATGCCACACCAGAAGTGAGTTGGGGGGGGGGGTGCAGCTGTCTAATTAAAACAGTTTTCTGTGGTTGTTCTAACAAATTACCACAAACCTAGTGGCTTAAAACAATACAGGAATAGACGAAAGAAACTTGGTACTTACTTAGTGGTTTAGTTTGAGCTGCCAGATCAAGACTTTTTGGCAATTCCTTTAAAAAAGTACCAATTTATTATCTTAAACTTCTTGAGGTCAGAACTCCAAGATAGGTCTCACTGGGCTAAGACCAAGGGGCTGCAGGGCTGCATTCCTTCTAGAGGCTCCAGGGGAGAAGTGTTTCTTGCCCTTTCCGGCTTCCAGAGGCGCCCCCATTCCTTGGCTGGTGGCCCCTCCTCCACCTTTAAAGTGTATCCCCTCCACGCTCTGTTCCCAGCACATCCTCTCTGACTCTGACCTCCTGTCTCCCTCGCACAGGGATGATGCTGGGCCCACCCAGACAATCCAGGATAACCTCCCTATCACAGGATCATTATCTGGATCGTATCTGTGGCCCTAGAAGCTAACATATACACAGGTTCTGGGGATTAGAATATGGACTTGTTTGGGAGGACATTTTTCTGCCTACCGTGGGTTCTTTCTGCTTTTCAAGGTGTCCCTTAAAAGACAAAGATAGCAAGCAAACTGTGATATTTGCCTCCACCCTCTGATCAGTGTCCTCCATGGGATTCTCCCTCCAGCCATGGGGACAGCCTAGACTCACTCCCTCTGTGACACATGTCACATTTCCTGGTTTCCTCAGGTGCTCCAGCAAATGGATTTAGGAACTATGGAGCAAAACAAAGTTAAACGGGTGTCTTTGTGCAGGACTTATCAGAACGTTTATTATTCTGAGATGAAGTTTGAACCAAGAGATAGAGCATACAGTGACACTAAACTTCTTTGACCGAGGAATCTTATTCCGTGGAGCTTCTCTGGGAGTTGGCATTCCACAAAATGCACGTTGGGAAATGTGAGTGACTTTGAAGGGGACGCAACCTCTTCAGGGTCTATAGCTTTTGCTCCTTTCACCGACTCCTACACTTGACACACTGCCTGGAGCCGATACGTGCTGAGAATTGGCTCTGGGTGGGGCCGCAGTTTCTGTCAACCAGCCCTGAGACTGTCCCTGTAAAAAACCGATGCTTCCTCCCCAAGCGAGGGTTGTGCGTTCCTTCGGACCGATGGGAGTCTGCCGTCAGCCCGGGGCGCCTGAAACACAAGTGTCCACCAGTCGGCAGGGCCTGGCAGAGCTGAACCACTTTCCCCCACACGTCCCAGACGGTGGTGGGGCCGGCCTCAGGTGGGCCTCGAGGCCGAGGCCGTGAAGGATTCAAGGCCGTGTCTCCACGTGACCGCAGGAGCGTGGCCTCCGGAGAAAAGAGGGCGTTAGACTTTACCGCAGGAAGCCGCAGACCGGAAGCAGTCCACCCCCTTCCCACCCACAGGATTCTGTGGCCAGCCGGGTGCCACGGGTGGGCCGGGTCACGGCGAGGTCCTCCCGGTATCGGCGGAGCCCTGCGGGGGCCTGAAGCCCAGGAGGGTCTCCCACCCCGGATGGAGCCTGTGCCAGGCGCCCGTGAGGCGGCAAGCACATGCCCGGTGCCCTGGCAGGCTGTGTGCGTTGCCCCGCGGGGTGGCTGAGGGCTGCGGGAGCCCGTCGCCTGTCAGCCTCACTGTGCTCGGATGCTGGTTCCCTCACTGACTGCCTTCTGTCACGCTCACTGCCGTGTCCCTCTGTTCCTGTCCGCCGCGCCACAGCCCCACTTCTGTGCCCCTAACGTGCCCTCCCCTGTCACCCCCAAGCCTCAGTGTTTGCTCTTCATTCAAACACGTCACTGGAAAACACACTTGGTGCCCGGCTCTGCAGAGAAGAAATAAAACGACAGCGGCAACCGTTGCTCGTCGGACACCATTTACGTGCCAGGCACTTCACATACGTTGTTTTCTATTCTCAAAAACACCCCAGAGGTAGGTTTTATGGTTTCCGTTCCGTGGAAGGACAGCTCAGAGAGAAGCAGCCGCTGCCTGGGGTCACACAGGTCACGCAGGAGGGCAGGCGACTCTGACCCCGCGGCCCACACACTTCCCAGGGTACCCTCCTGCTTGGGGGCATCACGGGGTGGGCATGGCAGCTGCGTGGACATGTTGTCACGGCCAGGAGTGAGGAGAAGGTGCTTAGCCGTGACCGGGGCTGGGAGGGCTTCCGGAAGACATGGCTGCTGAGCGGGTCCCGGAAAAGAATGTTCCAGACAGGCCACAAAGTGGCAGAAGGAGCATGTGTGAGGCACAGAGGCGTGTCGTGGGGGTGGGTGGAGGTCCTTCTCAGTCAGGACAGATGGGGAGGGGACAGTCTCGAGGTGGAGGGGCTTGTGGGCAGGGCCTCCACCGGGCAGAGTGAGTTCGGATCCTGCTGGCTGGGGCAGGACAGCGAAGGCTCGAGTGCAGGAGAAGGTCGTCTTGGGGGATGGAGACCAGCACGAGGAGCCCACAGAGAGGTGCTGCGACTGAACTGAGACAGGACCTGGGGCCTGAGAGGGGCACACGACTTGAGAACAGGAAGGTGGCATCAGTGGGGCTCAGTGACAAGATGAGACCTGTAGGCAGGTCCTCCATCCTGTGCTCTCACCTGGCCTGCCCCTCCCTCACTTCCCACCAGGGGAAATCAGGGAAGGCTTCCCGGAGGAGAGGGTATCTGAGCTGAGGCTCAAAGAACAAGGCTAGTCAAATGCAGAAAGGCCAAAAGAACGTTCTGGAGAGAGAAAAGAAGTAAAAGTACCAGTGTTTCTCCTGAGTGCCGGGATGTGTGAGGCAACTTGCTGTCTTTTGGCTCCCTGCTCAAGGGCCCTCTCTCTTCTGACAGCACGAATGCACCCCTCCCTGGTGCCCCTCAGGACTCCAGCTCGGCTTTCCTGTTACTACTGTTTGCTGTTTTCAAAAGGACATTTGTGAGCCCCCTGCCAGAGGATACATATGGGGTGGGAAGGACCCCAGAACTGAATCCCACGGGGCGTGACCACCAACAGAAAGGAGTGTAGTGGGGCAGGTGGGGAGGGGGGAGGTTATCTGGAAAGTAGGGAAGCGCACAGGGGCCAGGTCCTGCAGGGGAGAAGGGCGGTGGGCTGGCGGGGGTAGGACAGGGCCTGCTCTGGTGTGACGTCCTCCTGGGGGGAACCAGAAGCCTGTTTGAAACGGTGGTTCTGAACTGGCGACATTTGGCAGTGTCTGGAGACATTTTCTTAAATTATTTTGTTCATTGAGATATAATGGACACTGGCATTATATGTTGGCGTTATATATGGCGTTATATTAGTCTCAGGTACAACATGGCGATTCAATATTTGTATATAACATTAAGCGGTCCCCACAAAATAGGCCCAGCTGACATGTGCCCCCACACACTTAAAACTTTTTCCTGTGATGAGAACTTTTAAGGTCTCTTCTTTCAACGGCTTTGGAATATACGCTACAGTATTGTTAACTGTAGTCATGTAGTCACAATGTGTCACACCCCCAGGACCTGTTTCTTTTGTAAGTGGAAGTTTGTACTTTCGCCCGCCGTCACCCTTGTGCTCGCACCCCCCCACCCCCACCTCTGGAAACCACCAGTCTGTTCCCTGTATCTGTGAGTTTGGTTTGGGGAGGGGTTTTTGTTTTGTGTTGTTTTTAGATTCCGCATGTAAGTGAGATCATGCAGTGTTTGTGTTTCTCTGATTTGTCTCACTTAGTGTGATGCCCTCAAGGTACATCCCTGTTGTTGGGAATGGCAGGATTTCCCTCTTTTTGTAGCTGAATAATATTCCATTGTGTATGTGTGTGTGTGTGTGTGTGTGTGTGTGTGTGTGTGCAAGTATACACGTGCATGTATGTAAGCATACATGTGTGTGTAAGTGTACGTGTGCAGGTGCATGTGTGTAAGTATACATGTGTGAATACACGTGTAAGTATACATGTGTGCATGTCTGTGTGTGTAAGTATATGTGTGTGCTTGTGTCTGGGTAAGTATACGTGTGTGCATGTGTCTGTGTATGTAAGTGTATGTGTGTGTGTAAGTACACGTGTGTGTGTATTTCCGTACGCCTCCGCCCATCAGCAGACACTCAGGTTTGTCTCCACATGTCAGCTCTGGTAAACGACGCTTGGAGGCCGCTCTGATGGTCCCTGGTGCCGAGCTGCTCCGGCATCTGGTGGGTAGAGGCCAGGGATGCCGCTAAATGCCCCACAATGCACAGGACCGTGCCTGCCACAGAGTTATCCAGCCCGAGAGGTCAGGAGTGCGGGTGTGGGAAGGGCGGGGTCGGGGCTCAGATCTACAAACGCAAACCGTGCCCCTCCCCCGGCAGGCACCAGGCGCTAGGCCTCAAGGTGTGTGCAGCGAGCGGATAGAGGAGGTGCTAGGGACGGTGCTGAGATGGGAAGGCACCGGGGACCGGGAGGACCCGGAGTGGCCAGGCACGCTCTCCTGTCCACTCGGCCATCTGGGAGGGAGGGAAGGAGCAGCCAGGCAAGGAAAGGCTGGAAGTGCGTTCCTGGCAGAGGGAGCAGCATGGCCAGGTGCAGACAGCCGAGAAGCACAAGGGGTGTAGGAAAGATGAGCCACCGATCCGCTCGGGAGTGACGCAGCAGGGTGGGAGCTGAGGGAGGGCCGTGGGCCAGGCGCCGAGCCCGGGGGACTGGAGGACAGGTTTACGGGAGGAGCTCTACGGGACATGATGCAGCCAGACCAGGAAAGCCGTTAGTGGGCTATGGTCACAGGTCAGGAGAAGGTAGTAAGAACCAAAGCAGCTTGGCACTTTGAAAGCTGAGAACAGAGCTAAACTGATTGTTTTTGCTTTCAAGCGGCTCATCGCTGCAGTCATCTTCTCCAGGAAGCAGGTGCTGAGGAGGAGCTAAGGGTGCGGAAGTTTCATTGGAGAGTAACACTGAGAAAGGGAGAGGGAGGAGGCAGGATAGAGCAGGAGAGCCTCAGACCGGGACACCCCCGGCTGAGTCTCTGCACACCCAGTGGGGAGCTCGAGCAACACTCGTGCGTTGCGGCATCCCCACCAGGTGAACACGGCTGTGTCCTTGCGTCCCCACCGTGCCCACTCATGGGCCGGGAGTCACTGTGGGAACAGCATCACCTGGGCTTCAAGGTTGAGTGCATATCCACAAAGCCAAAGGCAGGGGCAGGGTGGTGTCAGTTAACCACGTGCTCACAGCTACGGTGGGGAGTCCTTTCCTGAAGGCGATGTGAGTGGTGCATCTCCGTGTCCGCCATGATACTCTCCCTCACCGGATACTCATCCTCACCCAGTCACAGGAGACTTAGAGGAAGGGGTGTGGAACAAGTAGAAAGAAACTGTCTTTATGAGCACATATACAACAGGAAATTAAACTGATGCTTTAAAAGAAGGAAAGCGCGGCTTTTAAGAAAGAAGACTTTTGTTCCAGGAAACTCTGTTAAGAGCTGAGCATTGAATTTCGCTGAGAGCTTCCTGGCAGCCAAGGGGAAAGGGGGATGGTGGAGGGGAATAGGCTGTAGATTTCTCTTTTATTTTACATGGAAAGCATGTATTTCAGGGAGGAGAGAGAAATACTTTCCTGCCCTCAGACTTCAGGATTACTTTATCATATGAGTGTTGCATTTTGAACTTTGAGGAAATATTAGCAATACTGTAGTTAAGTGAATGACATGGAAATGTTATTCATTCAGCTACTTCTCCCGTTTATCCTTAATAAAAACTAACAAAAGTATTAAATCATAGCTTATTAAAGAAACATTCTGAAGCAGTTTTCAGTGTACTGTTGGAAATAACACCCCAGAGTCTCACGGGCTTGCTTTTTGTAGAATCTGGAGGAAGTTTTAACAGCCTTTTTGATTTGTTTTGTGTTTTTGTTTGTGTGTGTGTGTGTGTGTGTGTGTGTGTGTGTGTGTGTGTGTTGGGGATTTTGTTTTGCTACTTAAGAAGAGCAATTCCATATGCCTTGTGCTGTAGTGCAGTGTTTTTAAGGATGATGCCCACTGTGTCTGGAATGGACTGTCCACGGGAGCCGCCACCATGGCCACCTTTCTCTGGAGGAGGACAAATGTCAGAGCACTGAACATTTAAACCCGTGTTCTGAAAGCATCTGCTATTATCTGATTATTATGCTGTCAGGGGTCTAATCCATAAGCCCACCTTTATACATATATATGTGGAGGTTTGCACCATTAAAGGCTTAGTCAGAAATGGCAGGTTCGCTGAGGCTGGAAATTTGCAGTGTTCAGCCTGGAAAAGGCCCAAGTCACATGGGCGAGTTTGAATACTGGGAAGATTAGCCCTTTGAGAGTATTTCCACGCAAGGTTCCTGTGCCTCAGAGGGTCATATGGAAAGGGCCCTGGAGGTCATTTAGTTCAGTTCTCCTTCCGATGACAGAATCTCCTCCCAGAATCCTGGCCAAGAAGCAGGCAGTCTGACCATCTGAGTGCCTCCAATGAGGAGAGCACACAGGTCCAGGCAAACGGGAGGTGCTCAGCAAATACTTTTCAAAGGAATACGTCCTGTGTGTGAAGCTCTGAGCCCGGGTTTAGTGTATATACGTCATCCGGTTACTATAGCAGCCGTGTGAGGCAGGAATGCTTACAAACCACGAACAGATGCACTGTGGTAGCAGGGGATTTGAACCCTGGGCCCCCAGGAGACCAGTGTTTCCTCCTGGCTCTTCTCCTAGCCAACCAGGTGACCTTGGGCAAGTCATTGCACATCTCTGGGCCTCTGTTTTCCTATTTTTTTTTTAAGTTTTTAAAAATTTTATTTAAAATTTATTTTTGAGAGAGGGGCAGAGCGTGAGCAGGGGAAGGGCAGAGAGAGAGGGAGACACAGAATCGGAGGAGCGAGCTGTCAGCACAGAGCCCGACGTGGGTCTCAAACTCAAGAGCCACGAGATCATGACCTGAGTCGAAGTCAGGTGCTGACCTGACTGAGCCACCCAGGCGCCCCTGCTCTGTTTTTAAACAAAGGCTCGGGACTCCTCGGTTTCAAAGGCCCCTGCCAGCTCTGTCCCTGACAAGGCGTGTGTCTGGGTGGTGGGACCGTCCACTGCAAACATCCTAATCCCTCCTGAAAGTCTGTGATGGTCCCTGTGTGCAGCCTTCCGAACCTTCCTGGGCAAAGAGGATGTCTCCCGAGAGGTGGAGGAGGTCCTGGCAGAGAGCCGCTTGCAGAGGAACATCCACCTGGTGTCCGTGCTGGAGCTGCTGCGGAGTCCCTTCGTCCGCTGGCAGGTCATCACTGTGGTTGTCACCATGGCCAGCTACCAGCTGTGCGGTCTCAACGCGGTGAGCGTCCCTGCGCAAAGGGCGGTACCAGGGGGAGGTGACCGGGGGGTGGGGGGGTGGTCAGGGCTCGGGCCTCGGTGCCTGGATCCGGTCCTGGCTCTGCCACCTGCACTGGCTCTGCGCCATCAGGCAGTCACGTGATCTGATCGATCCTCAGTTTTGTCATCTGTAAAATGGGATGATGTAGTAACGAAAGAAAGAATCCATGCAAAGTGTTCAAAGCAGCAGCAACACAGTCACCCCTTAATAAACACCATTGTTTAATTTAGTGATCCCGAAAACTCATGTTTCTTAATAGAGTAGGAGTTAGGAAGCTGTAAGTGATAGATGATTTAAATAAAAGTACTCTTGGCTGGGCTGGCTTCAACGTGCGACTTTGGTGTGAGAGGACCTCGGGCTTGAAAGGAAAACTTTCCTGGGGCCTGAGTTAACGTGGGCAGGGAGATAGGGCGGAGGCGGGCAGAATCTTCTGTGAAGTTCCCCAAACCCACGGACAGACGCAGCTGGCCCCTTCCCTCCTGGTGGCTCCTGAGGGTAGAATCCAGGAATCCCAGGACCAGGGAGCAGGCTCGGGATCGTTATCATTGCTGCTTCTGGAAAATAATGGGTTGCGTTGTGCAGTGGTGAGTTCCCCATTTACGAAGGCGTGCAAGCCAGCTGGCAGGGCAGTGTAGAGGTGCTCACATAGCTCAGGAGAAGTGTGGCTGGGTCCAGAAGGAGGAAAAAGGGGCCCTTCTAAAGAGCCCCAGATAAAATAGCTCCATAAGCCCGGCATCCCCTAAAAGTCGGCATGGGAGTGTCTGGGGTATGTAGGGGGAGGTGACATGAGATGAGAGGGAGGCGTCCCTGTCCAGAGAGGGCAAGGTGACAGCATGGAAAGTTACAACCACAGTGTTTTGCCTCATTTGAACCACTCTTGATTCTATTTTTGGAAACATTGGGATGAGCTGAAATCGACTTGCAACTTACTCATTTTTACCTTTGTCCTTGGTCTGTTGAAAGCCAGCGAAGGAGGAGGTGCCGGGGGCAAACAGCATGGCCTTGGACACCGCCTGCTGTTTCCTGCACTTTACAGCTCCAGGCTCAGAGCCACCCTCCCTGTTCTGAGAAGGTAGAGAGGGAGCGTCTCCGTTTCCTCAAGCTAACATTTGGAGTCGTAAAAGCCACATACGGAATCTGAATTCAATGAGGCATTTGGATCGAGAGCCATGACATTTCTAAACAGAATCCTCTCCTCTCCCGGGACATAAATTTCTGATTCGCGTTCCCTATAAAACTTCCTGTATAAATCCCACTAGGGTGTGTCTGTAAACCCCGCTGCATAGGCCTAGGATGGGGAAAAACCCCGTCGTCCGCTCTGGGGACCAGCGGTAGTGAGGTCTCAGCTCGGGGCACCCCGCCCTCCTCATACTGATTGCCGTTCGTGTCTTTTTTTTATTGTCGTGAGCGCATTTGACATGAGATCTACCTCCTTAGCAAACGTCTAAGTGGGCACTGGAGTCTTGTTAACTGTGGGACGGGCTTTGCGCAGCACATCTCCAGAGCTCGTTCATCTTGCTTGACGGGAGCTCCGTACCGTTGATTGTCAGCTGCCCGTTTCCTCCTCCCCCAGCCCCTGGCGACCACCACTCGCCCCGCTCTCTGCTCCTATGAGTTTGCCTGTTTCAGATCCATCGTGTAAGTGGAAGCATGTGGTACCTGTCCTTCTGTGACCAGCCCACTTCCCTCGACGTAACGTCTACTGGGGTCACCCAGGTTGTTACAGGTTGCAGGATTTCCTTCTTTTCTTACTTTTATTTTTTATTTTTTTGAGGCTGGCTAATATCCAGAGTGCAGACATCTCTCCGAGATCCTGATTGCAATCCAGACCAAAACCCGGAAGTGGGATACTGACTCATGTGGCAGTTCGGTTTCTAATTCTTTGAGGACCCTCCATACTGTTTTCCATGGTGGCTGCACAAGTTTCCATTCCCACCGACAGTGTGCAAGGGCTCCAATTTTTCCACATCTTCACTGACACTTTTTTTTTTTTAAATAATGGCCATCCTAACAGGTGCAAGAGGAATCTTATTGTGGTTTTGATTTGCATTTCCCTGATGATGACTGACGTAGAACATCTTTTCATGTGTCTGTTGGCCATCTGGAAGTCTTCTTTGGAGAAATGTCTGTTCAAGTCCTTTGCCCATTTTTAAGGGGGGGGTGCTGTTTGGAGGTTTGGTGGGGGGTCGGTTTGGTTTGGCTTTGCTGTTGAGATATAGGGGTTCCTCATATATTTTGGAGATTAACCCCTTATCAGATATATGGTTTGCTAATATTTTATTTCATGCTGCAGATGGCCTTTCCACTCTGTCGATTTTTTTTTTTCTTTTCTGGGCAGAAGCTTTTTAGTCTGATGTAGCCAGTCTTGTTAATTTTTGCTTTTGGTGTCGTATCCAAAAAAGACCAATGCTATGAAGTTTTTCCACTACGTCTTCTTCTAGGACTTTCATAGTTCTTATGTTTAAATCTTTAATCCATTTTGAGTAAAGATAAGGGTCCAATTTCATTCTTTTGTACGTGGATATCCAATTTTTCCGACACCATTTGCCGAACTGTCCTTTTCCCATCGAATGTTCTTGGCACCCTGATCCAAGGTCAGTTGGGCATCAATGAGTTTATCTCTGGGCTCTCTGTTCTGTCCCATTGGTTTGGATGCCTGCCTTTATGCCAGTATCACACTGTTTTAACTACCGTCACTTTGTAATATCTTTTGAAAAGAGGAAATGGGATGCCTCCAATTTTGTTCTTTTTCAAGATTCTTTTGACTCTTCATTGTCTTTTATGGTTTCATATGAATTTTAGGATTTTTTTTTTCTATTTCTGGAAAATATGCCATTGGGATTTTGATGGGGATGGCATTGAAGGCATTGAATCTGTAGATCATTTTGGGTGGGGTGGCCATTTGGACAATATTAAATCTTCCAATCCATGAATGGAATATTTTTCCACTTATTTGTGTATTTAATTTCTTTCATAATGTTTTATAGTTTACAGTGTAAAAGTCTTTCATTTCCTTACTTAACTTTATTCCTAAGTATTTTTTGATGTTATTATAAATAGAATTTTTTTTTCATTTTTTTTTAACATTTATTTATTTTTGAGAGACAGAGAGAGACTGAGCACCAGCAGTGTAGAGGCAGAGAGAGAGGGAGACACAGAATCCAAAGCAGGCTCCAGGCTCTGAGCTGTCAGCACAGAGCCCGACTCGGGGCTCGAACTCGCAAACCGTGAGATCATGACCTGAGCTGAAGTCAGACGCTTAACCGACTGAGTCACCCAGGAGCCCCTAGAATTATTTTAATTTCCCTTTTGGATAATTCATTGTTAGTATATAAAAACATGACTGATTTTGGTATGTTCTGTATCCTGCAACTTTACTGAATTTGATTATTAGTTTTAACGATTTGTGCGTGTGTGTGTGTGTGTGTGTGTGTGTGTGTGTGCATGCACACGATCTTTGGTGTTTTCTACATATAAGATCATGTCATTTGCAAACAGTGATGCTTTTACTCCTTCCTTTCTGAATTGGGTGCCTTTTCTTTTTCTTGTCTAATTGCCTGGGCAAGGACCTCCAGTACTATGTTGAACAGAAGCGGCGAGAGCGGGCATCTTTGTCTCGTTCCTGATCTTAGAGGGAAGGCTCTCAGTTTGATGAGTGTGGTGATATCATAATATGATGTCAGTGGAGTAGGACGTTAGCTCTGGGCTTCTCCAGTATGGCCTTTATTATGTTGAGATAATCTTCATCTATTTCTTGCTGTTTTAGGATTATTTCTAATCTTTACGTCAGAAGTAACACTTGTAGCTTGGCATGCTGAATTTGACATAGAGCAACATGCTCTGGCCCAGTATCCAGAGGCCTGGCTTTCTGTCTCACTGTGGCCACAAACCTGCAGTGGGAAACCTAGGCCAGTCACTTCCCCTCACCCAGCCTCTGTCTGCTCAGCTGTAATAATAATAAAGCACACCTTCACTTAGCACTTAGCATGAGCCAGAAGTTGTCCCCATGGCAGTCCTGTGAGTTACACAGCACTGTTAGGCACAGAGACACTGGGAGACTTTCCCTAAGTCACATAGCTACAAATGGTAGAAAGGGGATTTGAGTCCCAGCCATTTGGGCACAAGGTTTGGCTGCTTAAGCCCTGAGCAGGGAAGGCCCCTAAGGCCCCCTTAGAGCATCCCCATATGGGACACTGGACTGTGTCCCCAGGTCATCCGTAGGCAGCCAGCGAGACAAGTCTTACCTCTTCTGTTTTACGTACAAAAGGACAAACACTGGTTAGCAGCAATCTCGGTGTCAGAGCCCAGCTGTCCTGGGCCCCGGTCCAGACTCTGCCCCTGCAGCTCTTGCCCCCAAATCCAAATATTGCAAGAGGCCAAGAAAGAATGCTAACACAGATGAAAATCTTGAAATGCCCTTCAAAACTTGCTTTATTCCCTTCATTTTGCCAGAAATTATTTGGGGGATGTGGTCTGTGGTTTAAGACGTCACAAATACTGCTAGGTATGTCCTATTTATCACTTTATTCCAGCCCCAAATGTCCTGCAGGAGGTGGTGCCATCCCCATTTTGTAGAGGAAGAAACTGAGGTTTACAGAGGGCCAAGGACACGCTCAGGGTCACAATAGGAGGGGTGCCCGTGCTGTCAAACTCACACGTCCTGGTTCCAGGTCTTCTGCCCTGGAGCCCCTGCCCAGGCTTGGCCAGCCCATCTCCTAAGAGCCAGGCACCTGCACTAAACCAGCAGCTCTCAGCCCCAGCACCGTGCACACTGGGGGCTGGAAAATTCCTTGTCCTGGTGTGGGTGGTGGGGGAGCTGTCCTGGGTACTATAGAATGTTCTGCGGCATCCCTGGCCTCTGCCCATTAGATGATAACCTACCCCACCAGTTGTGACAACCAAAAATGTCTTCAGATGTTGCCAAATGTCCCCTGGGGTAAAATTGCCCCCAGTGGAGAATTACTGGGTTAAACCAACGTTACAAATTGCTCAGTACATTTTTGGTAACAGAATCAATGAATAGATTCCACAAAGCTTAGAAATCAGGCAAAAGTTGGATTTAACATTTAATTGTTTCTAAATTCCTTTTCAGCTCTGGATTCTTTTTTCCTCCTTCTCACAATGGCTTTCAAATTCCCTCCTCTAAAATTAGACTTAAATCCTTCATTTTATGCAGCTGCCTTCTTCCTGAACAGTTTGTTGCCTGAAAACCAGACTTGTGTGTGAATGTTCAGTCTCTCACCAGCAAGGAGCCTCCTGGTTACAGACTCCCTCCCCTTCCCTGGGGTGGTCACAGCAGCTCCTACACCCACAGCTGTCCCTCCCCTCCCCGTGACTGTCCTCGTGAGGGAAGGCCACCTCTCATGGTCCCTGTGTCTCCAGCACCCAGAACTGCCCATGGCACATGGGAGGCACCTGAACACTGGGAGAGGGGGGGGAGAGGTGAGAAGAACAGGGGCAGGGAGGGGGCTGCTTCCACCAAACGCTTGGGTTGAGAATTGGACCAACGCCATTGTCACACCTGCTGCAGGAAAACCAGTTTTCTTGAGACTTCCTGAATGTTCTGGAATACCCAGGATTATAGTATCCTTATCGACACCTGGGGTTGCCCTTCCTTCCTCTGGACTCCTTCCCTCTTGAACAGAGGAAGCCAATCATACCGACTCATCTGGGCCTCGGTTTCCTATTATGAAAACGGGGGATGTTAATGCTCAGTCTGCAGAGCTTCTGTGGGGGGTGATAGGAAGTTATGTACATGGAACATGTCACAGATGGTAACCGTTGAGCTTACGTTCCATCTCCCCTCCCCTTGCCCTTATCAGCAAGACTGTTTCTAACACCGTGTTCTTCCCTCTCTCGATGCCACTCTTTTGCAAACTTGGCTGCTCCCACCATGCGGTCTTGGCTGGGAAACAAGGTGCTGGAGCTTGTTAGAAATGGACGCAAAACAAGAGTGGAGAGGCTCAGGGCGCAGGCTGCAAATAAGCCTGGTGATGCCCATTCTGGACCCTCGGAGGCGTTTCATGGCCTCCCGGGTTTGTCCACTCGGCGGGTGCCCAAGCGTCACAGCGTTCCCAGGCAGCTGTGTGTCCCTCGGGTCTGTCACCTGTACAACTGCTGTGTAACGCCTCCCTTTGCTGCTACACCAGATTTGTGAGGGCAAGGACACGTGTGTGTTGTTCCCCTGTGTGGTGCACCTGCCGTGCCTGACAGAGCACCAGACGTCCCCTCCATAAAGAACCAAATGGCGGGGAGGCAAGGCTGGGAGGGTGGAGGGAGGGAGAAAGAAGGCCTTAGACATGATGCCTTCCCCCGGGGGAGCCCGGAGCCCTCTGATGGTCTATCTCCTTTGTCGACCCATCGTCAGGAACGCTGCAGGCCAAATCCTGTCTTGCACAAAACTTCTAATCACAGGTTGAGAAGCATTGTAAATAGCTTTTGTTTTTGAAGTTTCTTCCCAAATAATGTCCTAATTCAAATTAGAAGGATTGAATGTTCTGTTACCTCCGTAACTGAGACACTTCACTGAAAGGATTTGCTATGTCCCCAGATGGGGAGAATGCTACACGGAGGCCCTTTGCGTGGCTCCCCCAGCGTTCTGGTCAAGAGGACATGTCCTGGAGTCCGTGGTGTTCAACCCCCAGCTCTGAACTTGCAGGCTAAGGGGAAAGTTGCCACGACTGCTCCGTGCCTCAGTTTCCCCAGCTGTAAAGTGGTTCCCCCCACCCTCCATATGATGGCACGAAGATGGACGAAAGGATGTCTATAAAGTTCTCAGCACAGAGCTGCCCTGCCCTGAGACCCTGGGCGCCTGGGTTCCAGCCCACACCCCCACCTCCCAGCCCTGGAACCCAGGTTAGAAGCTTAACCCCTCTGCCCTTGGTCACTGAGATGTGACTGGGGACATGACTCAAAGGCGGTATCAGCTGGTTGAGGGCTGGGTCAGGGTGGGGTTATGTTTTTACCTGTAAAGGAAGGAGCAAGATAGGAAATCCAACACTCTTAGAAAAGCTTTTAAAAGCTAGCATGTTCTGGCCACCCTTAAAATTTGAGTCCTTATTTCGTATCTTTCTGGATTTCCAAATAGAAAGAGTGAGGGGATTGGGAGGAAGCCCCTCCTTGCTGAGTGCTGGAGGTGCCCCATCAGGTCATCCAGCGATGCTCATCAGGGTGTGAAGTGGCCCGGGAGAGGCGGGGGAGTCACTCGCTCATTCCTGCACATCCATGGTCAGGTCCAAGGGGCCCTGATGGCAACGAGGGGTGACACTTGAGCTCTGGATGCACCAGCTCTGCGAAGACTGGGGTCTGGGCTCTAGAATTGTCTGGAGAGCAGGGGGTCTGCTTCTCTTGGCTGCAGAGCATGTTGTTATCTTTTCCCAGGACGCACCTGCTCCCTTCCAGCCCCCGATGGAACCCCCACCCCATTCCACCTCAGGAAGGCAAGCAGAGGCAGCAGAGAGCAGGAAAGGATTGGAAGGACCTGAGCCCACATCCCAGCTGTGCCACTCTTGGCCGTGTAGCCCTCACTGGGCCAAGCCTCATTTTCCTCATCTGTTAAATGGGGGCAAGACACCTACCCCACTGGGTTGTGTGAGGATGGAATTAGGACACGTAGATGATAGATTTGGGGGTACAATATATGAGCCTTTTTCCCCTCTGAAACTCAGAGCAGGTTAGAGAGATTGGCACAGGAATCGGATAGATGGGGATCACAATGTCTCCTCTACTCCAGGTGGAGCAGGATTAGAGGTTGTGACCCCAGAAGTTGCCATGAATTCTGCATTCCCAGATTCAAGGCACCTCCCCAGTCAACAGGAAGAGGAAGCGACCCCAGCCCCAACTCCACGGGTCCCTCCCTGCATGGACAGAGCAGAGGGGACACAAGCTTCCCGCGGGTGCACAGAGAGCCCAGCAGGGGCGCATGTGAGCACATGAGTGTTTCCTTCCAAGGGCCCTTCATTCCTTATGTGATTCCATGTCCCTTGGGCTGAGAGACAGTCGTGTTCCCGAATGGGAGTAGGAAATGAAGGGAAAGGAGGTCCCTGCCCTACAGTAGGTCCAGCACTGGTGCCATCCCTGGGAGCTAGTGTTCAATAAACGACGAGATCTCCTTTGTCCTCTATCCTTCAACGTAGATCCCGTGCGTCACCATTGGTGGAGACAGCCTGTGTGTTGACAGCTCTCTTTCTCTCTCTGACCTCTGCTCCCACCTTTGCGACTTCTCTCTCTGAACTCCGTCCTATAAGGACCCTCATGATCCATTTCCAGCTCACCTAGATAATCCAGGATAACTTCCCCTTGTCAGGACCCCTAAACTTAACCACATCTTCAGAGCTCCTGTGCCAGGTAGTGTAACATATTCACAGGCTCCTGGGATTGGGACACAGACACGTTTGGGGGAGCCACTGTTTGGTGACCACCCCCTGCAAGCACGTGTTGAGCCCATACTCTGCCAGAATCGCCTTGTTCCAGGCAAAGGCAAATCAGGTGGTTTCTTGTTCCTGAAGGGTTAGCCAGAGTGATGGGTTGAAACGCCTCTCTCAGGAGGAGGCCAGCTGCAGGCAGGGCCCTGGGCATATGTGGGATTCCGGGGGAAATGATGGCTGGAGGAGGCATTTCCAGTTAGCCAGCTGCGCTAACAGCCCAGCAAAGCCCGTGCAGCAGGAAGGACTGTGGGGCAGGAGGGGAACAGGCCTGGGTCTGCGCTCTGCTCTGGTGCGACGGGCTGTGTGTGGTCTCTGTGACCACACTGTCACCTGCACAAGCTGTTGAGAGAGTTGAACGTGATTATGGTGCTATGCTTTGTCTCTAACACGCAGTGTCGGGAGTTAAGGAGGAGGGCTTTGGGGCATCCGAGGCAGGCAGTCAGGAGGCCTGCGCCCCCCTCTCCAGGCTGCGAGGCAGACCCTGAAGCACTTCCTCCCCAAGCCATGCGCACGACCGTGACATGTTTCTTCACCAAAGAACAGTGGTGTCTCAGGAGAGACCTGGAAATCTTCTGGAATGATACCCACCGTTTGTTGTACACCAGCTCTAGAAAAGACGCTTTACTTCATCACTTTACAGCTTGTTTGCAACCACCCTGAAAGCCAGATCTTTTTTCCCTTCTTTAGAGACGCGTAGTCACTTGCCTACAGACCCACAGTTCACCAGGGGCCACGCTGGGGTCAGATCCGGTATGCAGAACTCCAGATTGCTGTCCTTCCAGTCCTTCTCTGGGGGAGGAGACAGTCGGCCACCTGAGAACCTGACTATGTCAAGGATGAGGTCAACACAAAGCACCCTCCGCGGGAGGGTTTGCTGCGGGACCCCCTCCACCTTTCCTGGTACTTCTGGGTCGTCCGACGCCCTCAAACTGCCTGATCAGATAAACCTCAGTGCAGGAAGATAAACCTCAGAGGCCGTTACCTTCCTGCTCTGGAAGGTGATTCAGGGGGAGAGCAATGGCTTTGGGAGCCAGCACTAAGATGAGCAGTTCGTGCGCAGACCTCACCCCCCACCCCACCCCCGCACCCCTCCAGGGACGGGGCCAGCCCAGCAGGAACACCCCACAGGCCCTGGACTGGGGGAGGTGGTCCTCAGGGCTGATTTCTGCCTATCAATGAATAGGTACATTTACGTATGAAATGACTCCCCACCTTGAGCATGTAATTTTATGCAAATGATTCCCTTTGCTAACGTTTAACCCCCTCTGGGGAAGCCTGAGGCTACAGGGGGAATTGGAAACGGGGAAGGGGGTTGCAGGGGGTGTGAGAAGCCAGGAAGGAGACCCCGGGGCAAGCAGGGCACCGCTTCCGCGGGAGAACACAAATCCAGCGGGGTCCGAGGCTGGCAGCTCTGGGGTCCAGACTGAGGCTGAGAATACCGTGATGTCCGCATGGTCACCGGGGGATGGAAGGGGCCGTGGAGCCTTGGCTGTCGAAAATCAGTGACTTTGGGTAAAGGCGTTTCTGCTCCTCTGATCCAGCCCTGCAGATCTGCTGGGGGTCACAGTGAACCTTCAAAAGGGAGTGGAGATTATACAAACAAATCCAGTGAGGACTGAGGCTTTCTGGAATAATTTTGGCTTCTGTCACAGCCCCAAGAGCTATAGGAACTAATGAATTTATCAGGAGCCACGTGTGTACTCTGTGAATGTGAAAGCAAAAGTAGAATCTAAAATTCTAACTTCTCAGCTCAGTCAAGTGCGAGCAGGCACAGGGGAGAGGGTCCTTGTCTTACGGGAGCATTGAAACGCATTTCGCCCAGAGATGCATCAAATCCCACAAACTCACAGAAACGCATGCGGTCCTTTTTACTGGGCTCTGAGCGTTGCCCGTAACTTTATGAAGAATTACTCCTGTCGCTAAAACATAATCCATCTGCATATATGTGTGCAGGTCCTAAATTCTGTCTTCTCCCCCGAGGCACGAAATTTTTTTTGGTAAACAACTGCTGGTAACAAGACAAATCTGTAGAAACAAGAGCTCTTTCCAAACACAAAGTAAGAGGCTGCGCTCGGGCCTGACAAGTTATAGCCAAGGAGCTCTAATGTTTCTTAATAACGATCAGTGTGTAAATGCTTCTGAGGCCCTTCACACAGTGGGTTTCCCCGTCAGATGTCATGGAAAGGACAGCACGGGTTTCTGTCCTCTAGCAAACCCTTGCTCTTTGAGGCACGGTTGGGATTGGGAGAACACAAATGACCCGTGTCCAGCCCCTGGACCCAAAACTTTAATAATGAGCAGTGACAATTCTTACCCAATTCCTGATACCCTCTCCTCTTTGAGGAGGAGAAGGAAGCCCGGCAGGACAGAGGTCATTGCTTGAGGTCACACAGCCACCTCAGCATGGAGCCAGGTCTCCAACCTCCAGACAGTGATTGTCGGAGGTCCCGTGAGTGTCCTTAGGATTAGGTTTGGTCTCCAGTGGCAGAAATCCCCACACATGAGGGAAGTTGGGAGGGGTGGCCCAGCCGTCCCAGGACCATGCATCCTGCTTTGCCCAGGGCGTCCAGATTTGTGTCTGTTGTCCTAGACTAATTATTAACAGCCTCAAAAGTGCCCAGATTTGGCTAGTAAATTACAGCATCACTCTAAGTGAGTGACGACACAGGCTTCTTCGAACCTCGCACTCTAGCCTCTGAACAGGTGGCTTGCATTTCAAAGCAGGGGCTCCTTGTGTAGGTTTGTAAGTTGTGTGTTACACAACCCTTAGGAGCGCCATTCACATTGTCCCCATTATAGATTTACTGTGACGGTTTTCTAGCAGTTGACATTAAAGCATCTTGTGGATCAGGGACCTTTTCTGTTTCTCACGGAGTTGCCATGGGGGCTAATAGCAGTGCTATCCTGTCACCTAGTGATCCAAGAAGGCTGCTGAAGCTCCAGCCATCACATTCACCATCTTGACAGCAGAAGGGAGGAAGGGCAAAAAATGGGATCACACGTCCTTGATGGAAAGCTCATTTTAAGGAGACTTCCAAGAAGCCTCACCAACATTTCTGTTCCTGTGTCATTGCCACCATCGGCTGAGCACGTGTTGCCCCCAGTGTGGTAGTTCTGTTAGTGATGAAGAAAGGGGAGAGGAGGGAGCAGGAAGAAAACACGTAGTTGGCCACATCATACAGCTCCACTCTGGATGCAGCTGTGAATCTCAGAGACCACCTTGGACCTGAACTTAATTTTGGAAATAGATGCCTTTCACTGACTCTCCTCCCTTGTTTTTCTTCCCTTTGTTATAGATTTGGTTCTACACCAATAGCATCTTTGGGAAAGCTGGGGTCCCTCCGGAAAAGATCCCATACATCACCTTGAGCACCGGTGGCATTGAGACTTTGGCCGCCATCTTCTCTGTAAGTGAACTGACCGGTTATTCCTGAGAACGTCATAGGGGGTGCATAGTGCTGTGGGGACCCCCAGACCGTAAATGTGCTGGCCTTTAAAGGAGCATGTCCTTTGTCTCTCCAAAGTTACCTGAATTTTAGGAGTTTATCATGCAGCTCATGATGTTTTACCTGTCTAGAGAATATTCTCATCTATATTTTGCTCCCGTGTTATCTTTCTTTTAATAAATAGCTCCCTTCTTAGAACTCTCACCTGGTCACAGATGATACAGTGTGATCAACACCCAGTGGAAAGGGCCATTTCTCCCTGAGGGTCCAAGCGAGAGTCCCTGCGAGCCTCGGGTCCATTGCCACGACTTTAAAAGTGTTTCTAAAGCATTAGCTGTCACCTTTCTACCCCAAACATGTAGGACTTTGGAGAGAAAAGAAAGGAGAAAAGACATTCCCGTCGATCAGCATAACAGAGAGTGACTTTATAATAAGCAAAGGGGACGCTGGGATGGCTCAGTCAGTTAAGCCTCTGACTCTTGATTCGTCTCAAGTTGTGACCTCGTGGTTTGTGGGATGGAGACCCCGCTTTGGGTTCTGTGCTGACAGCATGGAGCCTGTGTGTAATTCTCTCTCCCTCTCTCTCTGCCCCGTCCCCACTTGTGGTCTCTCTCCCTCTCCCTCTCCCTCTCCCTCTCCCTCTCCCTCTCCCTCTCCCTCTCTCTCTCTCTCTCTCTCAAAAATAAATGAATAAACATTTTTAAAAAAGAGTTTAACAAGAAGCAAAAGTGTCCAAAAGAAGACACAGAACTCATCACTGTCAACCTCAAAGATGCACGATAAACACACTGTAGGGAGGAAGTTGGCAATTTCACAATTTAGCAGAAACCGCACAGGCCTGGCAATCAGACCAAACTAGGCTTGAGTCCTGGTTCTGGAACTTCTTGGCCATGTGATGCTAGACAATGCTTTCAACCTGTCTGAGCTTCGGTTTCCCCTTTGATGAGCTGTCGGATTCTCTTCTACCTTGTTGGGGTGAGGTCCGTGCCTCACCTTTTGGGCACGTAGTACACGATGGGGCTCACTTCCAAAGGACAGAGAGGAGGCGGGGGAATCAGAGTGAGGTTCTCTGACCTTAATGGAGAAGCTCATTTATTTCCACTCGCGTGCACCGACTTCTGCTGGCAGGATTGACCTCTGCAAACAGGCAGAGGCTCCCAGTGGCACTCCTGACTCACTTCTAACAGAACGCTATTTTGCTCCTTGCTCTCAATGGGCATCCTAACAAGATGCTTCTAAAAATGGACGTCAGGAAAGCGTTGAGGACCGATGTTTCGTCTCCCTCTGCTTTCTCCCATGGCCTTGTTCTTAGACGAAAATACCTCACTGCTTCACAATCTGGGAGTTTCACAAAATTCTCCTTTTGAGTTTCAGACTCCCTCCCCAGTCTGTGGCTGTCAGCGTTTACGGTGATCCGTGAAAAAGCACAGTCAGTGTAGAATGATAATGATAGGAAGTTACAGGGTTGGTTTTGGGAGTTTTTTGGTTAAGTATTTTGTTGTTGTAAGAAATCAGCATGAGCTCATTAAGGTAAATTTGTAGAATTCAGAAAAATAGAAAGAACCGAAGAAGAGATCCACAATCATACGACCCAAGGACCTTTGGTAAAATCTCCCCTTGGCCTTTCTGTGCACAGGTGGATGTTCTGTTCTTACACGTAGTAATCCTGCTTTTGTTCACATAACCTCATGCCAGAATTGCTTTCTGGTTTCCTTTCCATTTTCTTGTCTGAGAAATGTTTTGTTGGAGTGTAAGGTGTATACAGAAAGGCATGCTGATCGTCGCCCCTGGAGATTAACGCTGGTTGTGGCTCTTCGGAAGTCGACGGTCCCGTCCGTGCCCCAACTGCTGTCTGTGGGGCTGGGGCTGTTGGGTGTCCCCCTTCGGAGCCTGGACGGCAGAGCCTGGATTCTGACCCCAGCTCCGTTCCTTTTGAGCTGCGTGACCCTGGCAAAGTTATTCAACAGCTCTGTGACTCGGTTTCCTCATTTCTTTAACAAGGATGTTGCCCTTGCCTTATAGAGATGGGGTCAGGATTGAACAGGTGAATACATGCCAGCGGTGCCTGGCAAACGGTGTGGGCTCACAGAGTCTTAAGTACCCCATTTGTCAACACCTGTCATCTTAAGTAAGGCTGTGATGATTCTCGCGATCTTCTTTTTTTTTTTTTTTAATTTTTTTTTTCAACGTTTATTTATTTTGAGGACAGAGAGAGACAGAGCATGAACGGGGGAGGGTCAGAGAGAGGGGGAGACACAGAATCGGAAACAGGCTCCAGGCTCCGAGCCATCAGCCCAGAGCCCGACGCGGGGCTCGAACTCACGGACCGCGAGATCGTGACCTGGCTGAAGTCAGACGCTTAACCGACTGCGCCACCCAGGCGCCCCTCTCGCGATCTTCTGATAGGTGAGGAAACCAAGTCCCAAAGAGCTGGCTTGCTCAGGATCACACAGCCAGTAGGGAGTGGGGAGAGCTGGCATCGAGGGCCCCCGCTGCTCCCCAGGACCCGGAAGTGCTTTACCTGGGATCTCAGGAACGCTCACTCACATCACTCCTCAAAGTCAGGCGGTCGCCCTGGTTCAAAAGAGGAGCAGAGAGAGTAACGATGCCTCCAGCCCCGTCTCCCTGACCCCACGTGCCCTCCTTCCGGTGCCCTCTCTCTGGCCTGTGGATCGCCTTCACTAAAAGCTGCCAGTATTTGATAGAGCACTTCTTGGAGGTGCTAATCGCAGGAAGGAGGGAAAGTGACTTCCCCCTCCTGGGAGAGGCAGGGGTCAGACTGGGAGTCTGCCTGCCTCCTGCCTTCAAGTGTGGATCATGGTGGGTCGTGGTCACGTGGCATGTGTGTTCCAGAGGAACCTCCCTGCGGGCCCTCTGTGGGGAGTGACGGCTTCATAGCCGTCACGGTAGAGTCGTTCACGCACACACGCATCCGTTCCACAGCGGTTCCAGCACACCCATAGCATGCTTGTGCCAGGGGGTCACCAGTGAAGTCATCGCGTTCTAGGGAGAAAGATCCAGAAACAGACACATACCACGTGCAGCCCTGGGATGAACTCTCCTGGGAGGGCTTCCTGGAGGAGGGCCCCAGGAAGGCGAGCACTGAAGGTCCAGCAGACATGAGCCCGATGATGGGAAGGGAAGTGCACTGGCAGCCTGTCGCCTGGCCCTGTGCACATGGTCCCAGTCATCTGCAGCCCTCCCAGCGTGTCATCTAAAGGAAACGGAGATGCAGAAGAGTTCGTTGGGAGCAGTTCTTAACACGGTAGCATTTAGCCTAATCTCTGGAGCACCTCGAGATTGACTCCAGCATGAGGCAAGGAGTCTGGGGTGGAGCTAAGAAAAAGAGGGGAGAAAGAGCTAAGGCTGTAGGGCCCGGCAGCTCTGAATTCAGAGCCCAGTGACCCACCTGCAGCTGAGTGGTCTGGGGAAAATTGCCCAACATCTGTGAATTTGTCTGTCATCTTTAAAATGGACATAGCCAGGCCTGCGTGTGGTAAGAATTCTGTCCCCACCCCCCCCACCACCACCAAATGTCCCTGTCGTCATTCTTGGAAGCATAAGCATGTAACCTCACACAGCGGAAGAGGCTTTGCCGGTGTGGTTAAGGTACAGGTCTGGAGATGGGGGGTCATCCTGCACTCACCAGGTGGCCCAGTGTCATCACAAGGGTCCTTAAAAGTGAAAGAGGCAGGGTTGGGGGTCACGAGGGACAAAAGCAGATGTTGGAGTGGCAGTTGCTGTCTCTGGTAGAAGAAGGGGCCACCAGCCAAGGAGAGCTGGTGGCCTCTGGAAGCTGGAAAGGCAAGGGACGGATTCTCCCCTAGAGCCCCCAGAAGGAACACAGCCCTGCCAGCAGCTGTGAGTTTTGCCCCACGAGACCCACGTTAGACTTCGGACTTCCTTCATCCGCCGAGTCTGTGCTAATCCGCTATGGCAGCCACAGGAAACTAAGCCAGCACCTTACAGAGCTGTCGTGGAGGCAGACGTCAGTGTGCATGAAGGCCACGGCAGCAGTCCTGACAGCCAGTCTTCGCTAAACCCCTTGGCCTCTCCAAAGTGTTCGTCACCTTGTTTCCCAAGATACGGACACTGTTTCGTCCAGCCCTGTGAGGCAGCAGCCTATGAGAAAGGACTTTCCAATTTTTCTTCTTCTTACCGAGTTTTTGACAGTCTGTTAAAATGGCTTTGGGACCCAGGACACTTGAGAAAGACATTTTTGTTCATTTGATTCGCAATTAATTTTGGCTCCTGGCACTGCTCATCGGCTTGGGCAGCTGTGAATCATTGCATCTTGCAGAAACAGCTGGTTTTCCAAATCGATTTTCTTGGCACAGCATTAATTCTCTGAGCGAGCCCCCACCGTGTGTCACGCAGGCCGTGGGAGCCCGAGTGTCAGCTGACACGCGGGGCAGCAGCTTGTGGAGCGCGAGCCTCATTCCTTCGAGAAGCGGAGACTGCCTTTTCTAACCAGGGGGAGCACAATCCACATTAAGTCATTCTTACTCAGGAATGGGCTGTGCCTAGCATTCAAGTGGGAAAAAGAATCCTACTGGCTTCCCCGCCCCCCTCTGCCTCCCAACGAACACACAGTTTCGGAATCAAAACCTTCAGAGTTCACAGCTGCATCTCGAGCCCCTGGATCTGGTGCTGGTTGGAGCAGAAAGTGGGCACCGACAAGCAGGATGGTGGAGTGTTTGGGCTCCATGGGCTCATGGCCCTGAGCTCAGTCGCTGGGTGACCTTGGGCCAGTTAGTTAACCTGTCTGAGCCTCTGTTTTCTCTAAGGGAAAGTGGGAATAATACAATAAGACCTCCACAGGTCTTACCATGAGAGCTATACAGTAATTCACAGCACTTGGCATAAGACAGGTGCTCAGTAAATGTTAATTATTACTATGGGTTGAATTGTCATCCCCACAGAATTTATATGTTGAAGCTCTAACAGTACCTCAGGAGGTAGTCGTTACAGGTGTAATTAGTTAAGAAAAGATCATTCTGGAATAGAGGGACCACCAATCCAATATAATTGGCATCCTTATTAAAAGGGGGAAATTTACACACACACACACACACACACACACACACACACACACACACACAGCATCATGTGAATTTTGAAGGCATGCTACCGAAGGCAAGAAACTCCCCGCAGCTAGAACAACCTTGGAACAGTCTTCCCTGCACCTTCGGAGGGAGCACGGCCCTGCTGGCACCTTGATCTCGGACTCCCAGCCTCCAGAACCGTGAGAGAAGAAACGTCTGTTACTTAAGCCGCATAGTTTGTGACCCTTTTGCCGGCAGCCCTAGCAAACAAGTACAGTTTTTGTTGGTTACGAGTGTTCCGGAAGAGAACCAGACAGATGCCGTGGAAAAAGCTGAAAATGCCCTCCCGCCTTCCAGGAAAATTGGAAGATGAAACTTGGAGCCAGAGTGTTCATTCCGCCAACACTCAGCAAGTGCTGGCGGGGCCCCTACTCTGTGCCCCGGTGCACAGGTGTAGGCGTGTGGGATACATCAGTGGACAAAGGAGACAAAAGCCCTTGCCCAGGAGAAGGAGAGCTCCTAGTCGGGGGACAGACCGGGACCAGCAGTGTGAGCTAAGTCAAGTGTCTGGTGGCTGATACAGGAAAGGATGCGGTGAGACGCGTTGGTGCAGGTTGAGGGGGGCTGAGAAGCGGGGCAGGTTGCTGGAGTGCATTGTGGTCAGGCTCAAGGGATGAGGGCGCTGTCCAGGTAGCCAGGTCGGAGGACGGATTAGACGGATTAGTTCGGGTGGGTGGGTCTGTAGGGTGGGCAGGCCATCCATCGGGAGCCGTGACCTTCAGTGGAGAGACTCAGCCAGCCAAAATGTGCCTGGAGAAAGGGAGCCAGGAACCAACACCCTGGCCCCCCATTCTCTTCCCTCCTGATTTCTTCCCTTCCCTTCCCTTCCCTTCCCTTCCCTTCCCTTCCCTTCCCTTCCCTTCCCTTCCCTTCCCTTCCCTTCCCTTCCTTTCCCTTCCCTTCCCTTCCCTTTCTTTTTTTGCCTATTTATTTTTGAGAGAGAGAGAGCATGAGCACAAGCAGGAGAGGGGCAGAGAGAGAGAGAGAGGGAAAAACAGAATCTGAAGCAGGCTCCAGGCTCTGAATATCAGTGTAGAGCCTGACTCAGGCCTCGAGTCCATGAACTGTGACATCATGACATGAACAGAAGTCAGATGCTCTTTTCTTTTCTTTTCTTTTCTTTTCTTTTCTTTTCTTTTCTTTTCTTTTCCTTTCCTCTTCTTTTCTCTTTTCCTTTCCTTTCTTTTCTTTTCCTTTTCTCTTCTCTCCTTTTCTCTTCTCTCCTCTCCTTTTCTTCTGTCCTCTCCCCTCCCCTGTCCTCCTCCTCCCCACCCTTCCCCCTCCTTTCCACTCCCCTTCCTTTTCCCCTCCCCCAAGGACAGCCCTTCCTCTTCTGGAGGCCAACAGTGGCCCCTGTGCTCAGGAACACATCAAGCCAGGCAGAGACTGACTTCATGGGAAGAGCAGAGCAGAAGAGGCCTGGCTTGGAATGACAGGAAGAACAGGGCCTCCCTTAGGATCTTGTCGAGGAACGAACCCTTACAGGGCTCTGCAGCCCCTGAAATGTCAGGAATTCTGCCAGCCACCAAATGTTTCATGCCCTTTATCCGTAGATGTAAACAAAGAATACAACCTAGGCAGATCTCTGCCTACAAAATTCATAGTAGTATGAAATTCAAAGTAATATCTGTAAAATACTCTAAATGCACTTAAGTCAGATTTGGAAGCATTGAGTCGCATTTGAAATAATTGGCATTTTAGATTTTCCTTCCCTGGGTCCCTTCCTTCTCTCCTCATGTGTTTAATCATTTAACACAATGTGCAGTGAGCTCCCAGTTAGTTTGCTAGAGCTGCATAACAAAGCACAGCAAGCAGAGGGATGTGAACAATGCAAATGCATATTCTCACCTTTCTGGAGGCCGGAAGTCTGAGACCCAGGTGGCAGAGGGCAGATTCCTTCTGAGACCTGGAGATGTGTCTGTTCCAGGCCCCTCCCCCAGCATCTGGTGCTTTGCCGGCAATCCGGCAATCCGTGGTGTTCCTCGGCTGGCAGAAGCATCAGCCTGACCCTACCTTCATTTTCTCCCTGTGCGTGTTCTCCCTGTGCGTGCGTCTGTCCAAACTTCCCCTTGTTCTAAGGGCACCGGTCACATGGGTTTAGGGCCGGCCATCGTGTCCTCATTGACTTTGATGACCTCTGTAAAGACCTGATTTCCAAACAAAGGCACATTCTGAGGTACCAGGGGTCAGGGCTTCAACATACCTTTTTTTGGGGAGGTCACAGTTCAACCCAGAAGGTTCCCCAAGGGCCGGGACTCCTGTCTCCTTCTTCTCTCTGCCCTTGTGCCAGCGCCTCACCCAAAGGAAAGAAAGCCTTGGGAGACAGCATATTTCCTTTTGATAAATCTATATGTGCCAGTGATGAGAGGCAGGACAGTGCAGGGGGTCAGAACAAGAGTCTGGAACCAGTCTGCCTGGACCTGAATGCTGTTTCTGCCACCACGTGACCTTGGGCAGGCTGCTCAACCTCTCTGAGCCTCTGTGTACCCATGGAGATGTTATGAGGATTAAATTATGACCATATGCAAAGCATCTAGAACCGTGCCTGGTACATAGTAAGTGCTGTACAACGTTCACTACATAGTAACCAGGACAGCATGGTGTTGGTGTAAGGGCAGCCATACAGATCAATGGAACAGAATAGAATCCAAAAATATAAAAGATGCCAAAGTAATTCAATGGGGAAAGTCAGTCTTACCACAAACAGGACCATAAAAACTAGACATTCACATGGAAAACACAAAAGACAACCCTTCTCTCACGCCACACACAAAATTAACTCAAAGTGGACCGTGGACTGAAACATAGAGGCTAAAATTATAAAACCTTAGACGTTTTTAAAACCTTAGAAAAATTATAAAACCTTAGAAGGAACATAGGAGGAAGTCTTTGCAGCCTTGGGGTAGGCAGAGATTTCTTAGATGGGATGCAAAAAACATGAACCATTTTTTAAAATTATTAATTGGGTTTCATCAAAATGAAAAGCTGTGACTATCTCAAAGACTCTGTTAAGGAAATGGGAAGGCAGGCCAGAGTGAGGAATGTTCACAAAGCACACATCTCACAGGGGGCTTGAATCCAGAAGATATAAAGGATTCTTAGAATTCAATAAAAGCAAGACTATCAGCCACTTGGAAATGAACTTGGAAAAGACTGGGGCAGACACTGTACAAAAGAAAAAATCAGAAGTATCAATAAATGGATGAAAAGTTGCTGAACACCACAAGCCATCTGGGAAATTAAAACTAAAACCCACAACGAGACAGCACTGTTCACCATAAGGATGACTAATATCAACATGGCTGATGATACCAAGCGTTGATGAAGATATGGAGCCACTGGAACTCTTCATACGTGGCTGGTGGGAATTTCTAATAGTACAACCATTTGGAAAACTGACAGTTTCTCATAAAAATTGTACCCATACTACCAGACATTCTTCTCGTAAGTATTTACCCAAGATCAAGCACATTTCTACACAGAGACTTGAACCCCCATGTTTACAACAGCTTTAATCATAAGACCCCAAACTGAAACAACCCAAATGTCCATCAAATGTTGAATGGAGAAACACACTGTGGTATATCCATTCAATGGAATACTTCTCAGCACTAAAAGGGAATAATATATACAACAGGGATGAATCTCAAAAGAGCAGTGATCACCAATGTGGAATTCTAACCTAATCTAGTCTACTCTGATCTAGAGTCACGGAAAGCACATCAGTGGTTGCTTGCAGCTAGAGAAAGGGGCACAGGGGTACTTTAGAGTGATAGAAATGTTCTGTATCTTGTTGTGGTCACGGCTTTATAGGTGTATAAATTTGTGAAAACATACCAAACTGCACAGTTAGAGTTGGTACGTTTTATTGAATCTAAGACCTTAATCTAAGTCAATACAGCTGATTTTTTTAATGTTTATTTATTTTTGAGAGAGCACAAGTGGGGGAGGGGCAGAGATGGGGGGGGCGGTGTGGGGGGGGTGGGGGGGAATTGGGGGCAGAGGATCCAAAGCAGGCTCTGCACTGGCAGCAGTGAGCCCAATGTGAGGCTTGAACTCACAAACTGCAAAATCATGACCTGAGCTGACGTCAAGATATTCAACTGACTGAGCCACCCAGGTACCCCTATAGTTGATTTTTAAATACTAACAACAGGGGTGCCTGGGTGGCTCAGCCGGTTAAGCATCCGACTTCAGCTCAGGTCATGATCTCACGGTTTGTGAGTTCGAGCGCCCATTGGGCTCTGTGCTGACAGCTTGGAGCCTGGAGCCTGCTTTGGATCCTACGTCTCCTTCTATCTCTTCCCCTCCCCCATTTGTGCTCTGTCTCTCAAAAATAAATATTTTTTTTAAATGCAGTTTAAATACAACAACAACCACAAAAACATTCTCATTATCATTCCACCAGCATCCTAGCACTGTGGGTGGGCAGTCAGCGCTGAGTAAATGGCTGCTGAACGGCTGAATGACTCCGTGGGTCAGGAGTCCCCAGAAGGGATTTCTTGGAGGATGACAGTCCATCCCCAGCTGACATCAGTAACTTTCAGAGGCCACTGTTCATCTTGAGTTAATGTTTTCACTAATGATTTTAATGCTGAGTGGAAATACCGTGTTTACCCTAATCCCTTTCAACAGGCTGCACATTAAAACGATTTAAAACAGGCAGAGATTTTGAAGGAAGGAGCCCTGCAGGCTGATTGGTTTTCCCACTAGGATGGACAGAGTTGTTTTTACGTCTTTCGCTTTCACAGCTGTTTCCTTGGTGTCTTCCTAGACATCTTGAGAGACTGTTTCCGAACCAGTGATGGTGTTTCCAGCTCTACCTTGGCTTCAGTTACTGGTTCATCAGGAGACTTTAGGAAAGCGAAACAACCAGATGCCCCACTCCGACCCCAGAGCACTTGATTGTTGGCATCATGATGTAAGACAGTGGTTCTCCACTGGTTTGTATTGGGGGCACACTTGCTGACATTGAAATTGTTGGTGGTGCCTTAGGAGAAATTAAAACAAACCAAAAAAAGAAAAAGAAAAAAGAAACGCTAACGTCAGTGCCAAGCATACATTAATCACAGCGTAACAATGCAACACATGTTCATCTCAGGGCAGCAACTTCAGTGCCCTGTGTCTTGCAGTGACTGATTCTCGTCATGGTAATTTCTGTCGTCGTTTCAGTGCTCTGTCACTGGGCACTTAACCCAAGGAGATAACGTTGTCACACATTCTACCTATGGGCTGCCTTCGTCTTCGGTGCCAGCTGAATTGTGGGCTCTGTCGTGTTAACTCTAAGAATGGCGATGCCATCCTGAGATTGTAATAGAAACATTCTACATGGTGAAGATTTACACATGTGGGTATTGGAAATCACTGGTGATGGGGAAGAGTAACAATTTGTGACTCAGGGCAGAGGGGTTTGTGTCTCCAATGCTTTAGCTAAGTCTGTTTCTTAGACTTTTTTTTTTAAGTAGAAAAAGCTTATTGTAGGGGCACCTGGGTGTCCGACTTCAGCTCAGGTCATGATCTCACGGTTTGTGGGTTTGAGCCCCGTGTCGAGCTCTGTGCTGACAGCTCAGACCCTGGAGCCTGTTTCATATTCTGTGTCTCCTTCTCTCTCTGCCCCTCCCCTGCTCGCACTCTGCCTCTGTCTCTCGCAAAAGTAAATAAACATTAATTTTTTTTAAAAAAGGAAAGCTTATTGTAGAAAACTTGGAAAAGACTGAAAACTAACAAGAAAAAATAATAACCACCTATTCCCCCCAACCAGAGTTAGCCATTATAAGCTGTTTTTGCATATTTTTTCCAGGGTATATTCATTCAATAGAATCGCAACTTACAAAACTGCATACATGAGTATATGCAAGGTACACCTCTGTGCCCTGCTCTTTCCCCTCAGAGGTGTAACCTCATGATTTTTCTGTTCTTTAAAATTCTTCTAAAATATGTGAATTCTGTAATTATCATCAGGATATTCCGGTATTTATTGAGCCGATTCACTTCTTGGTAGACTTCTAGATGGTTTCTATTTCCTCATTCGTATAAATTACACTACAATTGAAGGTCTTTGCCCATGAGTCTCCCACCCAATGTCTATCTCCTTGGGATAAATACCCAGAAGGTGAATGACTGAATCCAAGGGTATGGATATTTTTCAGCCATCCCTGCAGTGTGAGGGAGCATGTATTACACTTCCTTACCTCTGAGTAGCTCTGTGTGACTTTTGACACATCCCAGAGTCTCTGATCGCAGGTGTCTCTAACGTTCCCCATCCCCCAGCCCACCCGCCACCCAGGGGCCCGGTTTCCCTGCACCTGTTCCTCCCGCCCTGGCAGCCTATATCAGGACCTCCCCTTTGGTGGGACCCAACTCATGAGGGTTTGGGGAGGAGAGATGACTTAGATGCTGGCCCTTCTTTCTCTCTAGAACTTTCTCAGCAAGCGCTGATCTTTGCTTTCTCTAGGGGTCTCACTGGGCCTAACTTCCCACTGAGTGATCTTACTGTCCTCATCGTCCTTTTCTGCAATATGTGAACTGTTGTACCTGCCTTACAAAGATAAACCTTCACTCAATCAGCAGACACTGGCTCAGTACCTGCCAGGTGTGCTCTCCTAGGTTCTGGGAAATAACGAAGCTCCCGTTCTTCAAGTGAGGAAGGAGGGGTCAGGGAACAGGTGCTATACATCCAGGTGCCACAGGAAGCTACTACAAAGTGGGGGCTTGGTCTGTTTCTAGTTTGGAAAATTGTGATGTCTGAAGAACCAGAAAAGACTTTGTAGATGATCCCAGCTGTGCCTCCTACCAGCCACGTGACCTTGGACAAGTTCCCAAAACCTCTGTGTCTCAGTTTCTTTACCTGTAAAATCTGACAAATAATCGGTCCTACTTCATAAAATTGCTGTGAGAGTTAAATAAGTTGATGCCTGATAAGCGCTTAATGCAGCATCTGGCACATCACAGGCACTCAGGCAGAGGTCATCACACGCTAACCCATCGGCATCAGAAAAAAGGAGCGAGGAAGACACAGAAGGGTGACTGGCTGTCTCAAGGCCACGTGGCCAGTTAGAGGCAGGAGCTGGGACCAGACCCGGTCCCCCCCTTGACTGCAAGGATGTATTATCTGCCATTTGCTGGAAGCCTCTGTGGTTCCCGCGCCTACCTCAGACACCGTGAGTTCTTGGCCTCTGATTGCGTAGCTGTGCTGCAAAGACAGTATTACCACTTCCGTTTGTCAGGTGGGGAAACCGAGGCTTCCAGAAACTGAGCCCCCTGTCCTGGGTGCAGAGCCAGGACTTGAAGCCAGGTCTGTGCATTTCAGGTCCATGCACATCTGGATGCCACCTGTGCTCTGCTCTGATGGGTCAGGTGTCAAGGAGGCCAAGTTGAGGCGCTTGGGTCAGCCTTGCCTTCCTAGGCCGCAGAGGGAGAGGCTTCCGGAAAGGAAGTTGTAGACGTTTTTGAGACATGTGGCCGTCAGCCAAAGACGTTTCCTCCCAGGCCACTGACTTTCTGCGCCAGAGTCCCCCTCCCCGGTCCCCTCAGTGTTCATACCAAGCACCCAGCCGGCCTGGGGCTATGCCTGCCCACCTTTGGTGTGTGCTTGGCCGAGTGGCCAACAGCCCTTGCTGGCTCCAGGAGAGCTCACCCAGAAGCCTTTTTATCACCCGCCCTCCTCAGAGTAGGGTGTGAGGAAAGAGGAAAAAAGAGGAGTTTTGGGGTTTCCCGCAGAAACAGTCCTTCAGGCTTTGAGGCAGGATTGGGACTGTTCAGTCTGATGCTCTGGCTTTTGAACTGTCATCTGAAGCTGGCGGACAGGAGCACCTGTTCCGGTTTCATGGCCCCTGGCGGTGGCACTCCTTTCCCTTATCCAAACCAGATGGCTCACTTGACCCACTGGTCCCTCTGCCTGACGAGCTACCGCCACTGTTGCCTTCTCCAGGAAGCCTTGCCTGATTGCCCAATGGAGAAAAGTTGTGCATTTTTATTCAGACGCCCTTAATTCAATACTCCCCTCCCCCAGCCCTCTCTGTTTCTCTCTCTATCTCTTTCTTACTGGCTGTGTGATGGCCACTGAGTTATTTCACCTCTCTGACCTTCAGTGTGCTCTTTCTGTGCAATGAGACGGGGGAAGAAAGAGGAGGGAAGGCACTTGACAAATTGGAAGACTTGTTACGTGTTTTGAATGCAGCCGCTTATTTAAGCACCCACCCCTTCCAGGCAGCCTTGTTGTAGCGAATTTTGGACCTCCTTTCACAGATAAAGGCCCTGGGGCTCTGGGAAGGGGAGTCATATTCCCAAGCTTACACATCTGGAAAGCTAGCGACCCAGAATATAAGCCCAAGTCCGCCTGTTTCTGAAACTCGGCTACATGACTGTTTTTCAGGGTTGTTAGCAATTAGAGGAGCTCAATGAAGAGCCCTGCCTTTACCCAGTGGAGGGGTAGACACAGGGGCCAGCCGGATAGACGTCAATGACAGTCCTAGCTGTGGGAAGCTGGGCCCGAGGACACGGCTTCAGGAGCCACAGTCACGTGGGCTTCCTGGTATCACACCCCAGAATGAAACTGACCCATCCGGGCCCCGGCAGAGTGGAAAGCGTCAGAACCTTCTCTGTCCGCTCTTACCCCTGGGCCCCTGCCTTGGGAGTCTGCCCCTCTAAAAACTATAAACGGGGGCATAAGGAGTGGAGAGCCCTTGCTTTCGGCCTGCAGGCTGGCTCCAAAGAGTGGGCAAAGGGCTACGGCAACCGTATCCGCTCATTTCCTCTTGCAGACCAGCTAGCCGATGAGCCCATCCTTCCCTAACAAGAAAGATTCGGAGGAAAGGGGAACGTGTGGGCACACAGTAGGTGCTCAAGAATGGTGACTTTGTTCTCCCTCCCTTTCTCATAAAGACCTTGGCCTTTCTGGCTGTGGCCTCGGAGAATGTGACGGGGCTGTCTGAAGGTCAAAGCCTCCTTTCACCCTGGCCCCAGTGCCGGTTCCTGGCACCACGTTCCCCTCCTCCTGCTGCTAGGAGTGAAGTATAACTACCTCTCTCTGATCCTGACTTAGGGCTTGGTCATTGAGCGCCTGGGACGGAGACCCCTCCTCATGGGCGGCTTTGGACTGATGGCCCTCTTCTTTGGGATCCTCACCGTTACATTGACGCTGCAGGTGAGAGCACGCACCCGTCGTACCCCGAGGGACACCGGCACGGAGCTGGCTTCCGGCTTCGGTACTCCGGGGCCTTGGCGTGGGAAGTTTGCGAGGCCGGCAGGCACCTCTTGCAGAACGGCCTTCCTGAGAGGCATCTCAGCTCAGAAGCAGCTGGTGCCCTCGCGGAGGAAGGTTTGGTGAGGGGCCCTGGACTCAGAGACAGAGACTGGATGGACAGTCCTGTCGCTGCCTCTAATGAGCCGTGTGATCTCGGCCAACATATGTCCCCTCTCTGAGCCTCAGTTAACCCATCTGTGGAACAGAGGAGACCAGAGGATCCCTCAGATGCCTCTTCCGGCTCCCACGTTTCCACACAGCACAGCAGGCGCTGTCATATAAGACACTTGCACAAGTGCCCGTGGGCTCCAGCAGGAGCTCCGGCCCTCAGGGCCCCATCTCTAAACTGGGAGAGCTTTCCGTATACCCAGGGGTGTTAGGAGGACTAAATGAGAAAACGCACTTAGAGTACTCGGCAGGGCCCCCGACCATGACGGGGGGGCTCGGAGAAGGTACCTAATCCTGGTGAGAGTGGTGTTTTCCCCTTTTATGGAGACAGGAAACTGAGGCATAAATATTAATGAATAAGCTGCCCAAGGTTCCACAGCTAGTAAATAGCAGAGCTGGGATGAGATTCCAGGATCGTGGGGTTTCCTTCTGCCCCTGCCCTGCTGAGGACAGCACGCAGTGACCGAGCACTGCCTGTCTTAGCGCCAAGGGAAGCGTGAGGCCAGGTCACGGTGGTCAGCCAATCTGGGCACTTTTCAAAAATGAATCCCTAGATGGAAAGTTGCGTGTGTTGATCATTTGCCAAATGTCTTAATGTCCCAAAAACCTCTAGAAAAAGGCAAGGTGAGCATGGCAGTGCCTGACAGACAGAAAGGACGTGCTGCTGGGCGCGCTGACCAGGCGGGAGGTGGCCACGTCTCCCTTGGGGGTGATGTGCTGGCAGTGACCTCTGCTTCCCCGCTGCCAGAGCAGGGGTGTCCTGCACAGGGTGCCTTTGCAGGCCCCTCAGACTGACCAAGCTGGCTCCTTCACCAGTTGGGCGATGTTCTGGGACATTGTGTCAGATGTCTGGAAGGGCTGCTGAAGCACGTGGGCCCTCTAGGCCTCATGCTACAAGGTTTCAGAGCCCTTCCTGGCTTGGCTGCCCTCATCTGCCCATGTCCCCCTTTCCCTGCTCTGCCAGCCCTGTTCCCAGCAGCCCCCAAAGAGACTGCCCTTTCCTCTTCCTGGGACCTCCTCTGCTCACCTGGCTTCTCTCGCTTTCCAAACCCACGAAGACCTGGATACCCCTTGGATACCTCTTCCTCTAGGAAGCCTTCCCTTACCCAGTGTCTCAGTGAGGCAACCTTCTCTGTGCTCCCAGGGACCCCAGGGGCAACCCTGCACTATCACTTATCACACAGGATTGGCTTTCCCTGCTGACTCATCTCTCTTTTCCAATAGGCAGTTGTGGGGGTAAGCGCCATGCCTGTGTCATTTCTGTATTCCTACCTCCCAGCCCAGGGCATGCCACTCAGGAGGAACTAAGAACAGTCTGCCAAATAAACGAATAGATGTATGTACATATGGGTGGATGGATGGGTGGATGGATGAATGATGGGTGGATGGGTGGATAGGTGATGGATGGATGGGTGATGAATAGTGATCGGTGGATGGGTGGATGGATGATGGATGGATGGGTGGATGGATGATGGATGGATGGATGGATGGATGGATGGGTGTGTGGATGGATGGATGGATGAATGGATGGATAGATTATGGATAGGTGGATGAATGTATGGATGGATGGATGAATGGGTGGATGGATGCATGGACGGATAGATGATACATGGATCGAAGAAGGTGTGGATGGATGGATGGATGGATGATAGATGGAGGGATAGATGGATGGAAGAGGGTGTGGATGGATGATGGTTGGATGAATGGGTGGTTGGATAGATGGATGGATGGATGAATGTGCGGGTTGATGGATGGATGGAAAGATGATGGATAGATGGATGCATGGATGGATGGATAGATGATGAATGGGTGGATGGATGATGGATGGATGGATGGATAGATGGATGTGTGAATGGATTGATGGATGGATGGATGGATGGATGTGTGGATGGATTGATGGATAGATGGATGGATGGATGGATGGATGGATGGATGGATGGATGGATATGTGGGTGGGTGGATGGATGGATGGATGGATGGATAGATTATGGATGGGTAGATGGATGATGGATGGATGGATGGATGGATGGATGGATGATGGATGGATGGATAGATGGATGTGTGAATGGATTGATGGATGGATAGATGGATGGATGGATGTGTGGATGGATGGATGGATGGATGGATGGATGGATGGATGGATGGATGGATATGTGGGTGGGTGGGTGGATGGATGGATGGATGGATAGATAGATTATGGATGGGTAGATGGATTGATAGATGGATGGATGGATAGATGGATGTGTGGATAGATGGATGGATGGATATGTGGGTAGGTGGTTGGATGGATGGATGGATGGATGGATGGATAGATTATGGATGGGTGGATGGATAGATGATAAATGGATGGAAGAAGGTGTGGATGGATGGTAGTTGGATGAATGGGTGGTTGGATAGATGATAGATGGATGGAAAGATGATGGATGGATGTATGGGTGGATGGATGAATGGATGGTAACTTAGTGCAGTAGTGAGCCATGCAGTGTGCAAGACCTCACAATGCTCTTCTCAATTCTAGATCCTCCTTCAGCAAGAGCTGATAGACTTGGACATGGAAGGGCTGCTCTCTCTTCTCTTTACCCCCACCCTCCACTCTGAAAGTTTGTTGCTTACCCCTGTGCTGTACTCTCCTGTGCCTCTGTGGCATTGCTAACGTACAACCATCTCCTGAAACTTTTTATCCTTTCCTTTTCCTCTTGTGTGACCCGGGCTCAGCCTTCAGAGGTGAACACACTCTCCTCCAATCCCTGAATCTCTCTAGATTGGACTCGGGTGCCCTGACCCTTCCTTCCTCCCACGCTCCCCATGTGCCAGCACTGGTGACACCATGTTCTGCTTACCAACCATCCAGTCTCCTAGCACAGGGGCAATTTCCTATACATCTTTCCACACCCAGCGCCAAGCCACCCCAACCCTGCCCGACAGGTGACAGCCCCTCTAAACATACTGAATGACACCAGTTAACTTATCTCATACCTGTCAGGGCTCAGAGATGTAAAGTGACCCGCCCAAGGTCACACAGATAGATCAAGGAGGAGCTGGGCTGGGAACCGAGGTCGTGTTTGCACCGCTGCCCACACCCCTGCCCACACCCCTGCTCTCTCGCAGGACCACGCCCCCTGGATCCCATACCTGAGTATCGTGTGCATTCTGGCCATCATAGCCTCCTTCTGCAGCGGGCCAGGTAAGAAGCGCCTCCTTCCTCACTGCCGCCACCGAGCTGGGGTGTTCTTGTTGTACAGATGGGAGCGAGGGGCAAGGCCCACCTGGGAGCGGAGGGGAAGAGAGACTTCCCTACCCATTTGAATGCAATGATGGCCTTCCTTTCCATCCCACAGATGGTAGCTAGCCGGTAACAGGCTCGCCCAGAGTGGGGTGACTGATAACGTAGAGCAGCGTCACGGCTACAATAACAGTTGCAAGAGCTCCGAGCCAGATGCGCTAGTTTGGGCTGAATGGGAGATACTCCAGTTACGGTCTGTGCCCACAGAGAAGTGACCACTTAGCGTGGAAGTGATAATAGTAATGTCCAAGATTTGCTGATCCCTGGGGATGTGCCAGATGTGGCCAAGCACTTGATGCGTGCTGACTCGTCTGGGCTCGTGGCGGCTCTAGAGGAGGCAGGGATGGGAACAACTTGCATGCAGAGAGCTTTGTTGGACTCGCCTGACTCCCAGGACCCCAGCCACCACCTCATACTGGAGCTGCCTGAGGGTGGAGTCTGGAGCGTTCTGAGCTTCCCTGTGCCCAGGACACACTTCCAGCCTCCACTCTGCCATTTCCCTACGGGACAAGTCCTCTTCTCTCCTTGGGCCTCAGTGTCCCCATCTATAAAATGGCCCTGCCTTTCCCTGGCTCTGTGTCTGTGTGCTCAGGGGCCCCCACCAGAGGCCACGCTGGGGCTGAGAAGGGCTTCAGGGCAGGTCTGACAGTTGTGCACATCCGTCTGGGGGGTGTGGCTGTGGTTCCTTGTTTTGGCTTCTATGTGGATGAAAACAACAGTGTGTTTCTATCAGAACAAATAGAACTGAATTTCTGTTGTAATGCCCGATGTTCTAAAACCTCCCACAAAAGACCACCAGAGTCGTGAGTCAAAGCCAAGCGGCAAGGGTCGTTTATTGCAGGTTCGAACCTGGACCTCTGCGCACTCGTTGCCGGTGACACACAGAGGCCCCGATCAGAGTTGGTATAGGGTTTTTATAGACAGGGACAAACAGCATAGGTGAGTGAGGGTCCTGATAGGTAAATTCTAAAGTAAGGACATTTGTGGTTTTCTGATTGGGCGTCCTTTGTCTGTTACTTGTGGTGGGAGAGAGAAAAAAAGGGGAAGGGGATAGGTGAGGAATGTGCTAAGCAAGCAGGTTTACAGAAGCGAGAGACGCCAGTTAGTTTAAGTACAACTACTCATTCCATTACATTTAGGAAGGTTTACAACCCATTCTACTACACAGCGGGTTACATTCAGGAAAGGTCTCACAATGCTCATAGCAAACAGCAAGCAAAACAGACTTCTCAGCAATTGTATTTCTTATCAAAGATCCATAATAAACAGAAAAGAGAACCTAGCTTTAAACTAAGGTAGGGCTGTTATTTGGATTGTTCCTTTCACTGTTTCTCCCTTTGTGTTGCTGCTTTTCACGGGCGTCAAGCTCCCTGTCCTGTCACGTTGGTGGACAGACAGCATCTGTCCCCTGTTCAGGACAGCAGTATGTTATAGGGAGGTGGCAGAATGGGCTGTGGAACGGCTGGCAGAGGGCACTAGGCCTGCACGTGTGTGTGCACACACCCGGGCACACACACCCTCACCACGTTGTGGCGGTGATTGGAGGCACCTTCCAGGCGGGGCAGCAAATTGACTGGAGGGCCACAAGGAGCACACATTGCAGTTAAAGCAGATTCAACGGGTAAACTTGCTCAGTCCTATGGGGTCCCCCTTTGCTCCCTGTGTGGTCAGCATTCTCACAGGAGCCCCTGCAGGGGGGCAGCCAGAGGCTCCCTGCTAGCCCTGGAAACACCGGGGCGCAGACCAGAAGGACAGTCCCTGCTCCCACGGGGCTTATAGGCTGGAATGAAACTCAGACATCAGGCCTGGGGGAGCCTCTCTCAACCTCTTAATCGAAAATCAGCATTCACATGCATACACGCACACAGGTACACGCATGTGCATACCCACGTTTCCATGCATGCACACATGTGCACATACATACACACGCAGGTGCATATGTGTACATGTTCGTGCACACACATGCAGAGCCATGTGAACACATGTGCAGTACATACACACAGGCACATACATATACACGTGTGCACACACATGCATACATGCACACGAGTACACACAGGTGCGTGTGCATGCATATGCGCACGCACGTTTACACATATGTACACGTGCACACACAACATGCACATCTACACACATGCACCACGTGTACACATGCACACAAGTACGCACATGTGCACACTCACATATGCAGGTGTGCACACACAGGACAAGTGCAGCCACTGAGGGGAAGCTTTCGGTTTCATAGTGTGATTGTAGTGTTTTTGGGTTACCTTCTTCCATAACAGCTGTTTTCCCTGCAAGAACAATGAATGTTGATGTTTTATCTCAGTGGACGTCTTCTCCCCGTCTCCTTCACAGATAGGCTAACTGGGACGATCCACAAACCTGAAGTGCATTCCTGACCCAAACTGCTAAGCTTTGTCTTGTGTTTTGTCCCAAGTCCTCACTCTTCCTACGGCAGTGTCGATTTCACTGGTTTTCTTCAAATCACAGAGCCTGCTGAGTTTCTGGCAGTTTCGACCGTAAGCTCTTCCCTCAGCATCTGGGAGTCTCCCTAAAGGGAGGTCCGTCTGCCCTCCCTAATTCCACATCAGTGTGGGCTCCTACCCTCTGCTCCCCAAGCCCCACCGTGTTCCCCAGCAGCCAGGCCTTACCCGCTAGCCACTAGTTTAGCTACGAGATTGGCCAGACTTTAGAAACTTCTCTTGAACTCACATCAACAATGTACAGCTTAAGCCCCAGGGAAATTACCCAAGGGAGGCTGCCATTTGGGTCAGGAGATCATCTTCAGTGGACAGGAAGGAGCGGATCCCAAGAGGAACCGTGCTGGGAAATTGTGGCTCAGAAATGCTGAGAGATAAAGGGCCGTGTGACTCCCCATTTGAGGCTGCCCCTCCAGGATTAAGGGAAATGGATCATCCTCCCAGGAAAGAAAGCAGGCGTTTGCCTGGGGCAGCTTCTGTGATGAGCAAATCAATTCAAGGAGGCTTGACAGGGAATTGAAATTAAGTGCAAGGCAAGACAGAAACAGGGAAGGCGGTTTCCTGCTACATATTTTATTTGTGCGCATAACCCCAAGGCAGTGGCCGAGACAGCTAATAAATGAGGCACCATAAAAGAGCTTATCTTTGAGGAAAAGGAGAGGTCTCCAAAGCACGTCAATTACAGTGTGAAAAATCTTAGCTGCTGGGGCTGTGTGCCTGGCATGAAGTTAAACTCTCTACGGCCGGTTTCGGTGCTGGTGGGGAGGACAGACACACCACCATCTACCCAGAAACACTGAGTATGGTCACTGCGCTTGGAAGGTACATTTGAGGAGCTGAATGCTCCAGAAAGCTAGAGATACCCTGATGGGGACGTACGAATGCCTGATGGGTGCGTGTGGGCAGGGAAAAAGGACTCCCCTATCTATCACATTGGTTGGATCTGGAAAGATGATGGCCCACCCGCTTGCATTAAGTGGTCCAGAGCTTCGATGGGGTCAAATCAGATGACTCAGTTCCCCTCGGAAGTTAGGAAACCATGTGCAAAACAGAATGACAAGGAAATTAATTTTCTAACCATGCAGAATTCACTGGGTAGGAGAAATGCGTGTATCTACATTAAAACAGACCTGCAAATCAAGAGAGAGATCCTGACGCCAAATCAGCGTGTGGCCCTCATTTTTGAACCTGGCTTCATGACAGTTAAATGAGAATGCCTCACGAACCCGGGTTAAACACGTAGCCGTCATTGCTCGGGACACATCCACGTCCCCACAGTGTGTTCACACAGATGGTGGGCTCTAACTGGAGGGTTGCGAGTCCCAGTCCCAATTGTTAGCAGTCCCAGTGCCAGCCGGAGACCCAGCGTCCACGCCCGGTACCACGTAGGATTTGGGAGATGCCCTTCTGAAAACTACCCTGTAAACACTTAACTATTATCTAAGCTTGAAATTAGGTCAAGGTCCAACAGGAAGGTACTGGGAGCTGGGAATTTAAAAGGACCTGGATGAGTGGCCTGTTCGCAGAGGTGTGGGCATGGCGAAGGGACTCGGCAGAAAAGGTGCAGGTGCCTCAGCAGCAGAAGTAGGGGGAGGCTGCGGCCGACCCCCCAGCCTGAGCAAGCGTGGGATAGGCGAATTTTCATTGAAATCAGTTTCTCCCTAAGAAGAGAATTAAATGCAAAGAAACAAGATTGTGTTGGGTAAAACTGAACTTTGAAGCTGCACAAACCATTGCAATACTTCAGATTTTTTGCTGCCACTCTCACCCCCGAGAACCGATTTTTACCCGAGCTGAGACCCCAGCTGAGAACGCATTTTTTTTTTTTACCAATTTTTTTTTTTTTTTTTTTTTTTTTTTTTTTACCAACTGAGAACCACTTTTTACCCCAGCTGAGAACGCATGCTGCAGACAGAGACGGGGATTCGTGAAGTCTTTTTGAGCAGTGCGTTCATCCCTGGGAGCACAAAGAGGAATAAGAAGTGTCCCGCCCAGGAGCTTGGAGGCCAGGATTAGAGGCAATTTCAGGGAAAGAAAAAGAAACTATCATGGGAGAGGGGGGGTGGGGTTGGATAGGAAGCTGAAGCCCAGAGACGTTGAGTGTTTTCCCAAAAGTCACACAGCTGATGAGCCAAGATTGCAGTTCAGGTTGTGTGACTCCAGAGCCTGGGTTCTTAAGACCTTCGGTAGAGGAAGCAAGAACTCCTGTCCCCTTTAAGGTCCTTCCAGCTGGAGTAAGAATCAAATTGACACGAGACAGATTCACAGGAGAAAATCAAATGTAATAGCGTAAGTAAGAGAAATCCCCTCAGATAGGGAAATTACAAAGACGGGCAAAATGAGAGAACAAATACCCCCAAACCTAGGGGACCGCGCGTGACCGTTTACCGCTCCAAGTCTGTAGGCCACCGTGGTAGTTTTGCTGTGCGGGCCCTCACACGTCTGCGCTTGGCTGGCGGGTTGGCTGGACGCCAGCTAACCCAGCCACACAGACCACTGGTCTGTCATTGAGAAGGGTGACCTGGCCACACGTCCGTCCCCATCCACCTGACTAGCCTGGCTTGTTCACGTGATGGGTCAAAGCTACGAGACCAGAAGTGTGCAAAACCTCGTGAGGCCCAGGCTTAGAACTCAGTGTCACTTTTGGATAAAACAGGTAACGAGGGCCAGCCCAGAACCAGGAGGTGGAGAGAGCGACTTTGCCTCTCACGGGAGAGGCTGCAAAGAACTGGGACTATTGTGCAGTCTCTCCAGAAGTTGTAGCCGTAGAATAGGCAAGAGGCGACAATTATGGACTCTCATTTTAGAGAGAAATACATATATTTCATTCATTCACCCATCTCACAAATAGTTTTTGAGTGCACACTTGGGAGCAGGCATCCTTCCAGGCCTGAAGATAGAATGCTCGCTCGCTCTCTCTCTCTCTCTCTCACACACACACACACACACACACACACACACACAGTCTGGCCCCGAGGGAGATTCTCACAAGTGAGAGAGGCCAGGGTCCCACCGGGAGGATATGGCACATGCAAGCCAGGATACGTTGAGGAGCGTTTGATAACAAGACAGATGCAATGGTCAAGGGAGATTTGGGGGAAATGTCAAAGACCTGATTATTTAGATGATGTCAACATACGACACTAACTTCCTATGTCCACCCCTCCACCCACTGGCCATGCAGGAAGCGAAACAATTTGCTGCAAGTTAATTCATCAAAAGTCAACACATCCAAGGTCACATTGCTAAAAGCCAAATCATACAGAAAAACAATTTGCTGAATGTACCTTATTTCTTTCACTGTCTGCTATGAATCTACAAAATTCTGTACAGAAAAGAATGATTTTAACAGCTTCTGTAGATTTCTGTGTTGTTCCTTATTTTGTCTGCCTAAGCGAATTTTGAAGAACTTTCCTCTTGTTTTCTTGGCTCTCTGCTGTTGCAGGTGAAGGTTATGGGGGAGCAGGAAGGCCCAGCCGAGTGACATAAAGTATATTCTCATCCAGGCCTTGCTCCCTCTCCAAATCCATTCGGTTTCAGAGATTCACGTAAAAAGTTACTGGGTTTGGATAGCAAGGAGACATCAACACATTTATCTTCCTTTATTCTGTGTTTGGGGAACAAGAGTGTGGATAGCAGAGGTTCAGATAGCCAGGGTTCCCGCCTGTCGTGCGGACTGGTTTTTCTCATTACTGTATTCTTATTCAGTAATGCGTTTTACATCTTTGGCTTTGGGTGAATTGACCTTGAGCCAACCATGTGACCTTCATCAGTCACTTCTCTGAGCCCTAATTCCCGGCCAGGACAGGAGACAACACAGAGAACCCACAGGGAGGATGTGGGGCTCAAGAGAGGCCATCTGTGGATGCTTTGGAATCTCACAGCACCTTTGTCAAAATCTGCAGTGATTTGGGCAAGGCCACATTCCTCTATGGGTCTCAATTTCCCCACCAGGGAAAGGAGGGGCTGACCCAGATAAGGAGTTCTCCGGCTGGGTGGCTACCCGTCAGAACCCCCCATCTGTGGTCAAACATAACCGTGGCACACTGTCCAGGCCACTGGGCAGGCAACAGGGATGGCATTTTTTTTTAATGTTTATTCATTTTTGAGAAAGACAGAGAGGGAGAGGGAGAGGGAGAGAGGGAGAGAGCATGAGTGGGGGAGGAGCAGAGAGAGGAGGGGGCAGAGGATCCCAAGCATGCTCTGCGCTGACCACCCAATGCGGGGCTCAAACTCACGAACCGTGAGATCATGACCTGAGCCAAAGTCAGACGCTTAACTGACTGAGCCACCCAGGGGGCCCCAGAAATGGCATTTTAACATGTTTTCTGGACGATTTCTAAGCAGCCAGTCCAGCCCAAACCACTCCTGTCTGTGGAAGCTTCCAGACTTAGTGAGCAGCTCCGTGGCTACCCAAAGACCCACACCAGTGAGCTAGCCAAACAGAGCACTGGCCGTTGATGTCTCTGGCACAGACCCTCAGGGCAGTAGTAAAAGTCACGGTGACAATGTCGATCACAGTGGCAGCGAGGGCAGTCGTGTATCTAGTGGGCATCTCAGGTTCGTGCTGAGCGTTTCACTCAGGCCAGCTCACCCAGCCCTCAGACCAGCCCCCCAGGGCAGACCGCCGCATTCCCAGTTTGCACACAAGGGGGCTGACGCTCCGAGAGGCTCTGCTGTCGTAGCTCCCAGGTGGCACCTGCTCCTGAAGTCAGTGACAAGGCAACATTTGTGCTCCTAATACTGCAGTAGGGCGAGTGGTGCACCCCCGAGCTTCATGTCTGCTCAGAACCTCAGAGTGTGACCTTATTTATTTATTAAGTTTATTTATTTATTTTAAGAGAGAGAGAGAGAGAGTGTGTGTGAGGGAGCTTGCAGGGGAGGGGCAGAGAGACAGGGAGAGAGAGAATCCCAAGCAGGCTCTGTACTATCAGCGTGGAGTCCATCGTGGGGCTCGAACCCACGGACCGTGAGATCATCACCTGAGCCGAAACCATGAGTCAGACACGTAACCAGCTGAGCCACCCAGGCCCCCAAAATGTGACCTTGTTTAAAAATAGGTCTTTGTAGATGTCATTCGTTAAGGATCTCAAGATGAAATCATCCTGGATTTACGGTGGGCCTGAAAGCTGATGACGGGTGTCCCTAGAAGATGGGAAGATTCCCACGGAGACACACAGAGGAGAAGGTGATGTGAAGACAGAGGCAGAGACTCGAGTGACATGGCTCCAGCCACGGAATCCGCAGACAGCCAGCAACACCTGAAGCTCAGAGAGCCTCAGGACAGTTCCCCCCTTGGGGCCTCCAGAGAAAACTAAACCTCCCTGCACCCAGACTCAACTCTGGCCTCCAGAACCGGGAGAGAATCCATTTCTGGGATTCTGAGCCACCAAGTCTGCGGTGATCTGTTTCAGCAGCCTTAGGAAGCTAGTGCAGCACAAAGGTGGCAGGAAACTGTTTCCTTACCCCCAGGTGGCCGTAGGAGCAGGGCCAGGGGGCTTGGAAATCAGTCTTTCACCATCTAACACTTAATGCCAAGCAGATCGACAGGTGGCGGGCTACTTGCCAGGCTGAGGTACACGTTCCGCTTATCCAGGAAGACCAAGGGGAACTTTGAACGTTGATATTTTCTTCCCGAAGTCGAGCACCTGTTCCGCGCTCGGTACTTTGCCTCGTGCACCCTGGTCCTCCCGGAACCCTGCAGAGGAGACCTCGTGTCCCCGATGAGGGCACCTGCACTCCAGAGGGCCTGCCTTGTCCACATCGCCCGGCATGCAGGAGGCCCGTCAGGACTTGAACCCACGGCTCCCCAGCTCTGAGGTCTCCTCTTTCCTCCCTCCTATTCTCCCTCCCTCGTTTTCCCGAACGCTCAGTTTCCCTGCTTATCTCCTTCCCACAGTCTCCGGCAGAGTTAATTAGCAAGCTTATCTCCTGAAACGTGAAAATGAAAGCGTGGCAATGCTCCTTAGGGTTTTCTGCCAGGCCTTCTCCAGAAGGGCTCGTCCCTCAGAAGCAGTCCACAAGCAAATGCAAATCCGGAGAAAGAATCTGGGCCCTCCAGAGTTTCAAGGCATAAGCCTGGGTTTTCAACAGAAAGGTGGGAAGTTCCGGTTCTGCAGTTCCCGACGTGAGTGACAGGTGCCCAGCTTCTGGTTCTTTCTGTGGTGTCGCCCAGCAGCCGCCTCCCTCCTCGCTGACACTTGAGCGAACCCTGGGAACCTGGCAGGGGAAGCTGACCCTTAGCTGATCCTCACAGCCCCTGGGGTGAGAGCCTGATTCGCCGTCTGAGGGGACTGTCTTCTGTGGCCGCTGTGACACAGGACCACAAACTGGAGCCTTTCAGGAACAGAAATTTATCTTCTTTTCTCACAGTTCTAGGGGGCAGAAGTTGGAAATAGAAGCGTGGGCCGGGCCGGGCTCCTCCAGAAGCCCTGCGGGAGAATCTGCTCCCTGCCCCTCTGCTGGCTTCCTGTGGCTGCTGGCTTTCCTCCCTGTGCAGCCGCAGCCCGTGATCTCTGCCCCGTCTTCATATCGCCTTCTCCTCTGGTGTCCACCTCCCCCACCTCCCGCCGCTTACAGGGGCCCATAGGATGCACTTGGGACCCACGCTGATGGAATGCAGGGTGAGGTCACTAACTGAATCATCTTGCGACCTATGACATGACTGTCACACCCCCAGGCGCTACGAGACGGAGTGAGTGGAGCACCCTGTCCCTCTCCTGTGGTTGGGGGGGGGGGTCACGACCCAACAACAGCCTTCCTCCTTCCTCTGCTCCTTCACCCACTTCTCTTTTTTTATTTTTTTAAGTTTATTCATTTATTTTGAGACAGAGAGAGAGAGAGAGAGAGAGCAGGGGAGGGGCAGAGGGAGAAGGAGCACAGAGCCCTATGTGGGGCTCGAACTCACAAACCGTGAGATTGTGATCCGAGCCAAACCCAAGACTCGGACGCTTAACCGACTGAGCCACCCAGGCGCCCCTCTCCCTCACCCATTTCTTGTCTTAAAGTGGGCGAGGGGCTCAAGAGCTGTGAGTTAACCCTGCTGCCTTCCCTGTGCGTCCTGCATGCAGAGACTCGGAAGCCGCCTTTGGTGTCTCTGCCTCTGTTGCTTCTCGCTCCGAGTCCAAGTGAAGCTTCTGTTTTGAGACCCAGCTACCCCTACAACATAGATATGAGCTAGGTGGCAGCGTGGGTGCAGGGCAAGGAACTATTGCCCCCACCCAGGAGGCTCAGAGGGCATAAAAGGGGCACGTTCAGTGTCTAGATTTTCGGGAATCGGTAGAACGCAGTTTGGGGGGACAGGTCATGGTGAGGCAGGGCTTGCTTGATTCCTGTGGCCACCGCCACAAATGACCGCTAATTTGGTGGCTGAGAACCACATCAATTTCCCCTCCTACAGTTCTGGGGTCAGAGTCTGAAATCACTTTCACTGGGCAGGGATGACTCCCTCTGACTCTGGGGGGATTTGACTTCGTGCCTTTTCCCCCTGCGAGACCACCCACATCCCTTGTCTTGTGTCCCCTCCTCATCCCTCAGAGCCACCAGCATGGCGTCTTCTCTCTCATCTCTGACCCCTGCCTCCTTTGTAAAAGGACCCTGTGATTACATTGGATGGGATAGTCCAGAATAGCCTCCCCATCTCAAGTTTCGTAACTTAATCATGCCTGCAGTGTCCCTTTTGGCATGCCAGCTAACCTGTTCACGGATTCTGGGGATTCACATGTGGACATTTTTGTGAGAGAGTTGGGGGCCGGGATGGGGCATTCGGGCAGTGATAGCATTTCCTACGGTTCAAGCACGTGAGATTGCAGGATGTATGGCAAGTGGCAGGTGGCCCAGGTGGCCAGTGGCGTTACAGGGGAGCTGGCGTTTGAGAGGGGACTCAGAGGCACGCAGGACCAGACCACACGCCACCTGTGTGCTCAGCCTGAATAGTGACTGCATTAGTCTGCTCAGCCGCCATGGCCAAGTACCGCGGACCGGGAGCTTTCAACAGAAATGTGCTGCCTCGTGGTTCTGGAGTCTGCAAGTCCAAGATCAAAGTGTCAGCAGGGCAGTTTCTTCTGAGGCCTCTCTCCTTGGCTGGTAGACGACCATCTTCTCCCTGTGTCCTCATGTGGTCATCGTGTGTGTGTGTGTGTGTGTGTGTGTGTGTGTGTGTGTGTGTCCCGATCGCCTTCTCTTACGAGGACACCAGTCATAATGGATGGGGCCCACCCAGGTGATCTCATTTTGCCTTCATCACCTCTTTAGACTCCCTGTCTCCAAATACAGTCACACCCTGAGGCCCTGGAGGTTCGAACTTCAACATATGAATTTTTCCCGGGGGTGGGGACCAGGAGGGGATGACACAATTCAGCCCTCAACAGTGGTTGAAAGTCAAAGTCTTAGAACAAGAAGCCACCACGGCTGAGGCGCTGACTCTACCGCTTACGAACGGTGTGGCCTTGGGCAGGCTGCCTAATCTCTGGCCCCATCTGAAAATTAAAGATAACAATAGTAATAGTCCCTTCTATTACAACAGTAATAGCTGGCCTTACAAAGGTTAAATCCATCTACTCATTCAAATAGTTACTGATGGAACCATGTGCCAGGCATTCCTATAGGTGCTGGGGATATAATAAAAACAAGAGACAAAAACACCTGTCACCGTGGAGCCTTTGCTATAGTGGAGGGAGACATAAAACAGTGAAAAGTCCTCTATAACGTGTGCTGAAATGCGGTAAGCGCTGTGGCGAAAATTGGAGCAGGGAAGGTGGGTGGGAAGCCCGTCTGGGGAGGTATTGAATTGGACCTGGGGTTGTCAGGGAAGGTCTCGGTGGCAAAGTGACAACTGGGCAAAGACGGGAAGGGTGCGCGGGAATGAGACATGCAGATAGCTGGAGAAAGAGCCCACCAAGCAGAGGGAACAGCTAGTGCAAAGGCCCTGGGGCAGGAACACGTCTGATCTGTTGAAAGAACAGCAAGGAGGCCAGTGAGGGCAGGGAGTGAGTGAAGAAAAAACAATTGGAGACCAGATTGAATTGATGGAGGACCGGGAAACAGCAGACCGTGGACTGCTCCATAGGCCGTTTCAAGGGCTTTGGGCTTTCTCTTTGGGAGAGATGGCAGCCTTCTGGGGATTTGGAGCTGAGGAGTGACAGCTTCTGTCACTTAAATGCACATAAAAACATTTTATGTTTTTAATGTGTGTTTAATTTTGAGAGAGAGAGAGAGCGAGCGAGCACACATGTACGAGCAGGGAAGAGGCAACAAGAGAGAGAGAGGGAGACAGGGAGAGAGAATCCCAAGCAGGTCCTTCAGAGTCAGTGCAGAGCCCAGTGTGGGGCTTGATCCCATGAACTGTGAAATCATGACCTGAACTGAAATCAAGAGCTGGACGCTTACCCACCCTGCCACCCAGGCGCCCCTTGAAGCTCCTTTTTAAAAGGATGTTCTTGGGTCGGCTTTAGCTCAAGCGGTTGCTTCGCATGTGGTTATTAAAAGGATGTTCTTGACTGCCGTGTTAAAACAGCCTGTAGGAGGCCAAGGGTAAAAGCTGGGAAACCAGTCAGGAGGTTCTTACAACCATTCAGGCAAATGGCAGTGGCCGCTTGGACCAGGGTGGCGGTGGAGGAAGTGATGAGAAATGGTGGATTCCCAACACAGCACCCTTTGTAAGTTTTCATGGGCAGAATGCTCTGGCAGGCTGGACGTGGGATATGAAAGCAAGACCAGAGCCGAGAGACCCCAAGCATGAAGCTGCTGTTAACTGAGGTGGTGAAGCGAAGTAGATTGGGGGTCAGTCTTAGACATGGTAGTGTAGACATGACCATTAGCCATCCCCGGACGGGTGAGCTGACATGTGTAAACTACAGGCCCTGTCACAGGGTGGCTTGTCCAGAATCCGATGCCGAGGTGCAGTTTGGGATGAGGGACGTTGGTGAGGGGTCCTCACCCATTGAGAGGCACGGAGAGGGCAGAGAGAGAGGTTGGGCTGTGATACAAGCCCAAGGGCAGCTCAGCCAGCCCCATGGGGAGTCTGCAGCTGAAATGGCCCATTAGATTGGGCCATGCTGTGGCCCAGGCCTTTCTACCCCTCCACCTGTAGTCGTCAGAAGTGGGCCATTCTGGGAAGGGCGTGCGCGGGGGCCAGGCAGTTCTCTGCAGCTGAGGCTGACCCTAAAGGGACTGATGGCTGGAGGCATCTGCCAAAAGCAGTCCTTTCCCGAAGCCCCGCAGGATGGCACGACTCCATGCCGATCGTGCCCACGTTCCCTCGTCTGCAAGCCCAAAATTCAAAAATCTCAGAAGAAACAATTATTTTTCAGCGGTTTGCACCAAAACCTGACCTGAGCAGACGTGAGCCTCCTTGCTGTCCTTCTTTCTGTCCCGTTTAGTGGGGCTCTAGATGGTTCTCTTCCTCCTCGGACCATGGCAGCTGTGTCTCCCACATCTTCCCCGACCTTTCTGGCTGGCCCTCCCCAGTTCAGCCCTTGGCCCGTGCACTCCTCACTGCAAACGCTGCCCCACGATGGTCTTCTCCACTAGTTGTGTCCGTGTCCACTCTTCTCGGAGCTCCCGCTCTTCCGCCGCGCTTCCCTGGCGGGAGTGGCGTGAAAGGGAAGGGAGGTGAGAGAGGAGGAGGGAACTGGAGGGAACCGTTAGGTTAGCTGTTGGATCCAAGCACAGGGGCAGAGTGTGGGAGAGTCTGACCAGGGGGCTGACGGAATGTGATTTCCGTTCCAAATGCTCACTTTGGCTGCAGTGTGGGTAACAGACTGGAGAAGGTAAGCCCCAGATGTCCTCGGAGAGCTGCTCCCAGGCGAGTCTTTCAACAGTAGTGGTCATAGTAATCGTAACACGGTAATAATAAGCAACCACTGTCACATCCATCACCCTGTGGGATCAATGCGCCCATTTTATAGGTAGGAAAAGTGGGAGTACAAGAGTAAGCCATCGGCCCCCATAACACAGCTAGTATCACAGAAAGGACTGGGGCCCCTTGCCCTGGCCACAGTTCCTTCCCACCCTCCAGAAATGGCTGGCTGGAGGGAGAGAGGTCCCAGGCCAGGCACTCGGCCCTGCTTCAGGTCTCTGCATTATGTCCTTTAATTCAGGAGCCACATGTTTTGAAATACTGTGTTTGCCTGGATGGCACATCATGGGCCGTGGGGCCAGATTCCTGCAAACCAGGGTTCCTGCAGGCATCTTGAGCTGTCTCACCAATCTGGGGGAGGGGGGGTGGATCTTTAAACACCTCCAAACACGGATCCAGCTCCCCCTCATTTCCTTCTTTTATGTTCTGGAAAAAAGAGTAGGAAACTCACCCGTGCCACATGGCACTGAGAGAGAGGCATGGGCTTGGGGTCCGATCAGGCCGCCCCCTCACTCCTTGTGACACTTAGCTTCCCTGAGCCATATTGGCTCGTCTGCAAAGTGAGGCTACCAGCCTCCCCTTGTTTAGTGACAGTCACACTGCCTGGCTCACAGAAGGTGCTGGGTGACTTTTAATTTCCTTTCTTGCCTCCCCCTGCCCTTTATGAAGTCATATTTAAATGTATTCTGTAACAACACAAACTATAAATTCAGAGTTCTAGAAAAAAATGATGAGTGGTCTGATAGAAATTTGGATTTTCACAAGTTCACCTCCAAGATGGTGAACACACGGTAATTTAATGATGCCCTTACCTGACTTTCTGGAGAAACTTCTAGAACTTCAGCCTCCGCACCGCCGGCATTGGGGCTGGATACTCCTTTGTGGTGCAGGCCGTCCTGGGCATCGTGCCCCGTTGAGCCACAACCCTGGGCTCTACCCCCCAGCCACCAGTAACATCTCCTTTTACACCAAAAATGTCTCCAGACGTCACCACATGCCCCTGGGGGCAGAGTCACCCCTAGTTTAGAACCACTGTCCTTAGCTGGTGTTTTGGAATAAATACAGGCTCCAGACTCGAACCAACCTGGCTTTTCCACCTGTTGCTGTGTGATGTGGGGCGAGTCTGCCTCTGTGTGTGTGTGTGTGTGTGTGTGTGTGTGTGTGTGTCCTCACTTCTCTACTTCTTTCCTTATATCTAAATAATGACCTTTTACTCAGTGGCCGCTGTGTATCATGCATTAACTCCTGTGATTCCCACCAAAAGCCTATGTGATTATTTTTTTTTTTCAATGTTTTTATTTATTTTTGGGACAGAGAGAGACAGAGCATGAACGGGGGAGGGGCAGAGAGAGAGGGAGACACAGAATCGGAAACAGGCTCCAGGCTCTGAGCCATCAGCCCAGAGCCCGACGCGGGGCTCGAACTCCCGGACCGCGAGATCGTGACCTGGCTGAAGTCGGACACTTAACCGACTGCGCCACCCAGGCGCCCCAAGCCTATGTGATTATTATCCATTTTACAGATGAAGATACTGAGGCACAGAGAGAAGATGCTCATACAGGGTCACACTGCCAATGCCAGGCAAGCTTGTTTTCAAGTCGGAGCATTTCAGTGCCACACCCTGTGCTCTACACCTGTGAAATCACCTGCCTGGCACACCTAGAACCTGGCCAGGCACATAGTAAATGCTCAGCAAACACTAGTTCCCCTTCTCAAAAAACAGTTTTAATCAAGAAGATTCTTAGGGTCAGGGTGTCTGGCTCAGTCGGTTGAGCATCTGACTTAGGCTCAGGTCATGATCTCACGGTTTGTGGGTTCGAGCCATGTCAAGTGTGCTGACAGCACAGAGCCCACTTCAGATCCTTTGTCCCCCTTTTTCTGAACCTCCCCCACTCATGCTCATTTTCTCTTGCTCTCTCTCAAAAATGAATAAACAGTTTTAGGGGGCACGCGGGTGGTTCAGTCGGTTAAGTGTCCGACTTCGGCTCAGGTCATGGTCTCATAGTTTGTGGTTTCCAGCCTCACATTGGGCTCTGTGCTGGCAGCTCAGAGCCTGGAATCTGCTTCGGATTCTGTGTCTCCCTCTCTCTCTGACCCTCCCCCCCCTTGCACACTCTCTTTCTCTCTCTCTGTCTCTCCCAAAAATAAATAAACGTTAAAAAAATTTTTTTAATAAAAAAAGAAGATTCTTAAGGTCCCACATTCCAAGGTTGCATCTCAAAGTGTTTGTATTAAAATAGGAAAGGAGCTTAAAATCTACTCGTGACCTTCTCTTGTGCCAGGATACCACACCTGGAGGGGTTTGACTCCGTAAGTGGGGGTGAGGGGGGATGCTACGACAGCGGGGGACGAATCACGTGCTCTTGCTCATGTGTTCAGAAGAGGCAGGAGCAGGGTCTTCAAACCCATCCCTTGGCTTCAAGCCAAGACCTTTCTGGGCACTTTGTCTGTATGGATGCATCATGTTTTGAATCTGTATCGGGTTCCTATTACTGTTGTAACAAGTTATCACAAACTCAGTGGGTTAAATCAGCACATATATTATCTTACCGTTCTGAGCTCAATTGTCTAAATGGGTCGGCAGGGCTATGTTCTTTCCTGAAGGTTCCAGGGAGGAATTCATCCCTTGGCTTCTAGAGGCTTCTAGAGGCTTCTACACTGCTTCCCGCGTGGTGCCTCCTCCATCTTCAAGCTTCTGCTTCTGTAGTAACATCTCTTTTTCAGACTCTGACCTTCCTGCCTTTCTCTTTTGAGGATCCTTAAAAGGATCATCCACCTGGATAATCCAGGATCTTTCCCATCCTAAAATCCTTCATTTAATCCCACCCGCAAAGCCCCTTTGCCCTGTAAGGTGACACATGTACAGGTTCTGGGGATTGGGGCGTGGGATCCTCTGGAGGGAATTAATCTGCTCTGGCGTCCTTCGTGCTCTAAGTTTGCATGAGGGGAAATAAAAACCGAGAATATGGAAGGCCATTTCCTCTGTTTCCTCTATTTCATGCCTCCCGTGGGCAGCTCGATGCAGTTGAGACCCTCTGGGCTTCCCGCCCACCCAGCCTGGGGCCTGACGGCCAGAACCCCCCTTTGCACCTGTGTGACCTTAGGCACGTTAGCTCGGCATTCTGAGCTGCCTCCTGTCTAACAGGTTGATGCACACCTTGCCGATTGGCGTAAGTTCAAAAAAAAAAAAATCTCTGTTAAGTGGCTAATCAGGTCCCAGCTCCTGGAAAGCAGTCGAGAAATAGGGGCTGCTGTAAGGATTCCCTTAGCGGGTCAGCTTCATGCTGAAGAAGGCTCACTGTGGACCTGCCTGTGAGCAGAAGCCCTGCTTTGGGCAGGTCCCCTGGGACTCTGCAATTCCAGAAACCACGCTTGGGAGACTTGAACAACTTCCCTAACTCAAACAAGCCTTTGGCGAGAGAGCTGGCTCTGAGAGAACATCAAACCCAGTGTTTGGGGGGCTGTTTTCCTAAGGCAGTGACAGCCTCTAATGGGAAGTCTTACCTGCTGCTGAGTCTCATTTATCAGACCTTGTCAGTGCACTGCCTTGCCCTGGGGTTCTCCCTCTGTGCACCCAACTTCTTTATTTAAATACAATATGGAGAAAATAGAAAACCAAGCTTGTTAGAATTATGCCTGAAAAGGGCCCACGGGGGCTCTCTTTATGAGGAGAATAATACATGCTTTAGTGCATGGATTTTCTCTGTGTGGGCTCTTTACAGGATTTTTTTTTTCTCTTTCACTTATTCTCAGTTACGTCCCAAATGAATTCATTCGACAGAAGATTTTGAACACATGCTAGGTGCCAGGTACTGCACTCTGTGCTGAGGATGCAGGACTAGAGTCAGAGACGTTTTCTTTTCATCTAGAGTTCATACTCTAATTAAGAAGACAGACACTCAAACTGATAATTATAGATCAACCTGGGAAATGCAAATTTAGTGAGATTGACTGTCAAGTCTAAAAGGGATGAATTGGAAAGATAAGGTGGATTAGGTAAGCGCATTCCTTAGTTTAAAAGTATTTACTGGGGAGCCTGGGTGGCTCAGTTTGTTAAGCATCCAAGCATTCCGGCTTAGGTCATGATCTCCTGGTTCATGAGTTCGAGCCCCGTGTCAGGCTCTGCAATGACAGTACAGAACCTGCTTTGGACTCTGCCTCCCTCTCTCTCTGCCCTCCCCTGCTCTCTCTCTCTCTCTCTCTAAAACAAATAAATAAATATTTTTTTTAAAAAAAGTATTTACCAAGCACTTCTTATATTGATCCAGGCACCGGGGAATGACACAGGGATGTGGTCTTTGTTCTTGGACCTTATGTCTCATGGGGATGGAGGAGAGGTCTTTTTCAGACCCCAAGCTGCCCCACCACCAATGCGTAGTTATAGAACCTTGGCCATTAAACTAATAAATACTTTAAAATTAGTGACCAATGCTAAGAAGGAATAAATAGAGTAAGGGGCTAGAGTCCTAGAAGGAACGGCAGCTTTACTGAGGGTGAATGGGAAGGTCCTCTGTGAGAAGCTAGCACTGGCGGCAAGACTCGGATGCTAAGAAGGAAGCAGCCCTCTGAGGATCTAGGATGTGCAAAGGTCCTGAGGCAGGAACTTGCTTGAATGGGTCAAGGAAAGCTGAAGTGTTGTTAGCAAGGGAAGGAGATGAAGTTAGAGGGATAGCAGGGGCCCCATGATGGAGGATCTCACCACTACGCTAAGGAGCTGGGATTTTTTTCTTTTCTTTTTTCTTTTTTTATTTCAGCATAGTTGACATACAGTATCATATTAGTTTCAGGTGTACAACATAATGATTCAACAATCCTGTCCTTTACTCAGTGCTCCTCAAGATAAATGTACTCTTAATCCCCTTCACCTGTTTCCCCACCCACCTGCCCTCTGGCAGCCACCAATTTGTTCTCTGTATTTTTTTAATTTTTTTTTAATGTTTATTTATTTTTGAGACAGAGACAGAGCATGAACGGGGGAGGGGCAGAGAGAGAGAGGGAGACACAGAGTTGGAAGCAGGCTCCAGGCTCTGAGCCATCAGCCCAGAGCCCGACGCGGGGCTCGAACTCATGGACCGCAAGATCATGACCTGAGCTGAAGTCAGATGCTTAACCGACTGAGCCACCCAGGCGCCCCTGTCCTCTGTATTTTAAGGTCTGTCTTTTAGACATGTGAGACATGTCTCTTTTGTATTTTGTTTGTTCATTTTGTTTCTTAAATTCCACATAGAGTGAAATCATATGGTGTTTGTCTTTCTTTGACTTGTTTTATGTAGCATTATACTCTCTACCTCTGTCCATGTCATTGCAAATGGCAAGACTACATTCTTTTTATGGCTGAGTAATATGCCAGCATTCAGATACACACACATACACACACATACACACACGCACACACACACCCCATATCTTCTCTATCCAGTCATCTGTCAGTGGACACTTGAGCTGCTTCCGTATCTTGGCTGTTGTAATAATGCTGCAAAGCACAGAGGTGCATATATCTTTTTGAATTAGTGTCTTGTTTTCTTTTTGAGAAAGAGACAGAGCCAGTGGGGGAGAGGCAGGGGGGAGGGGGGGAGACACAGAATCCGAAGCGGGCTCCAGGCTCTGAGCTGTCAGCACAAAGCCTGATGTGGGGCTTGAACCCACGAGCTGTGAGATCATGACCTGAGCCGAAGTTGGATGCTTAACCGACTGAGCCACCCAGGCGCCCCTAATTAGTGTCTTGTTTTCTTTGGGTAAATGCCCAGTAGTGCAGTTACCAGGTCATATGGTAGTTCTCTTTTTAGTTTTTTGAGGATCCTCCATATTGTTTTCCGCAGTGGCTGGACCAATTCACATCACCAACAGTGCACAAGGGTTCCTTTTTCTCCACATCCTCACCAACACTTGTCATTTCTCGTCTTCTTGATACGAGTCAACCTGACAGGTGCAAGGCAGTCTCTCATTGTGGTTTTGATTTGCATTTCCTTGATGATGAGTGATGCTGAGCATCTTTTCATGTGTCTGTTGGCCAACTGTAGGTCTTTCTTAGAGAAATGTCTGTTCATGTCTTTTGCCCATTTTTAAATTAGATTGCTTTTTTTTGGTGTTGAATTGTATAAGTCATTGCTATATTTTGGATATTAACTCCTTATCAGATATATCATTGCAAATATGTTCTCCCATTCAGTAAATTGCCTTTTGGTTTTGTTGATGGTTTCCTCCACTGTACAAAAGCAGTGTTTTGTTTTGTTTTGTTTTGTTTTGTTTTGTTTTGTTTTGTTGGTGTAGTCCCAATAGTTTAATTTTGCTTTTGCTTCCGTTGCCAGAGGACACATAACTGGAAAAATGTTTCTACAGCCGATGTCAGAGAAATTACCGCCTGCGTTCTGCTCTAGGAATTGCATGGTTTCAGGTCTCCCTTGTAGATCTTGGAAGCTTTGGTATGCTTGGAGTTTCCGCGGTGCACCTGCCAGCCTCAGAGAAGCTCCAGAAAAGGGAGCCTCACTTCTCTGTGAGGTCTCAGCTGGGGTCAGGCTCAGATTCGAGCTCTTTACTTCTCAAAGGAGTGAGCTCCCTGTCACTTGAGGGATACAAGGAAGCTTATTGACAGGATTTCATGGAAAGGAGCCGGGTTGACCTGGAGTCCAGCCCCAGCTGGAAAGGCATGGCCCAAGAAGGGACAACATGATTCCTCAAGAAGCAGGTTCTAAGCCAGTCCTGCCCCTGAAACACCGAGTTTTAGTTCTTCTTTATCTGTTAGCTCCGTCACATACTCGTTTCTAGATTCTCCCCTTCAATTGTTCACGTGATAGTTCACACATGATCCCCCTTCGCTGCACACGCCCTCCCCAAGCACCTTGTCTGGGCCTCTTGACGGGGCATCTCTCGGTGCGCAGGGCCCGTGGGCGCAGAGAAGAAGGTGCCAGCAGCCTGGCAGGCAGGGGACAGGTAGTGACGAGCAGTGAAGCTGAAACGGTAAGAAGGGGTGTTCCGGGCGGACAGGGGTGGGAGGAGGAGGAAGGAGGCTCCCCATGGAGGAGACCGCCAGGGTCAGGCCAGCCTCGTGGACAGCTGCAGGCCCTCTCCTGCTTCTCCTCTGTCTCAGCGGCTTTGGCCTTTTCTCAAAAAGGCTGGCACTTGAGGTGGAGGGAGGAACCCAGGGTGTGGAAAAGGGCCAGCGGGAGTTGCAGTCTGGCTCGGCCCTCAGGCAGGTAACCCTCAGGAGCCGGGCTGAGCGGAGCCAGGCTCCAGGAAATGTGGCTGGGGCCACTGGGTCCCTGGGAGCTTTTAGCTCGGCATGAGCGCCTGCCACGGCCTCAGGAGCTGAGCTGAGCTGAGTGCGGAGCTGAGGAAGGCACCTGGGAAAGAAAGAGAAGTTCCCCGCACTGCTCAGAGAGACTCCCAAGAAAAGTCGGAAAAAGCTACAGGGCCCAATGAGGTTGCACGCGCATAGTCTAAACTTGGCCGCATGTCACGTGTTCCGTTGTCTGGGTCCCGTGTTTTCATCATCTGAATGTGGGCTTCCTTCTCTGCTCTCCCTTACTCAGCCTCAGAGCTGGCATGGCCGGAAGACCAGGCGTCAAATCCTGTCTGCTGTGTATCAGGTGAATGACTTGGGCAGTCACCTCACCTTTCCATGTCTCGGTTTCCTCGTCTGTAAATTGGGAATAATGTTACCTACCTAGAAAGAGTCTTAGGCACATTAGAGTTACTCACCGTAACTGCATAGACAGTCACACTGTCCATGCTCAGCACAGGTGGCTGTGATGTCATTTAAGATGTTTGCCTTGCCTGACGATTTCATGGAAAGTCCAGTAGATGTGGGTTCGAATCCCACCTTCTGCCACTGCCTTACCAGCTGTGGGACCTTAGCTGAGAGTTTTTACCTTGGGCCTCGATTCTCGCATCAGTAGTCGGTTCAGATTATACCTGATGTCCGAGGTGATTCTCAGTGGCACCCACGGACTCCGAAAATGTCCGGGTTTGAGAAACAAATCATGTGTTCTCCCCACCCGTCAGTAAAGTGGGCATGACAGCACGTCCTCGGGGACTTCTAGAAGGACGATCCAGGAAAAGGCAAAGGAGAACTCATGATAAGCCTGAAAATGCCCAGCCAGCCACCCCACCCGCCACAGCCCAGCCCACAGTCACATTCTACAGGCGTCAGTCCCAGCCCCATGTCCAAAAAGAAGCAGTTTAAATTCACAGCACGTAGCAAAAGTTGTTGGAAACCTTCTTCTCTTTCTCTCTTGATCTCAGCACCGCTAGCATACTGAGCTGCCCGTAAAGACCACCTCCTGCCCATTAGACGCCCCCGAGTCCCCCTCACATTCAAAGCCCTGTGTTTCCCTGTCTCCTCTTCTCCTACCCAGTTGTCCCCCAGGTAGGCCAACTCAGTCTCGGATGTAGGTACAGCTCAGTATTTTCCCTCTCCCCCACCTACATAGTCAGCCCCTTTAAGCAATCAGGATATACTCCGGTTGAGATACCACTGAGGTGAGCAGTCAGCCCTGGGAGTTCCGGAGACCAGATTTTCTGTTTTTGAGGCAAGGACAAGGTGGCCACCCCAGATGCCCCAGGAGTCTCGATTACAAGTCAATAGGAGTTCAGAAAAGGGCAGGCTGCTGTGGGCCTCAGTCTCGGGCACAGCAGGGCTTCAAAAACCAGGGATGGGTTTCTCTAGGAAGAGACCTTCACACAAGGACTCAAGGAAAGCAGCTTATTTGGGGGGTGATCCCAGGAGGGAAGCAGACATGTAAAAGGTGGGGAAGGAAAGGGGGGTGAAGGAAGAGGCTTTACAGATCAAGTTATTTCCAAGGGTGAGCAGAGCGGATTCCAGCCAGAGAACTCCGGACAACTCAGGACGTACGCACGTCAGAGTCACCCCGACCCCAAAGAAGTATTTACAGCGAGTTCCTGCAGTCGGTCCTGGGGAAGGAAGAGGTGTTAACTCTCCAGCCCTTGGGCTCGGCTCATGGAAAGGCAGACAAAGCCCCTGGCTGGTGATGCGGGCAGGCGGGGGAGGGGGGCCAACACTGAGATGCAGAAAGCATCTGTTTGGGCATTCTAGGGTCTTGAGCCAGAAAACACTGTGCACCCACAGGATTGTAGATCCGTGTAGCCCAGGCACCGTGGCTCCTCCAGGGCTGTAGACCCGGTACCCAGCACGGCCCCAGCTTAGAGCAGGAACTCAGTAACTTGTGTCCACTGTAAGAATGAACAAACCAATCCATTCTGCAGCTGGGAAAACCAAGACCCAGGCTGAGGGTGTGCTGGTCTCCAGTTACAGGTGTCCCCAGGGTCCTGGACCTTATTCCAGTCTGCCTTATACCTGCAGCACCCCTTATCCAGGCCCCCATGCTTGTCTGTTTCGACACCCCCCTAGTGCCCACGCAAGCGAGGAAGAACGGTAAGGCGTGCCCGGAAGAACGTACCACCAAGCCCTCTGACCTCTGTCTTCATTGGAACGTAGACTCCTGACCACACTGAGTAACAGACCATCAGGGTGTGGTTAACCTACCCTCCAGAACCCCTCAGCGTGGGCTTATCCTGATAGACTTTACTTGTGTTTTCTGACCTGCTCGTCAGCTGTCCTCACCTATTAGGATGTGGCAGCGCCTCATTTTTAATTAGAATTAGCAGAGTCAGTTTGGCGTTACATGGCCCATTTGCTCCCAAGACTCTTCAAAAACATCCTCTCCCCCGGAAACTCCCACGTGGATGTTCAAACCTGAGAATTTGACTTAAAAGTCCAGATTAAAGAACTTCTACTAGAATAAAGTCTTTGTCAAAGCATGCTAATTGGAAGTCAAGAGGGGACTCAATTTATGTTTCAGCAGAGCGGAGTGTTCGGGAATGAATTTAACGAAGTCGCATGATTGATCTCATGCAAATGCAAGATAGAATCACAGAGGGTGGCTGTTAATGAGACTGAGAGGCACCAAGGCCTTTATCACAAACATTTTCCCAATGTTTTCTCACTTTCTGAGCAGCCGTCTCCTAACCAGCGTCCCTGTCTACCTGCACTCTCCCTCTGCAACCCCAGCTCCACTCTGCATCAGGGACCACTTTCCAGAGCAGTCTGATCTGCCTGCCTCCTGCTAAAACCTCCTGCAGACACCTGGGGTCCACCCAGCTTCGTATAGTCCTGTGCCAAGGATGCCTCTGCAGCCTCCAAACAGGCACCCTCTAAACCACTCTTGTGCTCTGCACCCCACTGGTTCCTTGACCACATCATGAATTTCCACTCTCCCTTGAAAGACTTGCTTAACGGCCATTATTTCCTATTTATTCATCCACTCACCCATTCAACAAACATCTATTAAGGGATACAATTTGCTATGGGGAAAGCACCAGTGAGCAAAAGAAACACGCAGCCTACCTCCGAAGAGCATGATAAGCAAAAGCATAAAGAAGTCAAAAGATCACGAAGGATACCCTCCATGGAAGTCACGGGTGGTGGCAAAGGGACCTCCTCCTTCTCTGTAACTAGACACACACTCGAGTCTCCTTCCCCCTCCTAGAGCAGCCTCCCTTTAATTTCTTTAGAAGACATGCTTCATGTGGGCGAGACCACAGCCTTGGTCAGGACCTTTGCTGGTTACCTGCCTGGGCAGGTAGTTAGGCTGGGAGGGAGGCAAGACAGGTGCCATTGCTTACATATCCCATACTGAGGGCCAAGCCTGTGCTGAGTAAATTGCCCATATATCCTGGGTGCCCCGAAGTCCCTCCACTGCTGGGGGCATTTCCAGCAGTGGGCACAATCTGAGCATGGCAGGAGCTAGAAATTGCCACGAAGGACGTGCACACAGCAAACAGGTAGTTGGAAAGTCTGAGACAGGGAGTCTCACTTCCCGTCTCCGGCGTCAGTCTCCCCACGTGGAAGGCAGGGATGGGGCTGGACAGTGGAAGCCTGAGTTTGCAGCATCTCTGGATACAAAAGGAATGGCTTTTGCTCCTTTGGTTCAGAGCAATGACTCCTGATGACTTGTAATTCTTTTTTTTTTTTCAAAAAATTTCTTAATGTTTATTTATTTTTGAATGAGAGACAGAGTGTGAGTGGGGGAGGGGCAGAGAGAGAGGGAGACACAGACTCCGAAGCAGGCTCCAGGTTCCGAGCTGTCAGCACAGAGCCCGACGTGGGGCTCGAACTCACAGATCGCAAGGTCATGACCTGAGCCAAAGTCAGACGCGCAACCGACTTAGCCACCCAGGTGCCCCTACTTGTAATTCTTCTTTATCCAAGACCAACAATGTCTGATGCTGTCTTCCTCCTAAGGGATCCCTTCTAAGGGATCTTAGCGATGCCTCAGTCCTGCAGAGGGCAGACTTTTCAAGAACCTGGCACGTAGGAAGTTCTTGATCCATTAACTCTCGCCATTGCTGTAATTGCCCAGGAGAGATGGGGGCCAGGAGAAAGTTAATCTTGTGGTCGGTCTGGCTATTTTGTCTCAGTGGATTCCCAGATGCTAGAAGCCCTGGGAGAAGCTGAGCCTGCTCCTTGCTCACCACCGATGTCCGAGCACCGTGCCTGGCACGTGGCCGATACTCAACAAGCATTTAAGTGATTGCGTCATGGGAAGAAGGATATCTGTACCAGTTGTTACGGGGCAGCCTTTGCAACGTGTTGCACACAGTGCTGAAGCACTCTCGTTTGACCCCCAAAACAATGCTAAGAGGTAGGAACTGTCCTCATTTTATAGATGAGAAAACTGAGAGCCATCGATACGACTTGTCTGTGGTCACACAGGCTGTAAGTGAAGCTGTTTTTCTGACTCCAAAGCCAGTGCCCCTGGCCACCAGGGTGGCTGCCTCATCAAGGTGATAACGGACCGTGTGCCAAGCACGTGCCACAGGTGGCTTTACTGAGATTCTGAAGAGCTCATCAAGTGCCCAGATTACAGGTGGGGACACCGAGGCTTGCCGTAGGACCAAAGCCTTATTGGCCGCGGAGCCAGAAGTGCCCACTGAGAGTCAGGATGGGACGAGCCTCTGCCGGGGATTCCTGGGCTGCACCTGCCACATGGCCCGTCCTTCCCTACCTGGGAAGCACATGCCTGAAGAGGTGGACACCCCCTCTGAGGGGACAGACCTGCCTTCTCCCCGTTTGGCGGAACAGGCACCCTTCAAGGCGAGGGGCTTCCCGAGCAGACAGCCCCCCCTCGCGCTGCCCCCCTTCCTGCACCAAGTGCGTGCTGGTGCCAGCTCCCTGCAAGCTGCAGGTGTGCTGATGGCTGATGGCCTGATTTTTGTCACAAAACAAAGCTGTTTGGGAAATAGTGCCTTTGCCCTCTCTCCAGCGTCTCCTAGAGAATGGGCAGGGGGGAGGATCTTTTATCTGAATCGGAAGCTCTTGGTGACAGCTTGTGTGGCCTTCAGCAAGCCACTTTGCTGCTCTGTGCCTCGATTTCCTCATCTTTCAAATGGGTATCAGAATACCCCCCTCCTAACGTAGTTATGTGGACTCATCACATAGATTAGTAGATCCTAAAAATGCCCAGCACAGGACTTAGAATGTAAATGTTGGATGAAAATGGACAGATGAGCAGACAAAAAAGATAAAGTGTAACGAAATAAGCACAGCAAAATATCCGTGAAGAATTTTCAAAATTATATTAAATTAAAAAAAAATTTGTTCTTAAAGTTTGTTTATTTTGAGAGAGTCAGAGAGCACAAGCGGGGGAGGGGAAGAGAGAGGGGGGCACACAGGATCCGAAGCAGGCTCCGTGCTGACAGCAGAGGGCCTGATGCGGGGCTCAAACTCACGAACCGTGAGATCGTGACCTGAGCCGAAGTTGGATGCTTAGCCGACTGAGCCACCCAGGCGCCTCTTAAGTTAAAAAAACTTTGAAGGTATTTTTAAAACTCCTACTTAAGGAGAAAATGTGTTTAAAGGATTAAGTGGCATGGGGCACACCTGTGGAGACTATTAAGGAGATTTAAAAGCCCTTATTATAGGGCTTTTCAAGTTGATGATAGTGGCTCCATTCAAAGAATGTAATAATCTGAATTATAGAATAGTTTGGACAGTTGCCCTTTATTTCTTTTATACAAAAATGAAATAAAATTTGACATTTTACCCAGGTGCCTGGCAAGAGCTAGAAAATAGAAGAGGAGGGGGAAGGGACTAACGGCCGCGTGGGGGGAAGCCACAAGCAGAAATGATAGAGCAGTCTTCTGGAATACTGCAGGCACACATTGCTAAGCACGTTCCATTTGGTCCTCAAAACAATGCCAAGAGGTAGGGACTGTTGCTGTCTTCATTCCGAGATGTGTTTTCCACACAGTTTCCCGAGAGGCCCCAACCGGATTAAGTTCTGGTGGCCCACAGAGGTGACTTGCTGATAACACACCTCTATGCACTTCCTTCAGTTACCCACACCCTTACCGGCATTTTCTAGAAACAACTCACACACAAAACCCATGTCAGGGTCTGCTTCCGGCGAATCCAGAATAACATAGCCAAATAAAATAACAAGTAGGAACCAAATAAGATAACAACGAATGTCGGCCAAGAGACATAAACACAATTTGCGAAGTTTAAGCTGCACCATACTCCTAGGCAGTAGGTATGGGTCCTGTGACGTGAAGAGAACTCCGTGCGAGGCCCGCTGGATACAGAGTGGAAACAGCAGCATGAATCCACTGTCATCTTTTATCCTTTTGAGCCGAGAGGTGCAGTCAAAAGAAGGCAGGATTTTGAGTCCTAAAATCCAACTTTGCATCCTCTTTCGTGGGTGCAATCAGGGGTGATTGGAGTGGCCCAGTCAGGTGGAGGCCGGCAGCAGGAGGAAGTGAAAGAATTCACCCAAAGCAGAACAAAGGACATAGAAGTTTCTCGAATACAGTCACTGCACGGGGGGCAGCGAGCAGGACAGCAAAGGAGAAACTGTCTGGCACGAGGGGTGACGAGGGGCTATAGTACTGGAGGGAGTGAGGAGGTATGAGAACATATGGAATTTTCCTTTTTCGGTAACTGTGCCCGGTTACAAGTAGCCCGATGGTCAGTTGGGGCTTACGGCTGGTTCAGGGTGGGTCGCTTAATGCACCTGTTTGCATTCAGCCCAGGGGGTCATTGGGGGCCGTTGCTCAAGCCTGTTACCTACAAGCGGTCTCCACATCTTTCATTTACAAGTGGGACCAGTAACATTAGCCCTTCGTCTTCTAGAGCCTCAGTTTCCTAATCTGCAGCGATAATTCACAACTCATAGTTGGGTTGTGAAGAAAGATCCAGTGAGATATGGCATCTAAAATCTTTTTGTAAACAACAAGATCCACAAAGTAAAGGGCCCCGACCAGAGATTTTGGAAGAAGGCACCCCCTTGTCAAAATCCTGTGCCAGAAGGGATTGTTTCCAACTGCCCTTTAATTCTGAAGCACGTTATTTTAAAATGAGTGCCAACCGCACACCTACCACAAGAAACACCAATACCTTAACTTTACAAAACGAGTTACTAAGGGATTTTAGGTAAATGTGGTCATGTACAGCCTTCTGACAGATCTTCCTCCCACAAATACCTAACAAAATGAGCTTTAAAAAAGTTGTTAAAAAAAAACCAACCAAACAAACCTTAACTTTGATACGGAAAAAAAAAAATATGGCCAGCAGCAAGCCAAGAAGGAAACATACCATAGGCTGTGAAAATTGGCAGCCAAGGAAGGATATTCTAGCATAGGACATTCTGTCTCCACCCTTCCGAAACAGCACTGACCAGGGAAGGGGATTCAATACCCCCTAAGAACTCTCCCTAACATCCCTGATTGGTGGGGAAACTAGAGTGAGGAGATGAGTCAGCAGTCCTGGGGAAGATACTTTCCCCCGTAGCAGTCCTCCCCAAAAGACTTCTCATTTTCCAAGACTATTCTAATTTGAGGAGACCAGTTGAAGCCCACAAAAGCCGGGTGTACCCCTGACCTCCTGGAATGGATTCTGGTGCGTGTCACTTAAAATCTCAGAGGCCAGAGCAGAGCCCAGATGCTCCAAGTTTGCTCTGCTCCCCAGCCCTAACGTTGGCCTCCATTTATGGAAAAGTTACTAAAAGACAGTACCCACACCCCCAATTGTGATTTGAAAGAAAAGACATCGTGGAATGAGATCAGAAAAGGTGTTGAGGATGAATCACCACATCGGGGCGGATGGCAATCTGGATGGAACAACTCATTCTCCCATGGAAAGACAAAAGGCAGTGGCACAGGGAATGCACCAACATGGGACCAGAAGAAGGAAGAAAAGAGAAGAGATGAAGAAGAGAAAGAAGGGAGAGATTGCCTGAAGCATGCAAAATCTGTTTAGACACAAGATAATCAAGTCATTCAGGAAACAACAGACATGGAAGAGGGAGAAAATTAATCCAACATACAGATAATCACTGTCTGTGGAGTAGAGAGTCCAACAGGTAGACCAGAAGAGGCTTTCAAATCTAAGATAGGAAGTAAATGAAGAGCGATCTGTAGTTGAGACAGAGTCACTGTGTTCTAAGAAAGACGGTTATGGGGAGACCAACCCCAGACACATCACAGTTAGTAAACAGTTCAGTTAATAACTTGAAGCATAAGAAAGGATTTCTTCAGGAGAAAGCCAGTTGCCTAAAGGATAAGTATTGGACTAGCTCTAGGCTTCTCTCTAGCAACATTCACTGTCCGTGCCAAGTACCAAAACACAAGTGGGTATCATCTCTGGATGGAAGGTCTAGGGATGACTTTTGTTTCCTTTCATGCTTTTCTACATTGTATGCTTTCTTTAATTGTTGAAAATGGGTACGTATTACTCATGATAATCAGAAAAATATAACGACACAATTTTCATTTTTGAAAAACAACAGAAAAATAAAGGACCTACCAGAAATCCACTCTGTTTGCATATCACACCCCATTCTTTCTCATTTTACTTTGGATTTAAAGAAACAGTGAGAGGCTCTCAGGAAACCAGGCTAACATTGCCTTCAGACAAAAGAGAAAAATGAATTCCAGAAGTTGGTAGGGCACTCAGATAAAACCATGAATACTCTTAAGTTCCTTTCCCATATTTTAAGAATTGTAAACGTCTTTAGTCTTGCTTGCGTCACAATGGAGTCATTGAGACTCACACTGGCAGTTACCCAGCCTTGAATTCGAGTCCCACTGGTGGTATGATTCGAGGGAATCAGTTAACTTTCTTACGCCTCTGTTTCTTTACACATTAAATGGGAAAAATAGTAGTAACAAATACCACATACTAGTGGCAATTCAATGCAATAACGTATGTCAAGTGCTTTTTACAATATGTGCCACTTACTGTCACCCCCATCAGCAGTCGCAGCAGCACCATTGTCCTTTTTATAATCATCACCGCCAGCATCTTCGTTTTGTCATCGTCACCATCATCATCACTCTTGGCTAAGAGTCCTTGGGCATGTCACTCCCGTTTTCTGAACTTCAGCTAGCTCATGACAAAATGAAGGGAAATAATTCTTTCTATAATAAGAAGAAAAAGCTAACACTTATCATATTAATTATAGAAGCTAACACTTACTGAATGCCTCTCATGTGCCCTACTTAATACTAAGCGCTTACTAGTCATTTAATCCTCACAAATACCTCCGTGGTAAGTTCCTACTGTCATCACTGTGCAGGTGAGAAGCCTTAATTCTAAAGAGATTCGGTAGAGCTGCATTTAAACGTGTTCTTACTGACACCAGAGGCCAAGCCCTAGCCCGCTGTGCTTTACCACCCGGTTGTTAGGTTCAAGGGGGATCACGGAAATGAACACCAATCAGCAAAACAGGCTGTACAGAATTCTTATTGTTTCTTGTATTTGCCCTCAGAGGTGGCCTGAAGGGAGGAGAGAGGAGACCCAATGTAGATGTGCTGTGAACTTCACAGTGTCTTGCTCGTTCCTTGTGGGTCCTGCAGACGTTTACTGAGTCCCTAGCATCTGTATCCTAAGTGCTGTGCCAGGAGCGAGGGCCACCCCCAACAAACAGGTCGTGGCCCAGCCCTGAAGAAACACAGAGACACGCGGGGAGGCAGGTGTATCAACATTCTCTGCTCCACCGTAAGCTGATGTACCAGTATAAGGAATGTTAATGGAGCTACCGACAGGTGCTTCCAAACCACACCTAGGGAAGTCAGGGCAGGTGGCACACCAGCCTCCAGCCCTGTCCAAGCTTCACAGTAGCTGTGAACTGACCCCCGAGGGTGTGCCGCACGGCTCCCAGTGGCGGTAGCTGCGGGAACAACCGGCTGTGCGACAGACTCTCGACAAGGCAATATTGTGCTTGCTAAGACCTAAAGGCTGATTTTCGCACGTTTCAACGCGTCACGGTTGTTCTTGCACATTTTGATAGATACCTTTAAGATATGGAAAGTCTCCTTTCTTTGTAGTAAACAATGTATCAGATCTTTTCAAAATCAAATTTTGAGTGTCTAATACAAGTACGTGAATATCGATCACATATCTACTCTCTGCCCAAGAGGCCAGGCAGATGGGGACACTGTCTGCCCTGGAGGGCTCATAGTCTAATGGGGGATGAGGGGCTGGTCCATTCTGAGTCATTTTGATGTGCTGGAGGCCAAGGCTTGCTGGCAGAATAGAGGGGTTATAACAGTGAACACTCTGAAGGGACAGGCTTGAGTCGTCCTGTGACCCCTGTCACCTTGGGTTTCTTGGTTGAACTTGAGCAGTATATGTTGTTTGTAACACTCACAGCGAAAGCTTTGCTTCCATGGGGTGGAGTCTCTGAAGTCTGCCCCTTCCTTCCATCCCCACTGGCACCATGCAAGCCCTCTAGGCAACCATGGCCTCCTCCTGCCCTGGCCAGCAGCCTCCTGCAGCCACCACTCCACCCTCCGGTCCCCTCTCTAAACAGCTGTGGTCTCTACAAAATGCAGGCGGATCACATCAGCCCCTACTCAAAACCCCGCATTGTTTTTCTTCAGTAGCAGACCCTCTCCTTGATCTACAAGAGGCTGCTTAATTGGTCCTGCTTCCCTTTCCCGCTTAATACCATTCCTCTCTCCCCTCGGTCAACACAGTGGCCTCTGCTCTAGACCTTGACCCAATCCCTTTCACCCTCCCGTCCCTCTGCCTGGCAGTCTTCCCCAAATGTTGGCAAGCTGTGTCTCCTCCTTCAAGTCACATCTGACCCATCGCCTCCCAGAGAGGCCTCCTTGACCGCCGCTCCCTCCAGTGCTGAGTGTGTTCCCTCCATACTTAGCGCATGTTGTAATTACTTATTCATTCGTTCACTTCTTTTTCATAGACAAGTCATTTCTCCCCACCACCCCCCCCCTTCCAGAAGAGGGAATGAATCCCAAGAGGGCAGGACATTGCTCCTGTCGTCCACCACTGTAGGACCAGCCCCAGCACGGTCAACAACCATGGCACCCTTAAGTGTCTTCCTAGAGTCTGGCATTCCCCTTCCACTACCCTTGTCTGTACGACGCCAGCATGTAGATCTGATTGGCACAGTGGGGATTGCATTTGGGGGGTGGTGCAAACAGGACCCCAGTGGCCATGCTGAGCCCCAGGTCCTGGGTCTGGGCACAGGGCCCAATCCTGGATCTCGCTGAGTTCAGGGAGAGTACGGTGCAGACCTTGGGGATTCTCAGCTACGTGTGGCACCCCGAGGACATTTGGAAATGGGTGCAAGCCCCTGTGGGGAGCTCCGGGCATCCAGGAGGTGAGGGGTGACAAACATCGTGCAACTGCACATTATAGTCCTCAAGATAAACAACTGTCCTCCGTCAATGCCAGTGATGTTTCTGCTGAGTGACGTCCCGCTGCCGGGACGACTCTGGGACTGGGACCCACCACCCATCCAGTCATAGGGGAGATCAGGAAGACGAATGGTTCACCGGTTGAGTGAGGGTTTCCGCCCCGTCAGGCAAGGATCAACAGGGGCAGTGCCGACCTGTGGAGGTCGAGTCCCAAGCCTCAGTTCTGGCCCTGCTACACTGGAGCTGGGTGACCTTGAGTAAGTCAAGTAAGCTCTCTGGGCTTCAGGTTTCTCTCCCAGGGAATATGGGAGCCAGGACCTGCCTGACACAATATGCCAGTGAATGTCACTTGCCTTGGAAATCAAGTTAGCATCTATCGTAGTCATTTTGTGGCGGGTTACAGCTTGATTCAGAAGGCGTTGGGAGAGCCAACAGGATCAGTCGCCTCTCACTGGGATGCGCCAGGTCAGAGAGGCGGTTCGTACACTTTGAGGAGTTAGGGGCTGACTCCAGCACGCATTCCTGAAGCTGTCCCTCGCCCAGGCAGGGCCAGCTCTTATGGCTCTTCTAGAAAGGTTGCTGCCCTGCCATGTGAAGATGGAGGCCGGCAGCACGACCTTGTCACCTTGTCGTGGTGATTAATCGTGTGCCCTTGCTCTGCCCCCACAGGGGGCATCCCGTTCATCCTGACCGGCGAGTTCTTCCAGCAGCCCCAGCGGCCGGCTGCTTTCATCATCGCGGGCACCGTCAACTGGCTCTCCAACTTCGCCGTGGGGCTCCTCTTCCCGTTCATTCAGGTATGACCGCCGAGGGGTCTCTTGCCCACGGGATGCCCTCTGACTCGGCACCCTGAGGGCTGATCCACAGAGCAGAGGCCGGGTCCGTCACAACTGGGAAACTCACGCTCTTGGCCTAAGGACGGCAGAAATGCGCCTTGGCTCAAACCCTTAATTCGCTTTCTCCTTCCTGCACCTTCCAGGAGCTGCCCAGGATGCCAAGGGCTGCCTCAGAGGGAGTGGGCTTCCCGTCGCTGAGGGTCTGCAGGGAAGCCTAGGTTAGAATCCCAGACCTGCCTTTGTGCATGTGCTTGTGACGGTGCTAGACGAGGTCCGGGTAACAGTGACAGTGCACGCTGCAACGTGCCATGCGTCGGACATCCTCATTGGCATCGTAACCAAGCTGACGGGGTCACCGTCCCAAGGGTGACTGTGACGGACAGGGAAATGCTAACTCGGGAAATGGATACAAGTTCTTTCTGTGTAGGTCAACTCGCTCGTTTATTCAGCACGTATTTATTGAGTCCCTACTCTGTACCAGGCACTGTTTCAGGCGATGGGGATAGAGTGGGCACAAAAACCTGTTCTTGTTGGTCCTGGAGCCAGAAAGGGAAGCAGCAGAAACAGATGTGCGATTTTACATGTGACAGTGACACCTCGTATTTTAGAGGCGACACCTCAAGGGAGGTGACACCTGGGCAGAGACCTGAGTGAAGTGAAGCAGCCCAGGAATGGAGAGGTCCAGGCAGAGAAACAGCAAGTGCAAGGGTCCTGAGGCAGGGCCATGCTTGGCCTGTGTAAGGAATAGCAAAGAGGCCAGTGTAGCTGGAACAGAGTGAGGAACGATAATGGCAGAGGCAAGAAATGAGATCAGAGAGTTCTCTGGGGGCAGGAGCACAAAAGACGAGGACTTTACAGGTGTTCTGCCCAGAACCAGGGGCCCAGCTGCATGCCAAAGAGGGTCCAGCTCCTCTGCTCTAATGCCTCCAGGGCTCCCTGCTGCCCATGACAGAAGTGATACCATCAGTGAAGGTGAGAATCCATCAGACGTCCCTGAGGAAGAACCACCATCCATTCTCAGGGACCATTTCAACCCTCCCCCCCTCCCCTGGGGTTAATACTTTGCTTATTAATTGACTAGCACCAAGCCCAGCACATCCCAGAGGCCCTGCTGTAAGCTCGACTGAGTCCCAGGTCAACAGGCCTGGCCACAGCACCGCATGATGGTTAAACCTGCATCCGTGGTTACAGGTCCCTTGCACACGGCTGCTTCTGTGCCCACTCCTACAGCCCTGAGCTGGGGTTTCCTGTCATCCACCTCACTGCCGAGAGGCTGAGGCTCAGGGAACAGACACAGTCAGCCCGAGGTCCTGCAGTCACCACCCAACCTGGTCCCTCTGTCCCGGGGCCTCTTACTTGTGGGCATTCTCTGCCTGCGATTCACTAGTCTGGGCGAGAGGCTGACCCGCCGTGTGACTTTTAAAGCGTCGCCAACTGCATCTGAGGTACAGGCACCCTGCCTCTGAAGCGTGCATGACATGGGGGACGCCCTGGGCCCCACGCCCATTTCCTCCCGTCCTCGGAGCGGCCAGAACATAACAAGTTGTCTTTTCAATGACTTCGAACCTGAAATGGCTTTTTCCTGTTTGGGTCAAAGCCAGCAGAGCCAGGGATCAGTAAAATATTCATTATCTGGGGAAAATTAACTTCAAACCACTTCTCTGTCGACACGGACCCCCCTACCACCCCTGCAATGTAAGTGGAGAACTCTAGAGGCTTCACCTGGCCCACCCCTAAGCTTTCTGTGCCTGGGAAGTAGGCCACTGTCTTCCGAGCAGTTTGGGGTTGGGGGACGGTGAAAGCCCCCCAACCCCAAACACGACCCCTCATTTTCCCACCACGGTTCATGAGCAAACAGCATGAGGCGCTTCTGGAACACCGGTGTTCGCTGAGCACTTGCTGGGTGCCAGGCCCCAGTCAACCCCTGTCAGTGCCGGGAGGTCGTGCCTTCGTGTCTCCCTCATGCGGACCAGCGGACCAGCGGACCAGAGCTCGGGGAGATGCGGCCACTCCCCAAGGTCCTCCCCTGGGAAATGACAGAGCAGGACTTGAGCCCAGTCCCTCGTCCTCGCCTGTGAGACAAGGGGACGAAGGAGCCCTTGGTTATACGGCAGGGGATTCCTTCCTACAAGTGCGTTCGAGCTGGGCCCGAGGAGTTAATTTACGCTTAAATATGCACACGCACACGCGCACACACGCGCACACACGTGCACACGCAGGCACGCACCTCAGAGGGGTCTCCAGCTGATCGGATCCATCTGACCTTTATTTCGTGTCACTCGTCTGGCGAATCCTAACCCGTCCACAGCTTCTCCCAGCAGAGACATAGCGCTGCCTGTCCCTCGAGACGCTGCCAGGGACTCGGTGTGTACGGGCCAGGCTTGTGCCGGGTTCCTCAAGCACCTGCTGGTTCGGCCCACTCAGCTGGGTGACTTTTGTCAGGGAAGGGGTGCAGGAGAGGACAGCGGCCACGACAGAGCAGGTCACGCGCGCAGTCACGCCATGGCACGCTAGGTCTCATTGCCCCCACATGTCGGCCAGGATGGTTCGGGTTTGCTGCAGGAGGAAACGGTGCCCAAGTCTCAGGGGCTTTAAAGCACCCAGGACCGTGTCTTGTTCATGCTAGGTGTTCACTGCGGGGAGCGGGGGGGACTGGAGATCCTGCCCCGGGACTTCCCGACTCAGGCTTCTGCCCTCTGCAGCAACAGCCCCTGCAAGTGACGGGTCTCACACCTGTCCGCTAAGGCCTCGCCCGGCAGTGATGCGGGCTGCCACCGCGCAAATGCCCTTGAGTGAAAGCCTCAGTCACACGGTTCGCCCCAGGGGAAATGCAAAGTGCCTCGTGTCCAGAGGGGAGGAGCCAGAAATCTGCCCTTCCATAATGACGGCCATTGCCCACCCTTGGAGGAGGAAAGTCAGACTCAGCAGGCTCAGGACACTTGAAGGTCCCGTACCAGTGGGAGGAAGAACACGGTCCCACCCATGGATGTCACCCCCACGTGCCCTTCCTCTGCCCACAGGGCTTTGGTGTGTGTCAAACTCCATTCACCGTAACCCAGTTTTTGATAGCCTTGACCACTAATTTAGGGGATCACGTTCATTCTAACTGGCTCACTTCCAGCTGGGCTCCCGGGAGCCTGAGAGGTTTCTGGGGCCACAGCTCATCCTGGGTCACCCTGTGTGATGGACTAGAGCGTCTGAGGGCAAAGTAAGCCAGGACTCTCAGTGGTTAGAGGATCCCCTCCTCCGGAGGAGGAGTCCCCGAGCGTGCTGTCACCGTGATTAAAAATGCGTCCGTTCACACTACCGGTATGATCTCGTGCGCCACATTTCGCAGAGCAAGTCAGCCCGAGGGCCACTCAGAGCCCAGCCCAGAGCAGGGGAATAAGGCCAGGGCCCAGGTAAGGACTCAGGGCCAAGAAGGATGCCACCCGCCCACAGAGCTGAGCACCCCCCCCCGCCCCCGCAGAAATGACACAAGTCTGCATGTCTGTCTTAGAATATCCAGAGCAGCAGTCTCCTCTCAGACGTGTCAAGGGCACAGGAGAGTTGCGGGCACCATTCCTTACGGGCTGAGGTTTCAGGGTTTGGGGCAAGGCAAAAAGGAGTTGGGGCGGGGGGGCTTCACAGAAAGACGAGTGGCTGGGGAGGACCCAGCAGGCAGGTCTCTGACCCGTTCCCTGAGAGGTGTTGGGCTCAGATCTTGTCATTGCCTTTGGCATTTTGGGGCTAGAGCTGGAGAGATGTGTGGCTCCCGCGTCAGAGACCACCTGACCTTGACCTTGCCTGGCAATGTCCACAGCCACACAAGGGACATGGGTAGGCGGTCTGGGGGAGCCAAGGAGGAGAGCCATCTCTGCAGCAGCCCGCTGGGTCAGTGCGGCAGGGTCGTGAAAAGCTGACGGGCTATGTGAGCTACCAGGGACTGCGTGAGAGAGGAATTGAGGGGTGACGGGGAAGGAAGGGAGCCCTCAGTGAACACGCCAGGGCCATTACCACATCTCTGCCAGGCAGTCGCCAGACCTTCACTTGGAGCCGTCTGGAAACAGGGCTCTCAGGGTCCCTGGAGGAGAGTGACCCCATCATCCCCTTGTACTGGCCAAGATGGCGGGTCCATGAGTGTGTGGACGTCTGTGTCTTTCCAGAACAAGGCGACCAGTGGCTGCAGGCCAGACACTAAGCTGTGTTGTATCGAGACACATGGCACAAGGCCTGGCCATGACCAAACGATGGCTGAGTGGGAGGTGACATGTGTCACCAGAGGGCACAAGACACACTGGGTGTGTATGATCACACTGTTACGAAAGAGTAGGGCCAACGTCCAAACCTAACCCTGTCTAGCCCCTCTGGGTCACCCCACCAAGAACCATTTAGATTTCAAAATGCACATGTTCATTCACTCATTCATTCACTCACTCACTCACTCACTCATTTCTCAAACCCTTGCCGAGTACCTACAACAATGCCAAGCGCTGGTGGGGTGTGGGGACACACCGATAAGACCTGCACGGCCCCTGGGGGCTCTAAGCTGGGGTGGCTGTCGGCTGTGGGAGAGGAGGCAGATGTGGACCCGGGGGTGGTCCCACCAGGCAGAGCGGAGCCCGTGCCCACAGAATGCACAAACTTGCAGCGGCTCTCACGAGGGGGGCAGTCATTCCCACGGCAGGAGTCTGCCCGGGGAGGCGTCTCACAGGAGGGGCACGAGCTCAGCTTTGGAGCGTAAGTGGCAGTTAGATCCGTGGTGGCAGAGGAGAAGGGCCTTCCAGGCAGAGTCGACGGCAGGAGCCGAGGCTCAGAGCCGTGGAAACAAGTCCTGTGTTCTGAGGTACCAAGTGGTCCTAAGGAGCTGAAGCGGGGGGTATCGGGGGATGTAGAAGGGGTGTTATTGGAGAAGGGCTGGGCAGGAAGGTTTGACCCCGATCACGAGAGACCCTAGATACCAAGTTCAAACTTTGGGGTCCAGATATAAATGAGGACTTGACTCCAGGTGAAACGCTGAGCTGTATGTCTGGCATAAGAACTGTGGACATAGCCTTGCCACACTGCTGCTTCCAGCCTTGATGGATAGACTCCCCTCTTCCTTGGGCAGCAGGGTTGCCTTTGCTGGGGGTGGCCACCCATCAGTAACGAGCGTCCCCCCTCACCCTGGCATCGGCCGTGGGAACTCCCACTCACCTGCCACAGACCTGGCTCGCGTGGTGGGGGTGACAAAAGTGGAGGCGCCTTGTAGTCAAGCCACAAAGAACCCTAAAACCGTGACCCTGTGTCAAGCCCTCGTAACAGCCCATCCCCTGGATCCCCTCCCTCCTCAGGTCTCAGATTTGTGATAGTCCACAGGTTTGCCGTATGACTAACACGAGATACCACACTGCCGTGGGCTGGGTTCCCTGGAAGCAGAAGCGGGGGAGGGGATACTCATGGGATTGTCCCTTCACCCCTCCCATGTGTATAGCTTACAGAGTGCCGTCTCCCGTGGAGAGAGGCTGGCGCTGGGCCACCTCTGTGGTTTGTCCTCGGTCATTCAGCTGTTGACAGGCAGGTTCGGGACACAAGCCAAAGTCTCCTGGTTTCGGCAGGCAGTTTCCAGCCCGGCCCTGGTGCGAATCAGAAGGGAGCTAGGGCTATAAACACAGGTGTGGTGGGTAACAGCCCCCAAAGACACCAGATCCTACTCCCTGGAACCTGTAATGTTATCCTGTATGCAAAAGCTGTCTCCCTAGAAGTGACTGAGTTAAGGATCTTGAGACAGGGAGATGATCCTGGGGTGGGCCCAGCGGCATCTCAGGGGTGCCTTTGAGAAGGAGATTCGACACAGAAGAAGCGTATGAAACGTGACCACAGAGGCAGATTGGAGTGATGAGACCACAAGCAAGGAGCGCCAGCGGCTCCCGGAGCTGAGGGAGACGGGGAGCAGATTCTCCCCAAGAGCCTCCAGAGGAAATGATTTCAGCCCAGTGATACTGATTTGGGGCTTCTGGCCTCCAGAACTATGAGAGAACACATTTCTGTTGTTTTAAGCCACCAAACTTTTGGTAATTTGTTGCATCTGGCACAGGAAACTAATCCAGTGGGAAACCCACCAAGACTGACAACATAGCCAACATTGATTGAGCGATGACCATGCACCTGGTTCTATTCCAGGCACTTGCACGTCGTAATCCACTCAATCCCACAAGCGCTCCGTGAGGCGAGTGCCATTATGGCCCCATTTCACAGATGAGAAACCAGTGCACAGAAAGGTTAAGTCACTTAGCCAGGGTGGCCCAGCTCACCAACAGCGGAAGTGGGATTGAAGCAGCTCCCGGGTTTTGCATCCTTAACCACTTCACTGTATAGCGTCCCCGAGAGAGTCACAAATCTTGCCCGGCCTCTCCCATCCAGAGGGCGAGAAGTGCTAAGCCAGCCTTGAACATGACGCTTCCGGGGGCTCTAAATACGGCCCTGTTCATATGAAATTCCTTAAGCGCATTATTTTGTGTAGAATGACTTGGGGAGAAGCCAGTGATTGGGGTGAGCACACCCGTTCCCCTTGCTGACCAGAGAAATCCTGCATCCAGCTCTCCCCGCGTCCAGGTTCTGTGCAGGCTGCAGGGCAGACCTGTCTCATCACCGCGTGGTCCTGGGCTCCCCACCAGCGAGAGTCCCAGCCAAGGGCTGTGCCTCTCCAGTGCTGACTGAGGCCGAGCCAGTTACGTTATACGTCCTTTGTTGCTGCCCGGGAGGACAGTGATCGTTTTAGGAGTTCTGTTTGTAGCACTCGATAAACGCGGAGACTGCGGCTGAGGGTTCAGGACTTTTATAGTCAGAGGGTCTGGGCTGAAGTCCCTACTCTGCTCCCCATAAGCTGCGTGGCCTGCGGCGGATTCCTGGGTTTCTCCAGGCCTCTGTTCCTCATGTGCATATTGAGGGGAATCACAGGACCTGCTCACTGGGCCACTGTGAGATTACATCCTGGGATTCTTAGAAGGCATTAGGCTTGATCGGTCACAGCAGGAACAGGCCGTGGCAGAGATGACAGGGGCAGGCTGGCCAATGAGTTTGAGGAGGTGGGCCTCCAGGGGGCCTCGAGGGAACCCCAGAATTGAGGGATGAGGCGTGTATGTGTCTCTTAGGGCCGCTGTAACAAATACCACAAGTGGGGGTGAGGAGGCTTAAAACAAGAGAAGTGTCTTCTCTGCAGTTCTGGAGGCCAGAAGTCTAGATCAGTTTCCCTGGGCTAATGTGAAGCTGTGGGCAGGGCCACGCTCTATCCGGAGGCCCCTGAGATGCTGCCTTGCCTTTCTCAGCTGCATCCCTTGGCTCCCGGGCCCTTCGTCCACCTGCAAAGCCAGCAGGGGAGCATCTTGCTACAGCGGTCCCTTGGCCTTCACCTTCCATGTCATACCTGCCTCTGTGTCCCTTTTAAAAGGACACTGCGATTGCAGGTGGGGTCCACCTAGATGATCCAGGATCATCTGCCCATCTCAGAATCTTAATCATATCTGCAAATGCCCTTTGGCCACGTAAGACAACGTTCCCAGGTTATCGGGGCCTGGATATCTTTGGGGGCCATTGTGCGGCTGACCGCAGGAAGTGGGGGTGGGTTTGGGAAGCAGAACCTGGTCGCTTATCGGGGGCTACCCAGAAGCCAGCCAGGCGTGGTGCTGAGTCCTTGCCTCCTGCCCCCCCCCCCCCGACTGAGCACAGGATCATCCTGAGACGCCCAGGAGGCAGCATGGGGTGCCAGTTCTGGGGTGGCAGGGCTCCTGGCAGATTATTACAAAAGAGCCTGGAAGTGCCCAGGAACAGAAGACAGACTGGATGCTCATATATGGACTCGATCATATACTAGACCCTACTGGACTTGAACACTCTGTTAGGGAATTTGCACTTGATCATCTAGATGACAGGTGCGCAGCCCTGGAATCACACGAGGTTCACCTGGGGGGGAGTTTAAGATAAATGATGATGTGTAGGATCATTGAGATTCTGAGTCGGTGGGGGAGGGGGCGGCATTATCAGTATTTTCCTATGTGATCCTAATGCGTAGCCCTGCGTGAGAACCCCTGATGTAGGTGCTGAGGAAACAGTGAAAGATACTAAGGTAGCAGTGGGATGAGCAGTTGGATTTGTGTTTCGAGAAGACCCTTCTGGCTGTGTGGGGGCTGGACTGGAGGGGGCATGTTATAGGCAGGGAGGCCTCGTGGCTGGGATTTCCTGTTGTCTGCAGAAGAAGCCGTGGTCACACTTGGGCCAGGACGATGGGCAGGGGAGGGATCAGTCAGGAAGAGAGTGGGGCCAGCTAAGCAGGTGACAGGGTAGCTCACACACCCTCGTTTTTCATCCCCTGCAGTGACAGCCAGTGTCAGCCGACTAGCAGCACAGCCTTCTGAGTTGTGCTCATAGCCCAGATGCCTCTGAACTGGTCCCAGAAAGATCTCTACGATCTATTTTTATTTTCTTTTACTCCAATAAACCACATTTATTTAAAAACAAATTTTTTAAATACGATTTATCGTCAAGTTAGCTAACACACGGTGTATACGGTGTGTTCTTGGCTCCGGGAGTAGATTCCCGTGACTCGTCCCTTACATAAAACCCCCAGTGCTCATCCCAACTAGTGCCCTCCTCAATGCCCATCTCCCATTTTCCCCGCCGCCCCCCCCAGCTCCCCAGCCCCATCAACCCTCAGTTTTTTCTCTGTATTTAAAAGTCTCTTATGGTTTGCCTTCCTCTTTGTTTGTAACTCTGTATCTTTTTTCTTGCCCTTCCCCCATGGTCTTCTGTTAAGTTTCTCAACTTCCACATATGAGTGAGAACATATGATATCTATCTTTCTCTGACTGATTTCACTTGGCGTAATACCCTCCAGTTCCACCCACATTGTTGCAAGATCTCTACCCTTTAAACAAGGCTGTTGGCCTCCTCAGGAGGGGACCATGAAGACTTTATTCAGAGGAGAAGGGCCATGTGACGGCCAGAACTTCTTTCCTCCTAAAGCCTGACCCTTACAGTTCAGTGCAGCTCTTTCCTATTCTTGGTCATCCCAATTAGTGGAAGTCCTGGTCAATCATCAGTCCGGCCCCGGGAAGGATGTCCGTGGCTGTGATGCAAACTGCACGGTCAGAAATTCAGCACAGCAGAATCTTAAAAATATATCAAGTCCTCCTTTCCTTCCTACTCATAGAGAGGGTATTTTGTAGATCAGTAATTTCTAAATATTTTTATTTTACCTGTTGACCCCTTTGGTTAAGCAAGAACTTTCAAACTTAAAAAAAAAAAAATTAAAAAAAGAAGAGAGAGAAGGCAGGGAATAAATAGAGAAGATGTGAAAAATGACTCCAGATGGATTCAAGAGCCAAATGTGGAAAGTAAAATGAAAAATGAAACAGAAGACAAAGTAGGAAGGTATCTGTGAGACCCAGACAGGGAAGGACAAGACCCCTAAAAGCACAAACAACGCAGAGAAAGGGGACGGATTTGGTGATAACAAAAGGAAGGACGTCAGCCCTGTGAGGAACAGCTCGGGCAAGGGATTGATGGCTGGAACACTAAGGAAGTCCTGCAGGTCAACAGTGAAGGAAGGAGTCCCACTGGGGAGGTAAGTAGAGAATGAGAAAGGACAATTCGCAGAAGGAGAAACGTGGGTATTTGTCCCATTATCAAAATTACGAATCTGGAGAATTACCAAGTGTTGGCAAAGACATCACGGGAATGGGCACACGCTCGTGCACCAGTGGAACCAGTTGTTAACCCCAATTTCCACCCCTAATTATGTATCCCAGGGAAATTTTTGCAAAGGTCCGTAGGGTAGATGCCCAAGAACAGTAACTGTAGCGCTGTCCGTGGTGATGAGGAGTTACAAGTAACCTGGGCACCGTCCTCCGGGAAAGCGTCAGTACAGGGCTAGCAGAGGCACACGACATTTCCACTGCAGTGAGAAGCAGTGAGCTAGATCTTTATCCGCCGCGTGTACAGACCTAAACCCGGTGCTGAGAGAGCTCAAGTGCAGAGTGAAGGCTGTAGCCAGATTCCATTTATGTAAGTTACATAAATTTACATAAACACACATATAACAACACTACGAATTGCACAAAGATAGAGATTAGAGATAGATTGATAGAGGGGCACCTGGGTGGCTCAGTCGGTTAAGCATCCGATTTCAGCTCAGGTCATGATCTTGCGGTCCGTGACTTCGAGCCCCACGTTGGGCTCTGTGCTGGCAGCTCAGAATCTGGAGCCTGCTCCGGGTTCCATGTCTCCCTTTCTCTCTGCCTCCCCCCTGTTCACACTCTGTCTCTCTCACTCTCAAAAATGAATAACTGTTGAAAAAAATTTTTTAAAGAGGGATGGATTGATAACTCGATAGACAATAGACATACAGACTGATGGAAAGATAGAGGATGGGGGTAGAGAAGTAGAGAAGGACAGGTGAGCTCAAGGACATTTATCAAACACTCACACAGGAGTTTGTCCAGAGGTGGGAGAAGGGCACAGCAGGGCAGAGGAATGAGAGCAGCACTGAGGCTAAGAAGGGAAGAAACAAATACAAACAAGAGAGGAACATTGCACAGGCCAGCAGCAAGGGTAGGTCAGGAGAGGAGTGTGTGAACTCAGCCTGTTCCTGGGGGCGGAGTGGAGCTGGAAGGGGCGACAGAAGGAAGAGGAGGGGGTCACTAGTAATTAAGCTGACACACAGTAATTATAACTCACCACCAGGCAAGGGAGGGCAGCAGAGAGGCTGAGGACCTATCAGCCCCTCGCCTTGCCCCTTGGGGCACTGTAGCAACGCATCAAATTAATGAATTATTCCCATAGTATCAACATTTCACTGGGCATCTTGCTGCTTTTTCTGTGCCAAGCACCAGACCAGATGGTTTACGTACATTTTCTCAGGATTCCTAACACAGCCCTTGTAGGGTTCATTCACTCAGCCAGTGTTTGAGGGCCACTGAGTGAGTCCGTCTAAGAGGGCAGAACACAAGGGCTAGTTCTCTGTTGGGGACAGTCACTGACAGAGTTGTTCATCTTCCTTTCCCTCTTCCTCTCCTTCTTTTCCTTCTGTTTATTCCTCCTCCTCCCCCTTCCCCCTTCCTTCCCTTCTCCTCCTCCTCCTTCCTTGTTTCCTGTAAAGTTATGAGGGGATTCTAATTATAAATGATTCAGGCTCACTGTGGAAACTGTAAAGCGGTGAAACCAGGCGTGTTAATGGGTTAATGACATTGTCTCCTTCCTTTCTTCCAAATATATGTGATTTTTCATATTTATAAAAATTGGAACCAATTTTTTGTTCTTTTGCTTTTCTCAAATGCCATGATATTATGAGCATTTCCTTATGCCCGTGGGTATTTTTAATGCTCTTTATGCTCTGGAAGCAGAGCTCCTGCCAGCCAGGGTGTCTCCAGGGTCTCTAGGTTTGGGGTACCATTCAGGAAACGTGCAAGGTGTGAGCATTGACTCAAGGTGAACGGCCTTTGTGGTCACCCTGATGGAGACCCTGGCCAGGTGACCACATTTAGATTCTGTGAAAGGTGGGCCCCCTGACCCGGGACAGGGAAGGCAAGGAGGACAGGAGCTTGCCAGGGCAGAGGCCGGGCCCTGGGGCTGCTGTTGGCCGTGATGACTACACTAGACAAATGCAGGACTTACACGTTCAGGTTCGCACCCCCCACCACCCTAACCCTCCCATGTGGGTCTTTCTCCGCTGCGGACTCCACAAACGACCAGTTCTGTCCCACCACCCTTCCGGAAACCATCGCAGCCACAGGAGTATCTGTCTTAGTCTGCCTGGCTGCCACAACCAGACAGGGTGGGGGGCTTAAACAACAGACAGTTCTGGAAGCTGGAAGTCCAAGATGAGGTCTTGGCAATGTTGATGGCGTCTGAGGCCTCTCTCCTTGGTGTGTGGACGGCCATCTTGTCTTCGTGTCTTCAGGCGGCCGTCCCTCTGTGTGTGTGTCTGCGTTCCAGTCTCCTCTTCTAAGGACACCCGGCACATTGGGTCGGGGCCCACCATCCAGCTTCACTATAGCTTGATGCCCTCTTTAAAGACCCTACCTCCACAAACAGCCACATTCTGAGGTGCGGGGGGTTAGGGCTTCTGTGAATCCTGGCGGTGGACACGGCGCAGCTCATACCAGCCCCCAAGTGCGGTTTTTCAAGACACCTTGATTTTTTCATGTTTTCCAAAACATGTCCGTGGTAAATGTATCCCAGCTGCCGAGCAGGGACCTACAAGGAGCTACCCCAGAAAGCAAACATCAGAGCCAGCACGGCCTCAGACAGCGACGTGGCCCAAAACGTCACTGCCACACGCATTAAGCAGGGGGGCCCTGGGCTAGGTCCTTGACTGCTCCAAGCCTCAGTTTCCCCATCTCTAAAATGGGAAATCCCTCACTCTCATTCACCAACGGAGCACAGAGCCTGTGGAGGTTCAGAGCAGGCCCCGGGGCCGCCAGGGCTGGGATCACTGGCCCGCCCTGACCTCCCCGTCTACGAATGGACCCCGTGGGTCACAGGAGGGCTGAGTGAGCTCACACAAGGGAAGTGCCCACAGTACCTGGCCAGAGGTGATGTCACCTCCTTTGGCTGGGATGAGGACTCGTGAACTGTGGTTGTGGGACAGCTGCTGCTGGGGCCCCGCCCACACCCACTCACCCCGACCTTCTCCTCTGCAAACAACTCTGAGAATCCTGTCGTCATCCCACCCCCACCCCCCCCCCCACGTGGGGCTCGCTCTCAGCCTGTGGGAGGAGCAGGCAGACGGTCGGGGCGGCCCACAGCCAGTGAGGGTGTGGGTGAATACTCAGCTTCCCCCTCCTCGTCTGTGTGGGGGCGACTCTGCTCCGTGTCTCCCAGAGGCCCCAAGAAGCACTGAGTTCCAGCTAGGCACGTCCCCTCCTATCTTGGGTTCCAGAGCGGCCATCACCAAGTACCACAGACTTAGCAGTTTGTGACAATAGAAATTTATTCTCGCGCGGTTCCAGAAGCTAGAAGCACGCAGTCAGGAGGCGAGGAGGGCTGCTTCCTCCTGAAAGCTGTGAGGGAAGGGCGTGTCCCGTGCCTTCTCCGAGCTGCTGGAGGTTTTCAGTGCTCCTCGGCTTGTAGCTGCATTCATTACCCCAGTCTCTGCCTCCCTGGGCACGGGGCTTTCCTCCTTCGTGTGTGTCTCCAGGCCTCTTTCTGTAAGGACACCAGTGATCGGACTGGAGGCCCACCGTGGTCTCGTATGACCTCACCTTAACTTGATTACCTCCGCAAAGACAGTTTCCAAACAGCATCACATTCACAGGCCCCGGGGTGAGGATTTCACCATACCTTTTGGGGGACACAATCCAACCCACAACAGGACTGTCCCCGTAAGTCTCACCTCCCGGAGAACCACTTGGTTCTGAGCAGCCCGAGATACTTGGTCACATACCCCCAGCTCAATCCCTCCCCTACCCGTGCCCCCTGGGTCACTTGCACTGACACCCCAGAGTCAGGCTCTGTGTCTGGGGGCTCCCGGCCTGAGGCAGACGTCAGGGCCATCTCCAGTACAGACCAGCCTGGTGAGTGGTGGCTGCCGTAGCTGTCTGTTGTTCCTATTGCCCTGATTTGCCTGGCACTGCCTTAGATATAAATGAGACACTGGAAAGACCGTACGGACTTTGAGGTCAGACGGCCTGACCTTGAATCCCGAGCGTGACTTGAATCCTGACCATGCCTGTCAGCAGTTAGGTGAAGCCCATGCCGGTCAAATGTGTCCAACTTTCATTGCCGTCATTTTTATGTCCATGCAACGGAAGAATTGCCCCAGCTTTGCAGCAGGGCTCCCGAAACAATCAGAGGTGAAGTCAGGTCTTGAGCACAGTGTCTGCCCGTGGACAGTCAGGACCAGTTGCCCTCGTGGTCATTATTAGTACCATAAAGGTTGCTTCCTGCCGTGTGGTCCTAGGGTCACTTGGGAAGAGGAGAAAAGAAAGACAGAGCAATTCATGGGGAGTGCTGGAAGCTTACACTGCCCCGAACTCGCTGAGCCGTCCAGGATGGCTTGTTGCCTTCTTCCCTCTTCCCCCTTCTCTGCCACCCACCCCGCCCCTTCCTGCAGAGTGTTCTAGTTATGGGCAGGTGGCATGGGCTGCCTTGACCCGTGGGGGCATTAGTATCACTCTCTGTTTCCATGTCCTTAGCCAAAGGCTGCCTTTTCCTTGGGCCTCTGCTACGGTCAGCATCGGTGTGTCCCTTGGGCCGTTGGTTATAAAAGCCTGCAGACCAAGCAGCCTCTGCCGTCGGCACCAGCATTTTCTGGTTTGGAGAAGATTGCCTGCAATTGTACACCTGCTTGACTCCACAGGAGTTACAAAATTTTGTTTGAGTTCCGTAAAATCTGGAAGCGGGAAAGTGGTTCTTTTCAACTTGAAAATGATCGGGTCATATCCCAAATGCCTATTCAGCGTGAGGAGGAA